>NC_048298.1:271146439-271495553 GCF_013100865.1 Trachemys scripta elegans
TTGGCGTAAATTATTATAAGCTAGTGAAGTCAATGGCATGCTGGCAATTTACACCAGCTGAGGATGTGGCCTTAGGTAAAGGTGGCACCAAATCTGAGGTTTTTATTCAGTCATTATTCGAACAAAACACTCATTACGTTCAGTGAGAATTTTGCTTGATAATAGAAAAACTGATGGCTACATTATACAACCATTACTCACATTAAGTAGTACTATACCTCAAGTACTTGAAATGATTTTGATGAGACTACTCAAGGAATATGGTGCTAGTCAATGCAGAATCTAGCCCTTCTGTATAAGGACCTTAGGAGCGGATCCCTAAAAATACACATTACTTTCACTATTTCATCTGTAACACAATAACAGTGAAAAATAGATGTCTTCCATTCTCTAGTCTGGCCCTTTTTTACTAAGGTTATTTCAGTAAGACATATTTCTGGTAAAAGTTTAGCAATAAAAGGGTACGATTTTTTCCTCAAAGGAGACAAAATAGAAGGTAAGGATTTATGGCTAGTGCACCCAGGAATATGAATTAAGCAGTCTGACAGCAATGAATCAGACAAAGAAGAAAGGGTGTTAGATTTTGTTACTAACCATAAAGTGTTCATCCAAATGTGCTACTGTGCTGTATGTGCTAGCATGACAAATTCTAGGAAGTACAGATTTCAAAAATTAACTCTTGTGAGTTGCTCTGTTTTTCCTTCTGCAATGTCTACAATAAGTGCACGCAATGTATACAAGTATCAGGGGGTAGCCGTGTTAGTCTGTATCTACAAAAACAACAAAGAGTCTGGTGGCACCTTAAAGACTAACAGATTTATTTGGGCATAAGCTTTCGTGAGTAAAAACCTCACTTCTTCTTCTTCATGCATCCGAAGAAGTGAGGTTTTTACTCACGAAAGCTTATGCCCAAATAAATCTGTTAGTCTTTAAGGTGCCACCAGACTCTTTGTTGTTTTTGTAGATACAGACTAACACGGCTACCCCCTGATACTTGTATACATTGCGTGCACTTATTGTAGACATTGCAGAAGGAAAAACAGAGCAACTCACAAGAGTTAATTTTTGAAATCTGTACTTCCTAGAATTTGTCATGCTAGCACATACAGCACAGTAGCACATTTGGATGAACACTTTATGGTTAGTAACAAAATCTAACACCCTTTCTTCTTTGTCTGATTCATTGCTGTCAGACTGCTTAATTCATATTCCTGGGTGCACTAGCCATAAATCCTTACCTTCTATTTTGTCTCCTTTGAGGAAAAAATCGTACCCTTTTATTGCTAAACTTTTACCAGAAATATGTCTTACTGAAATAACCTTAGTAAAAAAGGGCCAGACTAGAGAATGGAAGACATCTATTTTTCACTGTTATTGTGTTACAGATGAAATAGTGAAAGTAATGTGTATTTTTAGGGATCCGCTCCTAAGGTCCTTATACAGAAGGGCTAGATTCTGCATTGACTAGCACCATATTCCTTGAGTAGTCTCATCAAAATCATTTCAAGTACTTGAGGTATAGTACTACTTAATGTGAGTAATGGTTGTATAATGTAGCCATCAGTTTTTCTATTATCAAGCAAAATTCTCACTGAACGTAATGAGTGTTTTGTTCGAATAATGACTGAATAAAAACCTCAGATTTGGTGCCACCTTTACCTAAGGCCACATCCTCAGCTGGTGTAAATTGCCAGCATGCCATTGACTTCACTAGCTTATAATAATTTACGCCAATTGATGGTCTTGCCCCTATTGTGATCAATAGGACCAATAAGGTTCTATAGAAATTAAATCCTGTAGAATTTAATAAAGAATTATATCCTTTCTATAGAATTTTAACCAGACTATAGAATTTAATAGAGAATGGAATTTCTGTTGTGGAATTGTATAAGTTGCTTTAAAAATCCTATGGAAAAGATATCTTTCTCTATTAAATTCTATAAAATCTTTCTTTAGGGGTTGATAATGATGTAGACAATACAACTGGAAATGAATCAGTTGCATTAAACTTTTAACAAATATTTTGTTTGTATCTTGAAAGTTTAATTTTTTTATGGAAATCAACTAGTGTAACTGCATCTTTTTACTCAAAATTTGATCAGTCCCATGATTTTAATTTGTCTTTATTGGAGGAAAAAATTCTCTGGTATTGAAAGGAAAATGTTGACATCATTTGCCATTAGTCAAAAGTGTAACTTCATTAAAGCAGAAGGCTATACTATCCCTACAGGAGCTCTCTGCAGGAAATGCTTTATTCTTACTTAGCATATCTGTGAATTCTATCAGCATTAGTGTCTTTCACAATGTTTGTTCCTGCTGAATATTTATGAAGGACTGTCCAGTGACCTGCTTAGTATCTCAGATTTGTTCTGCATTAACAGTCTCTCAAGTAGAGTGCAATCAGAGGACTCATTCCCCCTCAACAGCAGCGATCAATATGGCAGAGGCCAAGGAAATGTCTGCAGCAAAGAGAGTTCTATCAATAAAATGGGAAAAAACCCCACAGCATTGGCTTATAACTCATAAAAACCCTAAACAACGAAGAGATGACAGTGTCTCTCCTCTGTTATTTTTCGTGTAAACCTTTCATTGCATTGGAAAACTCACATAGCCAGAATTCTATTACAGAAATAGGAAAAAGTCTGTACATTTGGAGCTTAGTAGCAACCAGGAAATCAGTGTACCAACTGGCATATTGATGCAATCTGGTTAATTATTAAATAGATTATATTAATTTAAACAGGATCAGAAGGTCTGAGTTTTATAATTTGACAAGTGATAAATTTAGATTTAATGTTATTGTGATCACTTATCACATCTACTGATGAGCCAACTGTATAGTCAATATTTAAGAACTGGCCTTGCTAATGTCCTGAAGGACTTGGACAAAACCCTTACACACTTGGATAATGTGGTAAGTATATACTTGATATAGTTTGTATGACAAAATAAGCCAAATCTGTCTTCTCATTGACTTTGCCCTCCTCCCCCAACCGCCGACAAGGTCGAACTTGTCATAAATGATGGCATTGTTCAGAGATTCCCTGCCAGATTTGATGATGTTTGCAGACTGACAGAAATAGTACCTAATTTTTGGGTCAGTTACCACATTCAGCATTTTGTAAAATGTATATACCACCGTTCATCCCGAAGGAGGATCCCACTGCTTTATATACATAGACACCACTTAGAAATATTTATGGAAATGATTTATTGGGCAGAGAGCAGGTGCAATGGCCAAAAAGGTACATGCTAAGTTACATTAACACACAGCTCTGCAATTTATCTAATTTATTGCTATCACCTCCACCCTGTGTTGTATGTATTTTATATACATTTTCCTGAGGGACTAACTTTTAGCATTTCAAACTTGAGAGTAAATTCAACTGCCGCATTTAAAAAACAGAAGGAAAAACCTGTCAGCGAAATGTTTTGTTTTATTCCACCAAAGTGAACAGGCTTAAGGCTCAGAATGAACTGTGTTCATCCTTACAGAAGTCAGTGACCAGCATTTAAAATCCTGATATCTTGTGACCATGCACAGATAGATTTGGGAACTTTATACCATAGGCAAGGGGAAATTTCCTTGTTTCCAGGGGAACTGAGATGGCACTTGCTTCGAACTCTGGAAGTTCTAAGATGTCTGGTTTTAAAACTCTACTATTCATGTGCTCAGAACACTATTTTAGTTCTCTTTTAGATGCGTTTTGAGGGCATTAGTTATTGTTTGCCCCGCCTGAGGCCTCTACTGATGGATTTCTGGTAACTAAGGCAGCAAAAACTAGTTCTGATATTTAAAAAAAAAAATCAAAATATTACTAAAATAGGTCTTTGTTAAATATATGGCATATATACAATGCACAATGGTTGTGTACTAAATAAGTTTTATCGTAATGTAATGGCTTCCTGTATCCAAAAAGAGGGAAAACTAAACTCTATAGAATGTAAATTAAATATTCAGGAAAATAATATTAACACTCTACTTTTGCAGAAAGTGTGCTGGTCTCTCTGTATAAGATCCTGAATTTTTGTCAGTCCAAAAAGACCGGGGCCAAGAGGACAAGATTTTTATAAATAGGAACCTATACTTCAGCTCCTTCTCAGACGCCCAAATAGATGGTTTGGTTTTCAAAAATGCTGAGTATCTAGTAGCTCCCATTGACCTCAATGGGAGTTTATTGGGTGCTCAGCACTTTTGAAAAATCAGACCATGTATTTAGTATCTAACCATAGAACGGAAAGCCTAACTTTAGGATCCACCTTTTTGTTTTATTTTTCTTAAATCTTGGCCATTATCTCCAGCAGCAGAGTCCCTGTTAACACCATGTTGAAGGGCTGGTTCAACATTGGTTCAGAGAGAAGGGTACTCCCAGTGAATTACCAACACTACTTTCTGTAGTACTCTGAGTTTTTCTTGGAGGTCTGCCATTAAGTATTGACGGGCCCTCGTACTGCCCTTATAGCTTGTAAGAGCTGACAAGATCACAGCCCAAGGTTGTATGGCTGCAGTTCATATAAATCATGAGGTGATGCTGTAGTAGAGCCAAAGAGCAATTCTAACAGCAGCCCATAATACTGTTCTACACCTTGAAAAAAGCAATTATGAAAGTTTATGGGAAAGGATAATGCAACATGGTTGAGTGCATCCAAAATAGCAATAATACTCCTTCCGCATTCACAGTTACAATTATGTATATTTAAGGTTTAATGTTCACTTGCTCTGTTTGTATTGTAAACAAATATTGATGAGATTTATCTTTTAGAAAGGCCAAAATCAAGCCTGGTCTTTTTATATATTTACAAAGCCACATAAAGGAACTAGTATGAAGAATGGCAAAACTAGTATGTGGAAATCTTTCAGCTTCAATTATTCTCATTAGAGATGAGAAAGCCTAAGTACTAGAGTTATTGGGTTATGAACTGTAAACAACAACTGTAAACAGCATCATATATTTCATATAGAAGTGACTAATATGATACATGGATAAATCTTCATCATATTTGCCATATTTTGTACAACCCCAAAAAAAGGTTTCAAAGTACAAAATAGTAAATAATAATGTGGGATACAGTGTAATATAGTTTAAATGTAATAAGACATAGTAGAGTTCCAAACTGCATCTGAGATAGATGAGCCCTTTTCTGCATTCTGCATTAGAAAGGAATTCCAATTTTGCAATTGCTCATCAACTGTGTTCCACTTAATATCATAACATACACAAATAAACACATTTGGTTCTGATTAATTGAGTCTGTTTTTTGATTAATACTATTGAGACAGCTCATTAAAATTAGGTTCTTTCACTTTGGTCACATTACTACCCAGAACAAAGTAAAGCTGCTCTGCAAAAAGTTAAATAATGTCTTGGATTTCATCTGGGTTCTTTTCTGCGAGGAGGGTTGCAAGTAAAGATTGCTAGCTATGACAGTCAGTGTTGACTTCAGGGCATTGCCAGAAGAGTGGTGCCAATGGACATTTAATCTTAGTAGGGGGGGAAATCCCTGTCCCTCCAAGGGGCACTGAGGTTGACTAGCAAGTGGCATTGCAGTGCCCATGGAAGACAGCATCAGGCATAAAAAGGCCTTTTCCTACTCTGCTCCCACAAATAGTCTACCATCCCCGTGTGACAGAATGTACTCCTATATTTACAAACTACAGACTATTGTAATACTCTTTGTATAAAGTATGCCTTGCAAGGTTTCATTTCAAAACTCATAATTTGCTGGTCATTATTGTTCTGATAAAATGTGTGTGGCAACATCGTATGTGAAGTTATAAGATTTCCCTGCAATATATTAACACATGTTCCAAAACCCACAACCATGTCCAAACTAACGTTGGGACGAACACCACAAGGGAACCCCTCTTTCTCTCCCTGCCTGTCATAGGGTACCACAGGTGGCACCTCCTACTGGCCACTCTGGGGAATCAGCTTTTTCCAGGTCCTAGGCCCTCTTCTGCTGCTTGCTGCATGGTCTATTGCTGGTCTGTCTCGCACGCACTTTATGCAACTCAGGGTGTTCCATTTTTGTGACAGCCCTCCAGCCAAGTCACTATATTTATTTTGCCTTTCCAGGGTTTCAGTCTCTCCTCATCACCAGTCTCAGACCATCTTCCCATTCCCTGTCCCTATGGTGCAACTTTCCCAGTGGCTGGTAGGGGAACACAAGGGAGCCCTTAATTCTCTACTCCAGATTCCAGCTCAGAGACCCTCAACTCAGCAGCCATGGTCTGCACCCTTGCTGCCTTTCCCCTGAGACATTCCTTATCTTCTAGCTCTCTCCTCTTCATTTGCCAGCCTCACAACTCCCTCCCCCCCCCCAAGAAGTAAGTGTCAGCTAACTGCTTAAATAGCCCCAAACATACTTCCCTTCTCCCAGGAAGCTACTGCAGACTACTTCCCTGGAACCCCTTTCTGCTCTCACCTCCCTGGCTTTATACAAGCCCTGCCTGTTCCTGCACAGATGAGCTTCCCCTAATTAGGGCTTTCCTCTCAGCCTTAAATCTCCCAGTTTATAATCTAATAGGTTAATTGGCCCATCTGGCTTCCATTAACCCCTTTAGGGTGATCACCCTATCACATTATCCATTCCATTCTCTTCACATGAAGCAACAAAACAAGCCTTTTTGGGACTCTTGTAGAATGGGTCCTGACCTAAGAAATTTGGTCAGTGAGACTGTTGAAATCATGTGGTGAGAAAACTTTGCTTTGAATTTAACATTGTTTGTTAAATTAGGCACTAGATGCATTTTATCTTTATTTTTCTTATAACCATTTCTGACTTTTTATGCCTCATTACTTGTACTCACTTGAAGTCTATCTCTTTGTAGATAATACATTTGTTTTATTTTTTTTTTATCTAATCCATTGTGTTCCAATGAATTCTCTGAAAACTTCATTTAGGGTGGCAAATTGTGTGCATATCATTTCTATTAAAAATCACAGACTTAATATAGTTTGCATTGTCCAGGAGTAGGCAGGGCAGTAGAGGATATATGTTCTTGGGGGAGAATCTAAGACTGGAGGTATGTTGGGGTCACCCTAGGGGCTGGTGAGAGCCAGGATGTAACCCAAGTGTGGCTGGAAAGCTTCAGTTACACACAAACACGTACTGACTCACATGCTGGAAGGCTGCTTGTGAACAGTCCATGTGGCAGCTCCACCAGCAAGGCATTGTAAGGTACCAAAGAATGCAGGGCAGGGATGACACAGCTGCACATTAGTCTGGATGGTACCCTGGTATGTTGCACCGTGCTTTACAGTTTACAGGCCTAGAGCCACTGACTTGAAGTCAAGGTGCTAAACCACTTTACATGAGCAGAGGGTCTGGCCCCTAGTATCAAACCAGCTATTGCTTTGTTTTACTGTATGATCTTGGGCAAGTCACTTAGCCTTCCAGTCATCCCATTTTTTTATAATAGGAATATCTATACTTTTGTTGCAGAGTAGCAATGAGAATGAATTCAGAATATAGCTCTTTGAAGAGGTCTAGGTATATAGATATGTCAATATTACCACATGCTCTCGGTAGTTGGAGAGACAGACAAAAGTTCATGTATGTGGGCAGAGTTCCTTTCAGCTGTGGCTGCTGGCTCCCTAGACTCCTTTGAGGTTACAGATTAGGGTTCTCTGTTTGGTATCCCTTTCTAGGACCCTTATTCTGAACCTGTAACCCTCACTCCTATCACTGTTTTCTCATTAGTTGTCCCTCATAATTGCTTGAGCTCTGGCTAGGGGAGTAGCCTTCAGATGTGGGTGGGCTTGCACCTGCCTGCCTTCTGGAACTCAATAGGTGATGCTGCCCAGCTCTCTATCACAGTTGGACGTTAGGAAAAAAACTTTCTAACCGTCAAGGCAGTTAAGCACTGGAATAAATTGCCTAGGGAGGTTGTGGAATCTCCATCATTGGAGGGTTTTAAGAACAGATTAGACAAACACCTATCAGGAATGGTCTAAATAATACTTAGTCCTGCCATGAGTACAGGGGAGTGGACTAGATGACCTGTTGAGATCCCTTCCAATCTTACACTTTCATGAGACTATTTTTGGGAGTGTTGATTTAGCAGCATTTTACACTCTACTCTGCACACATGTAAGCAACTCCATAAGTCAGTTGGGATCCAGGCCCCTTGTAATATGCCTAAATAGCAATATAGCTACTGACCAATAAAACAGTTTTTTCTAATTCAATTTTCTACTTAAAATTATTTTACTTGTAGATTTTCTTGAATTTATTATTATATTTTTGTTTGAAATAGGTGGTCTTTTAAATAGGTATATAGATTGTAAAAACATTTTAACCACTGCTGAGCTGTCTGTGTCCTCTCTGCCAGTGTGCAAGGTGACAAACACCTTAGAAGGTTGAAACATATGGCAGGTAAATACTGCTAACCAGATTCAATCTCATGCAGGTGTGGTTCTGGAGTAACTCCATTCCCTTCAAGTGGATGTATCCTGACTTTACCCTGCTCTGAGTGAGTCCTGACTCTGGCCTTTTAGGTCGCTAGGTGTATTTATCATTTATCATTGCAATGTTTAAGACACTCTATGATAAAACATTTATTAGCAATCGATAGCCATTCTCAACAGATGATGAGTTTTTTTTTTTTTTTAAACATAACCTAATAGAGATAGATAGACATTGAAGTGGCCAACATATTTATCTGGGAGCTACAAATATGCTCACAGGTGCTGTAATTAGGGATGGGTAAAAAAGTTAGAATAAAATAATATTTGGCCCCAAACTCAAATCAGACCAGAACCTTTTCTTATAATCCCAAATAACAAAACCTCAATTAGCTGGTGACAAAATATTGCAACCTATGCTATCCTTGCAGTATTTTTGTTCCTACAAAAAGCAGGGAGAGTAGAGATCTTACAAGAGAGACTATTCTTATGAGAGTTCCAGATCTATTTTGCAGATACTAGAGATTTATATATTGTCATTCATTCTATCTTTCTACTTACATGACCACACACCATATTATCTCAGTGCCTAAAAATTATTAAAAAATAGGAAGAGTAATAATAATCTCTTTACTATTTCTTTTTGCCCAGCTGTAAGGAAATTAGTTTCATAAGTTCATATTGTTTGTTTGTTTGGTTATATTGTTTGTTTGTGTGGTATATGTGATGATGAATGGGTTCTAAATCAATGTGTGTGAAGAACTTATTGAAGAAAAGAGAATTAGAAGAAATGATTTTTGAACTGAGTAATGAAAGTGAGGGATTCTTATATATTTTCACTTGTGGAAGTGAGTTCCAAAGATGAGGTCCAGCTCCTCTGAAAGTTCCACCTTATTCCCCAATGGCTGACCCACCCAACTCACAAGATTTCCCCTATCGGTTTACCTTTTCATTATTCCAGTTGAAAGTAACTTTCACGAAGGTGATGGACATAGAGGGCGAAGAGACGTCTCAAGTAGACATATCTTAGAGGACTTTGAATAGAGTAGGCAAGTCATAGAGGACCAACCTTGAACTATTTTCTGTATTCAATGAGGAATCAGTGATATGTTTACTGTTACCTGTGTAGCTAGAAAAGTTTGGTGTGTTTTGTAAGCAGTTGGCACTTTTCAGAGTGTATGGCTTCATGGTTAGATATAGATTGGACCAAGCTTAGAGATCAGGATTATGTGGATCACCACGGTCAGATCTTTATCCCATAGGATAGAGCACAATCTTTTTTTCACTTGCAAATGAAAGTGGGGTTTTCTTTTTGCCACCTGGATTGTTACAGCATCTAATAGCACTGGGAAACCGCAAAGAACTCAAAGGCTGTAGATCAGCTTAACCAACCCCTCAATAGAGGGGAATAATCCTAGAGGAGACAACTTCCTCAAATAGTCTTCCTACTACCAGCATCATCCTAGGTTCCACTTTAACCATCTGCCTGTCATCCCAGTGTTGATTTTGGCTAGGGACTGAGAAAGCTGGGAGATGATGGTTTATATTTGACATAAAGGAGACACAGAGCTGAGAATCATTTGCTTTCTGCTGGCATTTCAGCCTATTCTGTGTCATATTTTTTCCTGTGTGTTAATATGCTGAATAATATGAGGGAAAGGATTGAGTCTTGTTGGACTCCACAGTTAAGGACTTGGAAGTTGAAGGACCAGTTGCCCATTAAAACTAGTACGTCCAGTCCAAGAGAAAGGACTTGCACTATTTTGGGCCTGTCCATTTACTCCTGCAGCTTGGAGGAGGAAGGGCATATGTACTTGATGGTGAACAGTATCACATGCTATAGAAAGGTAAAGCAGGATGACTATGAATGTACATCTCTTGTCTGTGAACGCCACCCAACAGAGCCACAGTTCTGTCTTTGTACAATGCACTGGACTGAAGCCTAAGTGATCCAAGATACTGCGCCCTGACAGATGCCATTGGATATTGCTTTTTTCTAGCATCTCAATTAGCGTGAGTAGAAAAGGAAGATTAGACATTAGATAGTATTATGCAAATTTCTAGCATTGCATAATGGTTTCTTTAATAGTGGTCAGACTACTGCATATTGTAGGATGGATTGTAGGATGGTCTTCATTACAAGAGGCATTGACCGTTTTTGTTAGCTGAGTCCCAGGCTTCCTCAGATATGTTTCAACCAAGTATGTAGTATTATTTTGTCATGCTTCTATCTAAACTGAACCTCCAGACCTTTTTACTCATTACAAATTGTAGTCTAGTCCAATATGCACCAAACACGTACAGCTATCATGAACCCATTCCTGTAGTAGTTACTCACGTGAGTACTGCTAGTATCTGTGAATAATTCCAATGAAGTTAAAGGGACTACTTGTGTATAAGGACTGAAGAATTGGGATTGTTTGATCAATCTATCTCCTATTAATATGAAGTGAAATTATTAATATTTATTTTTGGGCAAGTGAGAAGATACAGGCAATGGTCGTGCTAAGTAATTGATCTGCATCTTATAAGTAGATGAAAACTGTGATTAAAGAAACTGTAGTGAGGGTCCTGTAACCATAATAGATATTTGTTCAATTGTTACTATATAAAGACTGATTTGGAAAGGTACATGAAGTCAATGGGGATAGAATGATACATATCCTTGAATGAATTAGGGATTATTTTTTCACAAGTAACTTTAAAGATAACCACACAGGATTAGTAGCCGTGTAGTCATAAATGACTTAATTTGAAGAAAAGTTAGCCGGCGAGGATAGAGATTGAAGTCCCCAGAATATGAACTAAATATAATACTTAATGACAGGAGAGATGCATTTGTTTACTTGGTAGTTTGTAGTTGTTTGTATGAGGTTTGTAGGGTTTGTGACGTTGCACTCTATGTGATTTTATGAAAATATGCTAATGAGTTTAATATACTGTAACTGGAATATGCTTCATGCAAAAGGTATCTTGTAAGGTATTATTATAAAGCTTATAATCTACTGAGTGTGGTCATCTTATTTGTATCAATGTAGTACTCTTGTATCTGAAACTAGAAATATGAAATATAACTCTTAGAGCCTATTGTAATTATGCAAAGTGTGGGCCATTAATGGTGGTTTGGAATCTTGATGACTCCCACTTGTAAGTCTCCCTGTATGCGTGTGTGCTGGCAAGTGGATAATGCAGTCTTACAATGACATGTGATCATGTCACCTGAACTGGAATCCATCTTTAACCAGGTGCTTTTCCATTGAGAAGAAGGGGGTGGGAACCCAGACAGGGACAGTATAAGCTTTATATAGGGTAAAATGGATTTATTTGGGTTTAGACCCCATTGGGAGTTGGGCATCTGAGTGTTAAAGACAGGAACACTTCTGTAAGCTGTTTTCAGGTTAAGTCTGTAGCTTTGGAGCACATGGTCCAGACCCTGGGTCTGTGTTGGAGCAGACAGGAGTGTCTGGCTCAGCAAGACAGGGTGCTGGAGTCCTAAGCTGGCAGGGCAGAAAAGCAGGGGCAGAAGTAGTCTTGGCACATAAGTTGACAGTTCCCAAGGGGGTTTCTGTGATCCAACCCATCACAGGGTTTGCCTAGTTTATTTGTTTACATGGTGATTTTGGTATTTATTTTATCACGTGACCTTGATGTACTTACTGAAATGATGTAATTTTATTTTTGTATAAATAATTAATAAATACATATAGTTTATTTTCAACAGCAAACAAATGTCTCTGGGTTAAAGTGTTTTCCCCACTTCACTATCTTCCTCTTCCCCTCATTTTATTCTTTGTTAGGGGAAATAAGTCTTAGCAGCAGCAGAAGACACAATATTTACCACACTGTGAGGTTACCAGGCCCATCTTGGAAACTTTAAAAAGAATTTTAAGAAAGTGAAATCTCAGTTTACCTTGTATTGTTTTCTCTCTGTGTCCCTTGTATTCAAAATATAAAGACTGGATAATTAAATTTCACTTTTGGTTCAACTTAAGTGCATCAATTACAATATTTGCTTGTTTCAAATTGTATAATGGCAATCAACAGAAGTATATTTTTGTACATGAAAATTTCGTTTCAAATACCGACATGACCTGAGCCAGCTAAAAATTGTCTCTGTGGGTGCTGAGTTGAGGAAGAAAGTGGTCAAGTGACTTGCCTGAAGGGAAACAGTGAAATATTTGAAATTAGAACCTAGGAGTTCCTGGCTTCTGGTCTGGCATTCAGGTATGCGTCATGACTCTTTCTTTGTGGCATATGATTATTAGTAGTAAAAAGCATGCTCTGATATTTATATGAAGAGAACACACCATGATAGTATGGCAGCTGAATGGCTGTAGTATCATAAGAACATAAGAATGGCCATACTGGGTCAGACCAAAGGTCCATCTAACCCAGTATCCTGTGTTCTGACAGTGGCCAATGCCAGGTGCCCCAGAGGGAATTAACAGAACAGGTGATCCATCCCCTGTCGCCCATTCTCAGCTTCTGGCTAGGGACATCATCCCTTCACATCCTGTCTAATAGCCATTGATGGACCTATCCTCCATGAACTTATCGAGTTCTTTTTTGAACCCTGTTATAGTCTTGTCCTTCACAACATCCTCTGGCAAGGAGTTTCACAGGTTGACTGTGAGTTGTGTGAAAAAAATACTTCCTTTTGTTTGTTTCAAACCTGCTGCCTATCAATTTCATTAGTTGACCACTAGTTCTTGTGTTATGAGAAGGAGTAAGTAACTCTTCCTTATTTACTTTCTCCACACCAGTCATGATTTCATAGACCTCTATCATATCTCCCCCCTACCCGTTAGAAGTCTCTTTTCCAAGCTGAAAATTCCAATTATTAATCTCTCCTCATATGGAAGCCGTTCATACCCCTAATAAGTTTTGTTGTCCTTTTCTGAACCTTTTCACCATAATCAGGAACTGTACTTTCTCTCTCTTCATGTTTTCATAGCCCCAGACTGCTTACCTAAATGTTACCTTTCAGGTCAGTCTGCTCCAGTGACGAGATCTGTAACTTTCTCTGTTAGGCTACAGATAGTTAAAACAGAGAGTTAGAGCCTGTGTTAGGATAAAACAAACAAACAATAAACAAGCTTTCGGAGGGAGGGACGGGGAGTAAGAAGGAAGATTCTCAAAAGAAAAATCTAAAGATTTTGTTATAATAATAAAATTAGTGAGATGAAATATTTTTATATTTGCTGAAAGCTTAACTATTGTAACTATTCCAATGATTTTGTACAATGTCAAGGCTAATATTTAATAATTCTATAGCGTGTGTTAACTTTTTTCTCAAAACTATGTTGCCTTCAACTGAAATCAATACATGATCATTGATTATTTCTATTTTTATCGTGCAGATTAAAAAGAAAAAGAAAAGAAGACAAGTAATCAGGCATTTGCTCATTCAGACCTTGAAAGGGGAGTATTGTATGTGTCAGTCTGTTGAGTACCCAAGAGATGTTTGCCACATAGTCAGAACAAGTGATCCTTACATTATCTTCACACTCTATTGAAGCTTTACTTAGTGTTGTTAGCTTTGTGGGATACAAAGTGAAGCCAAATAAGTGTGCACAGAAAGTCTTATACAAATGGGTTTAACTTAACAAATCTGTTCCTCACAAATGATTTGTGGCCCTACATGCTGGTTAAGTCTGCCAAAGATCAGAAATCTGCAGCCCATATGTAGCCAAGAGATTCACCATAAACTTTGCTGTCTCATAGAGCCAAAGAAGATATTTTCATAAATCTGGGCTTTGGAAAGGCAGTTGGAGACAGAGGGCTATTATATCCATCTCCCTTTCTAGTCCTATGGAAGTATATGTTCATTAAAACATGATATCTGAATAATAATTTTTAAGGTCAGCCATGCACAAACATAGATATTCCCATTTCTTTATTAATAAAAGTTGAAATCAGTCACTCTGAGTCCTTCCGAATGAGAATATACTCAATATATTTTTTCATTTAATATATTTATATTTATTTTGCTGCTTAAAAGCCATGCAAGCTTTAAAACTCTCTGCTGATACTCAACAACTGTTTTGAACTTAGCATCTTCATTTATCCACCCTAGATATAATTATTAATGGCCACATGCAGGTAACTTTAATCGACAATATCTACCTGATGTGTGTTGAAAATGGGTTGGTGGGAAGGGAAATGGAAGGTCATGTTCAATTCTACAGAAGGAATCAGTGATGTCATTTAAATCTGGTTTTGAATCTAAGGGGCCAATCCATGGAAACCTATGAAACTTCCATAGCTTGCAACTTTCAGAAGCCTTTTTAGTGGTGAATGGAGTCCTTAAGCTTTACAATCCCATTAAAGCCTTCACTTTCCATTCAGATTAACCTTTATACTTGGACTCACTGAGGTAGTCATCCTCACATGAAAACAGTCAATGTAAGCTATGAAAGTTAGAGACAAGTCCATGGGGAGGGCGGTGTTTGTTTTTTTGCTTGTAGAAGGAAAAGAAATCACCCTCTTCTTGAGTCTTCAAATAAAAATGCCTCATTCTAAAGAAGAGCCATAAACTATCAAATGTAATGAAATGTTTTTGTTAAATAATAAGCAACAGAAGCACACACAAATAAATATTTTTCATAGAGATAAAATATATACAACTATAAAATCATAAATATGCTGGAGAATTATAATATGAATTTGTAAATTGTATGCAAATAGCTTGAAACCAGATCTACAAAGACATAAATAAAGCAACGAGACTGAAAGGTTTATATGTTGGCTTGTTTATAGAGTAGCACAAACATTTTTCTTTTTTAATTGGCAATTAATTTTCGGCAGCCATCGAGGTACTTTCATGTCAAATTATTTTCCCTATACTAAACAAGATTAGGCATCCAAGCAGCAAAGCACTTATGTGAAAAGTGAGAAACTGACTGTCAAGTAGATATTTTCCACCTATAACCAATTAAAATGTTTCTTTCGTGATGAATGGATGTTGTAATTCCATATCTTGTAGTTTTACCTTAGACTGCACACCTGCATAACTTTTCTGCTCACAATGGCCAAGGACAGATAAGGGTACTACTGAGTTTTTGTTGTTGTTCCCATTGCTCTTTAACTCCAGAACAAAGATACTGTAGCAGGATCCCTTATTGAGGTCTGAGTTATAAATAATATATCCAACCAGTAATGCTGTACATACATATTTTAACTCAGATTGATCCCCACAATGCAGTGGATGAATGTAAGCTTTTTAGCAGTTCATTGCTTTGATGACTTTCTTTCCTTTGCTTTACTTTCATATATTTCTAAGATACCTCTACATTTCGAAGACCACTGACACATAAGGTACAAAGTAATGTATTATTGAAACTCTTCCAGTGAATGACATAAAAAGGAAAATATTGATTTTTAAGAAGATGTCTCATTTTTCTTATTTCACAGAAGTATGATGCAGGTTCATGTGGCTATCAATATTATTTGAATTAATGCATATTCCTTACTATTGATTGCCTTAACAATGATTGTCATAAGTGATTTATGGGCACTTATGCCTCTTAAATTTTTTAAAAGGCAAATATCAGATTTTTATATATAAATGGATTTACTTGAATAAATAAGATTTTTATATGTTAATAATACAGTATTTGATAGAATCCATATTATAATGCATTATGTTTGATCCTCTTTTTAAGTGCCAGCATCAACTCTGCCTAAATGTTAAATTAGACTGGAACAAATTCTTCTGAAGGTAGTTCATAAAGGGTCAGATTCTACGACTCTGACCCATGCCAAGTAGTACTCAACAAGTCATCCCATTGATTTCTTACAGAGGGCCAGATCAAAAGCCCACTGAAGTCAATGCAAAGACTGACATTGACTTTGGTGTTCTTAGCATCCAGCCCAAATGGAGTTAACTATTCAACATGAATGAGGGAGATAGAATGTGGACCAAAGCATTTGTGTTAATGGCTCCACTGGAATAACTTATATTTTGAAAAACTATGGAATAATTTTTGAGGTTCATGTAAAAAAAGCCCAAGCAAAAATTCTGTTTATAATAGCTACGTGGGAGTGTGGGGAGAAGATGAATTACTACCTAAATTGGTTTGTTGTTGGTTATTAAATCTCTCTCTTTTAAAGTATGCTTTAAACTGAGCTTAGTGCTTGCAGACTAAGCATTGGAGATTTGAAGTCCTCTATTCATCTAGACCTTGATTCACCAAAGCCACTTAAACATGTGCTTATCCTTGAGCATATCAGTAATTCCTTTGATTTGAGTAGATTACTCATGTGCATAAAGTTAAGCATATACCTAAATTCTTCTCTTGATCATGGCCCTACAGAGCATGTGGATCATGGGCAACAACAATGCACATTTTCAATAGTTTATTATTGAAATGCTAATCCCTTATCTTCAATCTTTTAAACTGAAAACATTTTAGTTCGGGAGACCACCACACCAAATAATAATAATCTGTGTTTCTAGAGACAGGGTAGTTTGTTGATGTCTTTATTATATAATGGCATTCTCCCTTTGGGTTTCACTGTTTTGTTACCATGTCTGTTAATTACAGTTACAGTATTGCCAATCTATAATGACTTCACAGGGAGAGTTTGTCTGAGAAGGCTCTGTTGCTTGCTTTCCTTGCTACAGATCCTGCTATGCAGCTGACATCTTTATAATGCTTGAGGTATGCTGGCCTCCCCTGCTGTTTGATGTGTCAAATTTGGATGGAATAGGTTGCAAAATGCAAGTACCTATATAATGATTTTCATTTCACAGCTTATTCACTGTGTAATTGCATGGTAAATACAATATAATTACAAAATGATTACATGGGTATTTCTTCCTTATATACAATTCTAAAGGAAAGAAATTTTGTAGCAATTATTATTACAGTTTATATGATAAAAGGTACATGGTAACAACTAAAATATTTATCATATAATCTACAGGGTTATTTTCAATAGAAAAATAGATTTCCAAAGGCTGCTCTTGTAGCTTTGTAAGTTTTGTAGTAAGATGATGTAGAAAATCATCTTGTTTCTATGATTAAGAAAGTTATACTTTCCTTTACATTCACATTCTGATCAGTTTGAGAAAACCAGTTCAAACTAAATGCAATTGCAAAGACAGTAGGCCCAATGAAGAAAGGAGATCCAGTTGCAGCTCATACAATGCATTTAGAAACTGCAATGAAGGTGTTTCAGTTGGAGGAAGAGGATTTGGTAAGAGTTAACAGTGAACTGGGCCTTGTGGAATACAGTACCTTCAGAATTCCAAGCAGAGGAAAAATAATTTAAAGACACCATATGTTAGTCAGAGCAAAATATGCATCCAGGCCAGTCAGGAGTTACCTTGTTAGCGAACATGATGCAGTTTGAGGGAATGCCCCCAATGAATTTCATAACAGGTATTGTGCAGCCTGGAAGCCCAACGAGATGCCTGGAGATTAAACTTAACCTCAATATTTTAATTTGTTAGTAAATAACTTACTCCCTGTAGTTCAGGAGAAGGACATAATGCATGTCCATACCAAAAGCACCTTCCCAGACATCTGAGATGTGTTGTCTAAAACTCAGTTACATCTGAACCTGACAAGGTGGGTCCAAATGAGCTAACACTCCTGTATTTGCTATTCAGGGAGTATCATCTAGGCCAGGGGTGGGCAAACTTTGGCCCACGGGCTGGATCCAGCCCCTCAGGGCTTTGGATCTGGCCTGCGGTGCTGCCGGCACCACGTCCCTGTGGCTCCCAGGCAGGGGGGCAGAGGGCTCATGTGTTGCCCTTGCCTCCAGGCACCGCCACCTACAGCTCCCATTGGCCGGGAACGGGGAACCACTGGGAACGGGGAACCACCGGGAATGAGGAACCACCATTTTCAATTTATTATTGATATTGAAGCAACACTCACCATACTTAATGGATAAGGATCCAGAATTTCCCCCTTTGTCATCAGGAAAACCAAAGGCATTGACAATATTTGCAAGTAACGAGGTGACAGCTATGCTGTTTTGACCAGATAGAAAATATGTGCAGAACACATGTATTTGCACTTGCACATCTTGAGGAACCCTACAATTTACTGAAAGTAGATTTCTTGTTTAAACATGGGTGCATTATAGATCTAACCAAATACAACAAAGGCATTGGACAATCAGCTTTTGTTATTTCTGCATGTGATATGGTGTCAGGGTGGAGAAGCCCGAGAGATATATTTTAGATAACATTGCAGAAGGAAGGGCAGATCTGCAGGTAGTAGTGACTAAACATATACATGCTTTTGCTAAGCACAAGCTTGAGTGTGGAAGGATGGCAGAGACTATTGTGATCACAGGAGGAGATTTTTCCACACAGAAACAGTATCCCTTCCCACATAAAGCCAGACCTTGTATTTCTAGTACTATTAAGTCCCTGCTGCAACAAAGAATCATTCATAAATGTACCTCAGAATATAATTCCCCAATTTGGCAGTGCAAAAACCAGATGGATCGTGGTGCCTTATTATTGATTATCGAAGATTAAACCAAGCCACACCGGTCTGTGTCACTATAGTGGCCAAGATGCCTGACATGATTAAATCTGTTGATACAAAGCAGAGTGATTTTCCACCCATTTATGTTTCAAATGATTATTGGTTGTAACCAGTTGCTAAGGAAAGTCAGTATCATCTGGTGTTTATGTCTGAAGGCATTCAATATGCCTTCATAGTCCTTTCCCAAAGATTTCAAAACAGTCCTGTGACATTTCATGGGCAGATGAGGTTTTGTCTAGGTTTTACATAAGAACATAACATACATAAGAACATAAGAATGGCCCTACTGGGTCAGACCAAAGGTCCATCTAGCCCAGGTTCCTGTCTTCCGACAGTGGCCAGTGCCAGGTGCCCCAAAGGGAATTAACAGAACTGGTAATCATCAAGTGATCCATCCCCTGTTGCTCATTCCCAGCTTTTGGCAAACAGAGGCTAGGGACACAATTCCTGCCCATCCTGTCTAATAGCCATTGATGGACCTATCCTCCATGAATGTATCTAGTTCTTTTTTGAACCCTGTTATGGTCTTGGACTTCACAACATCCTTTGGCAAGGAGTTCCACAGGTTGACTGTGCATTGTGTGAAGAAATATTTCCTTTTATTTGTTTTAAACCTGCTGCCTATTAATTTCATTTGATGACCCCTAGTTCTTGTGTTATGAGAAGTAGTAAACAACACTTCCTTATCTACTTTCTCTACACCAGTCATGATTTTATAGACCTCAATCATATCTTCCCTTACCCATCTTTTTTCCAAGCTGAAAAGTCCCAGTCTTTATTAATCTCTCCTCATACGGAAGCTGTTCCATACCCCTAATAATTTTTGTTGCCCTTTTCTGAACCTTTCCCATTCCAATATATCTTTTTTTGAAAGGTGGTCGCCCCATCTCAAAAAAGATATATTGGAATTGGAAAAGGTTCAGAAAAGGTTCATGTTTTCCAAACCTTCTGCTTTATTTCAGTATTTGGATGATATTTCTTTAGCATCTGAAACTCAAAAGGAAAGCCTGGAGCACCTGGACGAGTTTTTGCAAATTTATCAAATAGGCAGGATTAAAGTACAGTCCAACACAGGTGCAATTGGTGATCACATAGGTTTCCTTTTTAGGTATTTCCTTACCGCAGAGAGGCAGGATACCAGCCCAACAGAAGGTGGATATAATCTGAGAATTGCCTAAGACCACTGATATAATTTCTTTACGATCTTTTCTAGGGTTGGCAGGATACCATCAGGAATGTATTTTTAACTTTGCTTCCTTGCAGGTCCACTGTATAATCTGAAGAAGAAGGGGGTTGCTTGGGCCTGGGCAGATCAGCATGTGTATAATTGTAACAAGCCATCATACAAGCACACGGGCTGATCAGCTCAGATCACAGCAAATTGTATCACCTAGAGGTCTCTGTGAGTACTACTGCACTTGCAGCAGTAGCTTCTCAAGAGAGACATGGGATAATCATGCCAGTAGCCCATGCCTCTAGATGAATGAGCCCAGTAGTGCTCAAGTATTCCACCTGTGAAAAATATTGGTTGACCACCAGCTGTGCAATCAAGGACTTTGTGTTTTTAATTGGCTTAAATGCAGTAATGCTGCCATCCCCTCCAGTTCTTGCTTTCTAATTGAATCAAGGATGGATAGGTGTCTAATGCTCCGTTGTACACTGGACTTTTTTGTAGCAGGAAAAGGATATAACCCTGACCCCAGTATAAACCCCATCTCTGTTACCAGGTGCACTGTTGTATTCTGGGGACCCTCATGTGACGCCCAGATGCTGATCAAGGGAAAACCTTTACCCAATTATTCACAGTGATGCTTCCCCAGGTAAAAGCCACAGAGGGCTATTGCTTTTTCACAGATAGGTCCAGCTGCTATTATACAGGATTTGGAATTTATGGCGTTCCCCCAGAATCCAAGGAACAGTCTATTCCTGTATATTCCAAACTAAAGCCAAAGGAGATGGAGGTTGCCTAGAAAATGTCCATGTGTCGCACACTCCACCCAGTATGCAGAACTGTCCATCGCCACAAAGTTCCACCCCATTATTATTTTCTCAGATTCAGCATGGGTGTGTAACTCACAGAATTTTTGCCAGTGTTTGATGCTTATAGGTTTACATCCTTGAGACGGATCCCCACTCAGATATGCACCACTCCTGCAATATATCTCCAAGTTAGTAATAAAAGTGTCCATTCCAGGATGGTAATCAATAGTTCAGAAGGAATGTAGTAAAACTGAACACCCAGGAAAACTATCATGCTGATTCTTTGGCTAAGGAAGGAGTCCCTAGTGGGATTCCATGAGAGAAAACTAGTTGGGAATATCCCATTGTAATCCCAGGTCTTATGGAAGCTGCAAAGGAATAATCCAAGAAAGAGGTCCCAGATCTCAAATTTTTCAGGAAAGGATCAAGAAATAGTGAACGTGATTAAGCAATTATTCAAATCAGGAGAAGGACAGGAAACATGGGCATCGTTACCCGAGAATTCCCCTTATAAAAATGCATGAACTCAGGCTGTATGTGGAAAGGGGGTATTGATATACCTTGGAGAACATTTTCTGGTGTGGGCAGTACCATTTTGGATATGCAGGGAAATATATAATTAAAATGATGTAGCTACTTACCTCAGTAGGTTGGTGGCTGTGCATGAGGGTGGATGTGCAGCAGTATTGTGAGAATTGTTTGGTAAGTGCACAAAATTATCTTACCCTTGCAAGAAGAAATGCCCCATTATGATTCCAGATGTATAGAGACCGTTGGCAAGCTTTTCAAATTGACTTTGTGGGACTATGATGAAAAACTTAAAGGGAAAACCAATACCTCCTTATTATCATTGATCCATCTCTCAGTGGGGTGAAGCATTTCTCATTAGGACAAATACTGCTCTAGCCACTTCAAGAATCTTAGTGGAACACATTTTCTCTTGCTGGGGACACCCTACCAAGTTGAGGCAGATCAAGGAACACATTTTATAGAAGGGTTCCAAAAGTGCCTACAGTGGTTGGAAGTGCAACCCAAATATGGACAGTCCAATGGATTGCCTGTTCCTCTCAGATGGGCATAAGTGGAGCTGTACGTGTAACATGTCTGAGGTAACAACCCCACTGTGTGGCCAGCTGGAAAGGTACCAGTGCAACCTACTGAAAGTCAATGCAACACTCGTGCCATGTCCAGTTCAACTAACCAAGTGGAAATCTCCCATGAAGCAGATGACTACTATGGAGAGATACAGTATTGTGTAGTAACTAACTGCAAAGAGTTTTATTATGGTCAAATTAGATGGGTGGTTGCAACTCCAAACTTTTGTTTTAAGCCAGAAGTACATATGATAATTGGGCATAGAACAGTTTCTCCTGTACCTGGTTTTGAAAATGAGACTATCAAGATATAACCCAGCAAAACATCAAAATCTTTCATGCATATGTACTACCATTAGATGTATAGGTAAAACAGTTGTTAGAATGGAAACGTTCACATTTAATTGAAATTAGCATTAACAGGGAACAAGCAGAACAAACACTGAATAAGCTATTAGATGGAACAGATGAAGTATTAACCACGCCTATAGGGATAGAAATTGAATGGACGGGATGGATTGTTGTCCACAGTATCCTCACTACAAGCATTATTTTTGCCTTATGTTATATGAGAGGAAGGATTAAGATATCAAATCAAGAAATGCCCAGGAACCAACCCTGTTCAATCCAACCTATTTCAATTCCCCTTTTAACCACAGTTAATTCACAGGCAGCATCCATGAATTTTAAAATGCATGTGCAAGTACTTACAGAAACAACATTTTACATTTGCAAAGATGAGTATTTGCATTGGCGGTGCTTGAAAAGTCATCCAACTGAGGAACAGAAACAATACCAAGTGTCTTCTCTGATCAGCAATAATAAATCGTCATAACTTGAATACAGAATATCAAATAATAGAGATTTTGAGACCTGTTCATGATCAATTCACAATTTGAAAAAAAGTTTTCCAAATAATATTCTAACAAAAATGTGTTGAGGAATTATAGGGCGCAGTTCTCCATTGGACCAAAGAAAGTGGGTGCAAAGTGGATATAAATCACTTTCAAATTAGGATGCAGCATTTTACAGCCACTTTTCTCTCAATTTGTGTATATTTCTATGCAAGGCAACACATGGCAAAGAAAGATCAGTCTCATGATCTCTAAAATCACTGGATACATTAATATGTTAGTTATTCACTCAGCTCAATTTCCTAGGATTTAAGGTGAGTTATGTTTTACTGTACATCTCACTTAATGCTACTACATCAGCTGCTTCCCACACATTCCTGAAGACCAGGCTGAAGGTCACATACTCAGGCCATGTCCAGACTACAAACTTTTGTCAACACAAGCTACATTGGCATAAAACTGCCGCAGTAAGTACATCGCTTGTGTGCATATATACTTGGCTCCTTGTGTTGGTGGTGCCCATACTCACCAGGAATTCTTGTATTGATGCATGGTGCATTGCACCATGAGTAGGTGTCTGTAATAAGGACTCAGTCCACCCCCATCTTCTTCCCTGCAGAAACTGCACAAGCTTCACCAGGTGTACATTCATGACCCTTTATTTCTAGTTTTCTTGACTTATATCACCACAGTCCCCTGCAACAGTCTAGTTACAATGCTAACCAAGCTTTTAGCACTTGCACCAGAACCTGAGGAGAACAGAGGTCTCCCTATTCTGAGCCCTCTGTGTGACCAACCCCAGGTAGCCGTGTCCTCTCTCTCTGTCTCTTTCCCCCTGCACATCGGTCCTGTGACTCTTTTTATCAGTCCTGGGCTGATGGGGTTAACTGAATGTTTATCTCCCCCCCCCCATTGGCCTGATTACATCATTACCTCAATCAGCTTCTCCTGTGGCACTAATTAACCTCCAAGTGATCAGAGTGCAGGCTCACCTATCACTCTCTGCACTCTGTCACAGTATCTCACTGTGCAACATACCACCTTCCAGTACACTCTTTTGGGAAGTTTTGGCAATGCATGATGGGACTAAATTAGTCACACGTGTGTGTCTGAAAGCATGGGGACCACTTCACAGATTGCAACTCTTTACATCCCATAATGTCATCTGTATCCCATAATTTTCATGCCTTATTTTTCAAAGTCCAACAAACCTGCGTTGCTGTCACCATCTCTGACTGAAGCCTGTACTGGAGTCTGTACTGCCCTGCACTATTTTCATGAGTGTCACAAGCACAGAGCATGCAATCCTGCAGTATATGTAGAGCCACAAGAAGAACTGATTAGTGGGGAACATGATGATTTCATGGAGGACAGACTGCTGTGAAACATAGCAAGAATCAATTCATGGTTGTAGGTGATGTTCATGGAGCAGCTGCAGGTGGTGAAGCAATGCTTCAGGGCCTGAGAAACAAGCACTAACTGGTGTGATTGCATCATAATGCAGGTTTGGGATGATGAGCAGTGGCTGCAGAACTATTGGATGCACAATGTCACATTCCTGGGTGTGTGTTCCCAGCTCACCCCAGCCCTCCAACACAGGGACACAAAATGAGAACTGCACTGACAGTGGAGGAGCAACTGGTGATCACACTGTGGAAACTTGCAATGCCAGATTGCTACAGGTCAGTCAGAAATGAATTTGGATTAGGAAAATCCACAGTGGGGTCTGTTGTCATGCAAATGTGGAGGGCCATTAGTCTGCCTCAGGACTGTGACTCTCGGTAACATACAGGACATAGTGGATGGATTTGAAGCAATGGGGCTCCTGGAGCAACAGACGGCACACATCTCTATTTTGGCACTTGACTTGCCATAAAGTACATCAACAAAAAAGGGCTACTTTTCTATGGATATGCAAGCATTGGTGGATCAGTGGGGATGCTTCACCAACATTAATGTTGATTGGTCAGGGAAGGTGCATGATGCTTGCATCTTTAAGAACACACAGGCCTTTTCAGAAAGCTGCAAGCTGGGACTTTCTTTGCTGACCAGCAGATTACCACTGGGAATGTTAAAATGCCAATAGTGATCCTGGGTGACCCAGACTACCCCTGGCTCTCCTGGGTTATGAAGCCATATATGACCAACATGACAGCACCAAAGAATGATCCAACTTCAGCTCATCAGGTGCAGAATGAGATTTGAATGTGCTTTTGGATAGTTGAAGGGATGCTGGAATGGTTTACTCCCAAGATTGGACCTCAGTGACGAAGTGGATATTCACCCACGAAAGCTTATGCTCCAATACACCTGTTAGTCTATATGGTGCCACAGGACTCTTTGTTGCTTTTTACAGATCCAGACTAACACGGCTACCCCTCTGATAAATATCCCAATGGCTATAGCTGCCTGCTGTGTCATGCATACTATCTGTGAAGCAAGGGGGAAAAAGTTTCTGCCAGGGTGGAAGTGGTGTGGCTGTCTGCTGAGTTTGAACAGCCAGCCTCAAGAGTTATAAAAGCACTCGTGTGCAGCTATTCTGTTCAGGGAGGCTTTGAAAGACCATTTTAACAGTAAGCCAGGGTAATGCGTTTTATTTTATGCACTCTAGCAGGCCCTGCTCTTTTGAGGCCTGTTAGGAATTTTGTGGTGATTGCTATACATGTAGCAATATAACATTATCAATACATCTATTAATTTTGTTTCTGGCTTATCCGATCAGTTGTGTCACATTGTCAGTAACAATTAATTGGCTGTTTTCAAACCTACTAAGCACTCAGTAGCAAATGTTGCAAACTAATAAAGATGAGTTATGTTTTAAATAAAAGAAGTGTATTTTGTAAAGGAATTCAGTGAAAACATTGTGAAATTTTAACACTTAGTAAAACTCAAGTTCTGTTTTCTTAATTTATTATGAAGGAGAAAGAATATTCATGTCAATTTCAGCAACACATACATCAATTGTGGCTTGCACAGATCAGTGTATGTGAAGCTGTACTTGTCTTTAATGTCCCCCTGGAGTGGAGTGTTAGGGGTAGTGCAGCGACCTTTGATGCCACATGGACTATTGAGGGGAAGGAGGATATAGGGAGGTCCCAATATTGAGTTCTCAATGGGCTGCAGAGGGAGGTGGGCCCAGGATTGTTGAATCTGTATTTGCTGCCTGAAAAGCCCCATTGTGTCCTAGTGAATCTCCCTTTCCTTTTCCCAAGCCTTTATTCTCTCCACTCTTTCCTTCTCCGGGCTGTCCCCAGTGTCCTTTCTCCAGGCCCTGTGATCACAAGTCCTGTACAGCACTGTCTTCCTGTACTCTTCTGCTGTCCCCTGTGTCCTCTTCTTTCTGCTCTTCATTTGGCTCAGGAATTCTGTAGTGGTGGAGGTGGGAGGCTCTGAAGTCTGCAATGGCAGCAGCTGCAGGTAAAACACACAGAGGTATCATTGTCAGTCTATTCATTGTGGAAACTGAAATTTAAGATGCACAACTCACTCTCCTTGCTCCCGTAAAGTTTTCATTACTACATTGTCATTTCTGCTTGGGATTGCTTAGTCACAGCACCAGCCAGAGGCCTGATGAGGGTTAGGCAAATGAGGAGGGAATTGTTAAGTTACATGAATTTAGTAGTATAGGGTAACAAAGGCAGAGAAAGCACAGCTGTTGTTGGTGTCCCAAAGCCTCCCAGGCCAGTATGTTGCTAGCCTTTGTCCTGCAGTGGTGTTTGCTGAAGTTATTGCTGACTGGCATAGGAAAGTGTCCTACTGTGGAGGAAGAAATAAGGCAGCACTCCCTAGAAACCTTTGACACAGGATTTCAGAGTATCTCTATGAAAGTTTCATCAAGATCTCTCAGGAGGATTCAAGAAACATCCCTGTGTACATAAAAAAATGGCTCCATATGGTCCCCCCTGCCTAACTCAAGAAGGGAATGAAAAGTAAATAGCAACTGTACTCCTCTTGGTTATACCACTACCTCTGCTAGCATAAGTAAATCAATGACAAGTCAAAAGCTGTGTCCTGTTATTCTGGGGGAGGGTGTGAGGCAGCCCTGTAAATGAAAATTTATGGACACATTAGCCTAAGGTTCCTTCCCCTGGACCAAGCTCACCTGTGATCGACTGGCAGGACTGGCTGGGCTGTGGTGGAGTAAAATAACAGGTCCTGGCTCACTGTGCAGCTGGATCCCCCAGTCACCTGTCCCCCATACTCCTTTTCCTTTTCCTCATCCACCTCCTCCTCCTTGCTGTTCATGGCTCCTTGGAGGTATCCATGTTGGTGAGCAGGGTGATGATGGGGTCTCCAGTGAGTAAGGCATGCAGTTTATTGTAAAAGCAGAAAATCAGTGGCTCAACACTGTCTTGGTTGTTGGCTGCACTGGCCTTCCGATATGCCTGCCATAGCTTCTTGGCTTCCACGTGGCACTGCTGTTGGTCCCTGTCATACCCCTTCTCCTGCACCCCTGAACAATCAGCAATCAGTAGATGTTGATGTTTATACAGCTGGTGCAAAGCTGTGCTTGCCAATATCTCCTTTCTACTCCAGGCAGGAGCACATCTGGAGCGTGTAGCTGTCATGGTCAGCTGCACAGTTGCACTCAACAAGGGAGTGCTGATAGGTGTGCTCACCAAGCCAGACAATCAGGAAAGGAATTTCAAAAAAGTGAGCAGCTTTAAAGTCAGGGGGAGGCTTCCAGGATCTGTGACCTCTTCGTGATGACCAGAGCAGTAGCTGGATAACCTGGGGTTATTGTGGGACAGCTACTGGAAGACAGTTAGGATTGACATAAGTAACACAGTATCTACATTCACACTGTGTTGACCTAAGTACATTGACCGTGGCTCAGTGCTGCTTGGGCAGATGGTGTTACTATTTTGGTGTAACAGGGCACCTACATCAGTGGGAGACAAATTTAAGTGTAAACACATGCACAACCCAGTTGACGTAAGCTGCCTTGCATCAATCTAACTTTGTAGTGTAGACCAGGCTTCAACTGGGCTACAGGAAGGGCTGCAATTGCAGCTCACAGCCACCATAGCCCATGGCAGTGTCAGGTGAGCAGGCAGCCAAAAGGCCTCTGTTTCACCTGCTGGGTCTGAACAGAGAAGGAGCAGGCAAGTGGTGGCAGCAGCAAGCAGAGGCAAGAATAGAAAGTGAGAAGATCCAGTAATGGCTGCAGGCTCCTCCTCATCCTTGAGCAATCAGACAATTTCCCCCTCTCCCAAGAAAGTCCATTCCATTCTGTCCCCCCATGCACACCCAGCTGCTCTTAGCTTCCACACCCCTTCAGCTCCCACAAAACTTCCCTCAGTTACCCCTCCTTCCTCCTGGAGACCCCCACAAATCTAGCTGTCCCCAAATTCCCCTAGGTTACCCAGATACACCCTCCAAACATCCCCACAAATGTAGCTACCTTTGCCCCCACCTCGTCCAGAACTCCCCCAGACACTTAGCTATCCCCAGCTCACCTCAGCCCATCACCTCCCAGCTATCTTCCTGGACACTTCCACAAAGACAGCTATCCCCATCTTCCCCTCCAGACATCCTCTCAAACTCACCTTCTCCGACAGCTGGCTGACAGCCCATAGCTACCACCATCATCTGCCCAGGGACCCCCACAAATCAACTTACCTTAGCCCCTGCTGACACTCTTCAGCACTCACTCACCTGTAACCCCTGAAAAGTTTTGTGCATCTCCATGTTCTATTCCCATCACTGCTTGGGGAAGGGCATTTTGACCTTAAACTGAAGGTCATGGTTGTATACACATTATTTGAAAATATGCAAAAAATGTCCAATATTTTAAAATAATTTGCATATCTATCATATACAACTGCACAAAAGTTGGCAGCTGGACCTGTTATGTTTATTGACTATATTCAGGTCACAGTACTCACTCAGTGGAATTCTGTTTGGCTACTGACTAAAAAACCTGCTAGTCCTAGTTAATCTTAATGTAAATTTGTTTACTTAATAAAGCCTTAATCTGCAATCTTTACACCTGTATTTGCTAAGGCCCTGATTTAGCAAAGTTTTTAAGCATATGCTTAGATTTAAGCATGCAAATAGTCCCATCGCATGCTTAAAGTTAGGCATATGCTTAAATACCACACTGAAAAAGAAAGAGGACTGCTAGCATGACTAAATAAGTACTACTTTGTGTAAGGAAGGCATGGCTTCCAACAATCCTAAAGTGGGCAGGAGTTTTGCAAACCCATCCTAGGTAGTTACAGTCTAGGTTAATATGTTAGAAACTGCACAGCTGGAGGGTTTTATTCTGGAGTGCTGGCCTTTTGCGTACCACTAAGGGTAACAGTGCAGAACATGAAGCAGACCTGCCGAATTCCTGGCCAATCTGTGTTTTGTGATTTGCCAACTATTTTTTTTTTAAACTCTGTGCCTTCTGGATGGTGGTGGTGGTTACATAGGCAGTAGGAGGACATCTACAGCAGGGTCCTTGGAGGCTTGTGGGGACAGGACAGCAGCTTTATTACTACTCAGGAGTTGCCTATAATGGAAAATTTATTGCACTATGTAATTTGGAGAGGAGGGTGAGAAAAATCTTTTTTGGGGGGAGGGGGGATTAATTTGGTGGGGAGGGTAAAAATGTGGGATGTGAACACACATTGATTAATCTGTAAGGAGGAATTTAGGGATAGGGAAAATCACAAACTTCCCTCCTTAGATCCCAGTAGAAGAAGAAATTGGAGAAGGCTAAAGATAGGGGGAGATGTCCATTCCCCCTCGCATCCTCCAATGGGGAAGAGTCCATGGAGCTACCAGGTGGTGGAAATTATGAGAAGACATGAGAATGGGAGGGTCAATTGCAGACAGTATGCATGCCTCAAGAGGATGCTGTATGTAATGGTTTCTGCATGGCTTCTGACTGTTGAAATGAACTCTTTCAACCTTTTGACTCCTGAAAATTGAGATATTCACATCAAAATCCTAAACACTATGCAGGATATGCTCAACATCCCCTTGCCCTTTGGTTCTTTTGATGAATTGTCCTGGGACAATTATTTTAAATATTGGCATCTGTATTAAGGGTTGCAGAATTGTGACCTGACCATTGTAAGGGAGCTACAAGTCTTGGAAACCCTTGCACTGTATGCTGAAACACTAGCACCATTGACAGGTTGTTTATTTGCTTGCTAGGTCCTAATAACCTCCTAGACAATGAGAGCAGCTATTGGCAACTTAACTACACTAACATCACAAGATGAATCTTGGTAATGGGTATAACATATGAGGGCTAATTTGTTTAATGTAAAATATGATTGAATAGCCTGAATACAAAATATCTTGAACAAGAAAGGAATGTTTACATCTTTTCAGTGGTTTGGATATTTCACGCATGCTGCAGTGTGATTCAGAAAGATTATAGATGGGCCCCACTCTTCTAACTGAAAAGACAGACTATTGTTTATCAAATTTTTAAAAGTCCACTGTTGTATGCAAAACTATGGATGCATGCGAATAAGCTATTTATTGTCATAAACACCAACATGCATGCATTGGGGAATTGCTTGAAAGCAAGTTGAGTGTGCAGAAAACGGGGCATTGTAAAACATCTCCCATTATTCTTATTTATTATTTACTGAGTGTCCTTGGTGCTGTATGAAACAACATTTTTGATAGTTATCAAATTATTTTAATGGCTTCTGGGTATTCATGGTTTTGGATAGGAACCACATCTTTCTATGTTAAGAGCTGTGATATAAATGGCAGCACAAAGGAAGCCATTTGCAGTGCACAAAAATAAGTTTTATTGGTCTTACAAAACCCATCAGCGATATCACATATTCTTGAGGGCCACCCACTGTTACCTTAACTGTTAACTGACTATTCTCTTATATACAGACATACGTACAGCATTCTTGTAACCAAAACAATGGTATCTGTTAGGAGTTTGCTGGAGAGGTTGAATTGTTTTTTGGGTGTATGATGCAATGCAGTTTATGTGTGGTTGTGAGAAGTGTGTTTTGGACAAAGGATGCAAAGATGGTAGAGTAGTTGTATTAAATATAACATTTTGAAGTTTTTATAATTACCAGGTGAACATTACTTTAATATTTAGTAAATAACCACCACAGAAACACCACATCATTTAAAAACCATATTAGAAACCCACTTACATGATTTCATAAACAGATTTTTATTAGGGCTGTCGATTAAGTAAAGATAACTCACACGATTAACTAAAAAAAAATTGTGATTAAAAAAATTAATCACGATTAATTGTAGTTTTTCTTGCCCTGTTAAGCAAGTGAAATTTATTAAATATTTTTGGATGTTTTTCTACATTTTCAAATATATTGATTTCAATTACAACACAGAATACAAAGCGTACAGTGCTCACTTTATATCATTATTATTGATTACTAATATTTTCACTCTAAAAATGATAAACAAAAGAAAGAGTAATTTTCAATTCACCACATACAAGTACTGTAGTGCAATCTCTTTATCATGAAAGTGCAATTTACAAATGCAGAATCTTTTTGTTACATAACTGCACTCAAAAACAAAACAATGTAAAACTTCAGAGCCTAAAAGTCCACTCAGCCCTACTTCTTGTTCATCCAGTTGCTAAGACAAACAAGTTTGTTTACATTTACGAGAGATACTTCTACCTGCTTCTTATTTACAGTGTCACCTGTAAGTGAGAACAGGTGTTCGTGTGGCACTTTTATAGCTGGCATTACAAGGTATTTAAGTGCTAGATATGCTAAACATTTGTATGCCCCTTCATGCTTTGGTCATCATTCCAGAAGACATGTTTCCATGCTGATGACGCTCATTAAAAAAATAATGTGTTAATTAAATTTGTGACTGAACTCCTTGGGGGAGAATTGTATGTCTCCTGTTCCATTTTACCCACATTCTACCATATATTTCATGTTATAGCAGTCTCGGATGATGACCCAGCACATGTGATTTGTTTTAAGCCACTTTCACTGCAGATCTGACAAAACTCAAAGAAGGTACCAGTGTGAGATTTCTAAACTACGGCACTCCACCCAAGGTTTAAGAATCTGAAGTACCTTCCAAAATCTGAGAGGGATGAGGCATGGAGCATGCCTTCAGAAGTCTTAAAAGAGCAACACTGTGATGCGGAAACTGCAGAATCCAAACCACCAAAAAGAAAATCAACCTTCTGCTGGTGGCATCTGACTCAGATGATGAAAATGAACATCTGTCTGTCTGCACTGCTTTGGATAGTTATCCAGCAGAACCTGTCATCAGCATGGACGCATGTCTTATGGAATGGTGGTTGAAGCATGGAGGGGCATACGAATGTTTAGCATATCTGACATGTAAATATCTTGTAATGCCAGCTACAAAAGTGCCATGCAAATGCTTGTTCTCACTTTCAGGTGACATTGTGAACAAGAAGTGGGCAGCATTATCTCCTGCAAATGTAAACAAACTTTTTTGTCTTCGCAATTGGCTGAACAAGAAGTAGGACTGAGTGGAGTTGTAGGCTCCAAAGTTTCACACTGTTTTATTTTTTAATGCAGGTTTGTTTTACATAATTCTATATTTGTAAATTCAATTTTCATGATGAAAAGATTGCATTACAGTACTTGCAATGGGGGAAAATACTATTTCTTTTGTTTTTTTTACAGTGCAAACATTTGTAATCAAAAATAAATATAAACTGAGCACTGTACACTTTGTATTATGTGTTGTAATTGAAATCAATATATTTGAAAATATAGAAAACATCAAAAAATATTTTAATAAATGGTATTCTACTATTTTTAACAGCACAATTAATTACACGATTAATCACAATTAATTTTTTTAATTGCTTGACAGCCCTAATTTTTATATTGCTCAGATATCTTAATTAGAGCTGTGGAAAGCAGCTTGCAGGAAAGCCTGGTAATCAAGCCACATGAAAGCATAGCCAATCAACAGAGAGACTAATGCTGGTTATTATTAATGAGCTGTCTGATTTGGTGCAATGTGAAAGCATTTAGCTAAATTTGGTGCACACGGTGGTTGTGAATAGAGCAGGAGCACTGGCAGAAGTGGCTCTCTCTGTATGCTGGTGCTGTGTGGAATATGCACATGAGTTGATTTTACTTCTGTCTTACAAGTCTGAATTATGGAACTTTTTTCCTCCAGCTGGGGAGAAAACTTGGAATCAGGATAGTGTTTTGCTTTGTGTTCAGGTGAAACAAAGGGAAAATACTTTTTGGTCAGTTCAGATGGCGTAGCATTTGGATGCTGCTTGGTACTCCTTCCATCTTGACATAAAACTGTGATAACGATTCCCTGTGTCCATCTTTTGTATTCATAGTATAGTATTTCCTACACACTTCTTTAGTTTCCATGTGAGATGATTATATACTATAATATCTATAGAACATATATATATATATTGCATCAAATACTGTACTGAATTTGAGATCTATTGTGTGTTCACAATATTTCCTTAATTCACCAAGCCTTATCAAAGCAAGAAATTAAGTTAGTTTGGAATGATTTATTTGCAGCTACTACACGTTGCCTACTATTTATCACCTTGCTTTCCTCTAGGTGTTTACAAATTGACTGCTTTAATAAATGTTCTAGCAATTTACTAGCTGTTGAAGTTAAACTTGCTGTTCTGTAATTTCCTAGATTGATTCTTCTGCTATTTTAGTGGAAGTGATCCAATATATCAGACAGCTTACTCTTCTGGGAAAGTACAGTACTCCATGAATCCAGGAGGTGGGGATATTCCAGGAGCAAATTACTACCATTACTTTACCACATCAGCTGTTCTGTCTGTGATGTTGATGGGAATTGAACAAGGGCTCTTTCCGTTGCCCATCATACTTTGACCAATTACAGGTGGGAAGAAAACAAGTGTATCAAACAGGAAGGACATGAGAGAGAGAAAGTCTTAATGCTTCTCATAACTCTGTGCAGGCAAGTAGCCTGAGTCAAATACTAGCCCCTTTAGCTACTTACCAACTTCAATGTCATATCTCAAGTCTTTGCTTCTGTTTGGCATCATAGAATCATAGAATAGCAGGGTTGGAAAGGACCTCAGGAGGTCATCTAGTCCAACCCCCTGCTCTCAAATCATCCCAGCCAGGGCTTTGTCAAGTCTGACCTTAAAAACCTCTAAGGAAGGAGATTCCACCACCTCCCTAGGTAACCCATTCCAGTGCTTCACCACCCTCCTAGTGAAAAAGTTTTTCCTAATATCCAACCTAAACCTTCCCAACTGCAACTTGAGACCATTACTCCTTGTTCTGTCAACAGGTATCACTGAGAACAGTCTAGATCCATCCTCTTTGGAACTCCCTTTAAGGTAGTTGAAAGCAGCTATCAAATCCCCCCTCATTCTTCTCTTCTGCAGACTAAATATCCCAGTTCCCTCAGCCTCTCCTCATAAGTCATGTGCTCCTGCCCCCTAATCATTTTTGTTGTCCTGTGCTGTACTATTTCCAATTTTTCCACATCCTTCTTATAGTGTGGGGCTCAAAACTGGACACAGTACTCCAGATGAGGCCTCACCAATGTCGAATAGAGGGGAATAATCATGTCCCTGGATCTGCTGGCAATGCAATACAGCCCAAAATGCCGTTAGCCTTCTTGGGAACACTGTTGACTCATATCCAGCTTCTTGTCCACTGTAACCCCTAGGTCCTTTTCTGCTTTTCTTCTCCTGTTTCCCAATATTCTGTCCACACATTGAGTCTTACACACAACCAGATACTTCCTTGGAAACTTCCTCTGTTTTTTAATCCAGCGAACTATATCTGCCTTGCATAAATTTCTTCTTGCTCATTTGCATTGTGCTGCCCTATTTGTGGAGCAAGGGACACCAGAAAAAGGATTACACATACACAATAAAGGCCCATTGGAAAGGTGTGAATAAAGCTTCTGGGTGGATACAAAGAACCACTATTTGCTTAAACCATTCAAAGTGAGAGAATGGAGGTCTCCCTCATACAAAATACCTTCATAATTGTGTTAACAAAATGGGTAAGGCTTGAGAAATAAAAAAGTACAGCCAGCCAAAAATGAACAGAAAACTAAGGTTATTTTGCTCCTTTATGAAGATTTATGTCTCATGCTGATTTTTTTTTTAATTTCACCTTTGTAAGCATTTGTTTCTTTTTCCACAATAGATAATAATAGGTCTGAAAACATGCATGTATATTAATACATGTTAAAGTACTATTCAGGCCACAGCATACATGGGTTACTGAGGCATGTAAGCTCCAGAGAGCTCCTCATCTAAGCTGATCACAAGGATGACCTACTCAGAAGCCATTTTCACAAAAATAAAACTGCATATTTGGGAACTGAGGACCTGCCCTGGTAGTATGCTTTTTCACTAACTGCTGCTTCTATAGCAGTTCACTTTGGTTTGATGAAAACCTCTACTGGTTGATAGCGTGGTCTCCTCTTCTCTATGTGGCTAAGAGTTCCTACTTCCTAAAGGTTTCAAGTGTGGGGCCCATTTAAGACTACACTGCAGCTAGGAAATTGGAGAAGGGTCAGGAGTAGGAAGTAAGGTGCTGAGTGCTTTCCCAGATGGCACTAGACAAATCTACCCCGAGAGAAATGGAACTCTCAGGTAATCACAAAAGGAGCTGTGTGATTGCTTCAGAGGAGGAAGTATTCCTTTTGAATATAGAGCAGCCTCCATATTCCAAGTCTTTTGTGGACTCTGTAGCTGCACAGCATGTTAGGGCTGGATGTAATTCTTAATGTATAATTTGCAAATGAGAAGATCAATGAACACATAGTATTCAACTGCTGAGAATATAAACATTGTAGGCTTGGCCTTTCAAGTAGATAGGTGTGCAACTGCCTCAATTAGATGCTTAAATCTCTATTTGCAAGTACAAATGTCCAATTTGCATGCACCAACAGTAACTAAAAGTGAAAATCAGGCATTAAACTGAATGAACAGTCTCCTGTCTAATTTTAAAAAGATCCTGTGGTATTTTGGTCTGATGAAGAGGGAGGTGGATGGAAGGGTGGAAGAAAGAAAGGGGGATGTTGGGTATTTAGCAAAAACATTTTTTCTAAATACCATTTAGAGAGATAACTTCCAAAATAAGACAGAAAAAGAGGAGAGGAACATTGCAGAGATCTGGCTAAGTTATAACTGGGGGAAAAGGAGCAAATAATGCTCCCCAAATAATCTTCAGTTTTTTTTATCCAAAGAGCTCTTAGAATGGAGACTCAGTCTAAAGGCACAGGTTCCTGAAAACAAAGAGAGGAACAAGAGGAGGAGCAGACAGAAATGTTGCAGGATCCCTCTCAGGTTTCAATGCCTCTATTACAAATGTACTGTAGTGTTTCCATCAGCCCTGCCCAGGGCTGCAACAAGCTCAGGCATGCAATCCACTTGAGCTAGGTCCATGGATCCACACCAACTTCCTCTGTAGAAATGGTAGTAATAATAAAAGAGGAAGAAGTGGCACCAGGGGATAGTAAATTTAAGTTCTGTGCAACTGCCAAAAGATGCAGCAGCATCTCTCTCAACTCTGCTGTTTTTGCAACCCTGCCAAATTCACAGGGGTAACATCCATTAAAACAACATCTTCTGAAGAACAGCAGCACAGGGTTGTGCTGGCTGCCAAACGGAGAGAACAAGTCGCACAGCAAAATAGCACCACTGAGAGCCAGTTCAGCCCTTCTCCTCCACTGAAATGGTCTTTAAAAAAAAGGGGGGGGGGATTAGAATCTGCCCCAATGTCTTTGGTGATGGAAAATATAGAGTCAATAATTTGGAAGGGATGTTCAAGACTTCATTGGGGCGTGGGGGATAGACTAAAACCTGCAATGGCAGAATGATCCTAAAACCCGAGTATCCTAATTTGTGTGCCTACAGCAGTCCTCCCAATTATCACATACAGTACGTCAAGTGCGACATTGGCTCTTCTGGCTCCCAGACAATTTTTCATTTTATGCAGTCTTTTGTCAGTATCTGCAAAGTTGCATAAGTATCATTAAAGGTGTTCCATAGGTAACAAATACACCTTGAGATGAACGTGTAGAATAACATGTAATTTTCTTGGAGCAAGAACCATGTCTTTCCCTATGTCCCTGTGTCTGTCGCTTTATAGAACAACGTTTAATGGAAAAAATAGTTTAGGGCATGCAGTCTCTTATCTACACATCTGCTGTATTGAGGGAGGGGATAGAGGGCTGTTGTACAGTGCACTTTGTTTGTAAATTTCTCCTCTGCATCCTAGATGAGATAAGGTGCAGAGTCAGAGTGGTAGCAAGACTGGGACTTGGATAAGCAGAAGGAAAATGCTAGAGCACTATGGAGAAATACAAAAAACAAACAAACAAACAAAACCTGAATCTTTTTTTTAACTTTTCTTTCATCAATGTCCAAGGGAAGGGCATTCACATCTGCTCCCTTGGTCAATGGAAAATCTACTCGTTATACAGTTTTTCTTTCAAATCAAAGTGCTTTTGTTATGTAGTTTTAGTTTTATTATTGCAATTTCCCCACCCTCTGCTTTTTAAAATTAGATGTTTAAATGAAAATGTTTAAAGTGAGTTACAAAGACTTCTGTGATCAGACAGTTCCAGAGACTGATGTCAGAGTTATCCAGATTTTGGTTGTGAAATATTTTCTGTTTTTTTCCCTCCATTGATTTGTGGGCAGACTGCTGTTAAAACATTGGTACTTTGAGGTATATAGTGTGATGAATGGAACAGAAGAATATGAGGTTTCAGGGAAGATATATATTTTTGTGAGACTAGAGGCTCAGGGATGTAGGATGCATATCCCATGAAGCTTGAGTTGCTGACTGACAATATTATCCCCATTTCATAAAACAAATCCTTGTTTGTTAATAAACTCAGGGGTTAAATAATTGACTCATTGAAAGCAATGATAACACTTTCATTGACATCACTGGTGTAGGAGTTTCTCCTAGGGAGTTTATCTTCCCATTATGTATTTTAATTTTTTCTTCAGTGTTCTTTCCATGACTCAAGTGACCTTCTGTCTCCTTTTTCTGAGAGGAAAAAATCCAGAAATCATGGTTCCAAATTAAACATCAGCAGAAAGAAAAATCTCATGAAATCGAGTAACTAATTTCATTAAAAAAAAAAAATCAAAGGCCTGATTCCTCACTCCCTGGCACTCTGGGTCTTTTACACATTTGCAAAGTGAGTGTACAATACTATCAAACCAGAGTGGCAATGTTACACATTCACTTTGCACTTACTTTGCACATATGTAAATGTCTTCATTAGGTACTAAACCAGGGGTCTCAAATTCAAATGACCAGGAGGGCCACAGGAGGAATTGTTCATTGGCCTGAGAGCCACATCACTGACACCCCCCGCTCACTGCAGGGTTCAGGCAGGGGGCTCAGGGCAGGGAGTTGGGGTGCAGCAGGCAGGGGGCTCAGTGCAGGGGGTTGGGGTGTAGAAGAGATGTGGGATGCAGCAGGCGGCTCAGGGCAGGGGGTTGGGGTGCAGGAGGGGTGTGGGATGCAGCAGGGGGCTCAGGGCAGGGGGTTGGGGTGCAGGAGGGATGTGGGGTGCAGCAGGGGCTCAGGGCAGGGGATTGGGGTGCAGGCAGGGTGCTTAGGGCAGGGAGTTGGGGGGCAGGAGGCAGGAGGGCTTCAGGCTCTGGTCTGGAGCCACTTACCTAAAGCGGCTCCAGGGCGGCAGCGGCGCATACCGGGGCCAGGGCAGTCTGCCTGCCTGCCCTGGCCCTGGCCCCGCTCCGTGAAGCAGCTGGAACCATGTCCCTCCAGCCCCTGGGGGAGGAGGGATGCAGGGCTCCGCACGCTGCTTGCCGCTCCTCCAGGTGCCTCCCCCGAAGCTCCCATTGGCTGCAGTTCCCTGTTCCTGGCCAATGGGAGCTGCGGGCATCCCTGTACTAAACAGTAAGGCCGGCAATCAACCCCATAATAATAACATACCCTGCTATATCAATTCTTGTATATTTTTTACCTTGTGAAAGGATCTTTCACACTTTTAAAATTAAACTTACAATTCTGGCGTTCCTACCTATTACAGATTAATAGATTTCAAGGCCAGAAGGGACCAGTGTGATCATCTAGTCTGATCTCCTGCATTATGCAGTCCATAGAATTTCCCTAAAATAATTCCTAGAGCAGATCTTTTAGAAAAACATCCAATCTTGATTTAAAATTTGTCAGAGATGGAGAATCTACCACAACCATTGGTAAATTGTTCCTATGGTTAATTACTCTCACTGTTAAAAAATGATGCCTTATTTCCAGTCTGAATTTGTCTAGCTTCTATTTCCAGTCATTGGATTATGTTATACCTTTCTCTGCTAGATTGAAGAGACCATTATTAAATATTTGTTTCTTATGTAGTTACTTATACTTATAGACTAGGATCAAGTCACCCCTTAACTTTCTCTTTAAAATATAGATATTATAGATATTGTTATATGTTTGTAATCAGTGAATTCATTGTCACTGCATAATCAGCTCATTGAACACATGCATTATAGTAAAAGGAAAAAAAAAAAAACCTTGATAGTAACATAGCTGTCCCATTAAAGTCTTGATTAACTTTATAACAATAATGTAATATCATTATACAGTACTTGCGTAAATTAGTAGACAAACTGGATATATATATCAAGTAATAATCTTGTATCACTACAAAAGGGAAGCATATTTAATTTAAAATAAAGTAACACCAGATACATACATTTCTTAAGGAGGGGAATTTACAAACTTGATTCAAAAGTGTGAGGCAAATATTGCAGTATCTCAGCAGTTTTATGTTAAATGTTTCAAGGAAAGCCATACGGCTCTTAGGCATTTTATGACATATATAGTAACATCAAAAGCAATTGATGTGTGTAATGACAATTGAGATTATCATTACAGATGAGCTGACCTACCCAAATTCAATCCCACTGCTCCAGTTTGGTCAGCAGATACCTTTTACCATCTGCTTCACTTATATCAGCGGCATCTTTTCCCTTATTACATAGAGGGTACATGACTGCAATTTTTATCTGAAATATAGCCTGTGGGGTCATGGAATTTTCAGACACTTTACGATTTTTTTTCCTCCAGTACACCCTTTAGTAAGAAATATGGTTTTTGGATAGCTGGTAAACTTTTTTTTTTTTTTTGGTGGACTGAAATAAGCAATGCTACTGATGTTATGTGAGTTGAAGAGAAAATATCAGTTAAAAAAGGAAGAAAGCAGTGGTGATAGGGTGCCCAGACATCCCGATAAAATCCCAATTTTTTGGTGTTTGTCCCGATGTTTCGCTCTGCCGGCAGCACTAGGCTTTTTTTTTTTGGCTCCGCCGGCGGACCACCCCCCAGTGTCCCGATATGTTGTTCCTCTCATCTGGTCACCCTAAGTGGTGACATAGCTCACATCTGGACAAGGATCGCAATGTATACAGTCACAGAACAAATCGGGGAATCTTAATGAAAAGTTCTTGAAAGAGCTTTGGCTTTTATAATACACTAAAACTTTTCATTTAGCTAATAAATGGATCCCTTTCTGTATCACTGAGGTGTGCTTAGATGACTAAGGGAATTTTGGATAAGTAAGATGAATGGTACCTGCTGAATAAATCATTGTGGGTAATTGGTCCGTCTTTCTACCTATACAAATCAAGTGATTTTAAGGAATTTTGGAAGCACATCTCTGTAAAAAACAAAACTTCTGTATGATATTTCCTTCCAAGCAAACAAAGCGAAGAACATTATGTAATGATGCTCATCAGGGGTCCTCAACCTTTTTCTTTCTGAGCCCCCTCCACTCCCCAATATGCAATAAAAATTCCATGGCCCAGCTGTGCCACAACTGTTTTTTCTGCATATAAAAGCCAAGGCTGGCATTAAGGGGTCGCAAGCAGGGGGTTGGGGTGCAGGAGGGGTGTGCTCGGGAGCCCACAGGGAGCCCTGCAAAGCTAAGTTGCTCAGGCTTCAGGTTCAGCCCTGGGTGGTGGGGATCAGGACTCTGGGCTGCAGTCCCTTACTGCAGGGCTTTGACTTTCGGCACTGGGCCCTAGAGAGTCTAATGCTGGCCATGATTGGCAGCCCCCCGGAAGCCTGCTCGCAGCCCCAGAGGGGGCCCCGAACCCCTGGCTGAGAAGCACTGCTTTACATTATGTCATTATTATTAGATTACAGCATGTCATATTATAAAAGACAAATGGCTGGGTAGCTGGGTAATTTGAACAATCTCACAAGATAGCAAGCATACAGTCATTTTAGAGGATCTAAACATAACCTCAGATATGAAGACCGTTTGACGCTACCTTTTTAATGTGACTAACTAAAACCTCAGTTCTGAACACCCTTAAATTCTGGTGGGTTGGAATCTCAATCTCTCTGTATCCTTATAAAATGTTGTGCATTTGAACTCTATGAATTTAAAAACATTAATAAGAAATAAGGAATAAAAATGTTCAATTTTAATGAAGTTGCACAGTTACATATCTCCCCTCACCCTCTTGGAGCAAACATTGGGGGGAAAAATGTATAGAATTTGATAATTTTTCATTTGGCCTATCAAGAGCCTGTTCCTGTTGGAGTTGAAAGGATTGCCTTAGGTTTATGCTAAAGATGGAAAATTTCTTGAAATGGAATGATTTTTTATTAATGTATAAGGCATGGAGAATGGACCAGCATTCACACTATGAATCCTATTTGCATGTAGAATAAATAGGGTTTACAAGTGAAAATGGCAGTTTGCAACATCTTCAGTGAGATATTGTATGCTATAATCCTGAATCTCAAATAAAAATTGTAGATCTTTACCAACCTGTTGGCAGCAAATTGCCAGGTTGGCATGGAAAACATACGGTATTTGCTATAACTTTGGAGAAGTACTATGGATTTGTTCTCCATCACATCCAGCTCATGTAGTGGTCTTCGTGAGAAACTTTGTTTTTATTTACATATTTTTGGAAATGCTACAGAAGAGAAATCATAAGTTAGCTAAAAGCAATGCCATCCCAGTGAATAAGATCACATCAGCATCCTAATCATTTCACAGCCTAAAGACAACTGCAATATAGCCAACAGAACAGCAAGCAGAAGCTGCCAATGAGCCAGATGCTACTGCTGGAAAGCAAATTTCCATAGCTCAGCATCTGGGCATTGCAAATACCATCCAGGAAGAAAAAGGGCTGGCACTACGTTGTAGTGATATCCAGAGAACACTACAGCATTCACTAAAAGACACATCTTAGCAGTGGACTTAAGACACTTGTCTTAAAAGAATTCTAGTTTTGAGAAGATGAAAACATATTTATGTGCAGTGAAAGTCATTTCTACTTGTAAGTGAAAATCACATGAAGAAATGCATACTAGAGCATATATTTTAAAGTAGATATTGTGTTGAATTGAATTATTAAGAGTAGTTGGTAGTGGGTTTGGAAATCAATATTACTATGAATGTGTAGAAAATTATAGTGAACACATTTATCTTAAATGGAATCCTTTGCTGCTTGAACTGTTATATTTGTGGTGTTATGCAGTTTTGCAGACTATCTGATGTTCATTGTTTGCTTTCCCATACCAGCAGTCCCACCGGGCACATGCTTTATCCATTTGAAGGTGTTGAATAAAACAGCGATTAAATGGATGTTGCACATGCTAATCCTGATTCATTTATCTCTAAGGATTGTAGTTTGCCTGAAGGTTTCCTCTGTGAAGATGTGGAAAGAGAGAGAGGGCATAAAGGTGGACAGTATAATATACTTGGGGCCTGATCATCACAAAGATTCCACAGAGAAAGTGGGTGTGAACACAATGTACTGAAACAAAATAGAGTTTTTATACCTTGCTGGCCCCCTAGTCAATTTTCACGTCATGTGCGGAGACTGCAGTGTGAATTGTGTCACAGGCTGCCTGGCCCTTTGTGGGAAGCTGGACTCAGCCCTGCCTATGACTTAGCAGTTATCCTTGAGCCTCACTGGTGAGCTAGCAAACAGGGCTAATTAGGGACCCCAGCTGGGCATGATGGAACTTAATTAGAAAGACTGATCCCAGCTGTGAAGGATCAGAGACTGGACTGCTTAAATAGAGTTGGGAACTCAGTTGGAGAGACAGAGGAGAAAGGACTGGCTTGTAGGGGAAGGCTCAGTAGTTTGGGACTGGCTGTGTCTGGAGAGCTGAGCCTTAAGAGTAGAGTTAAATACTGGGGTGGGTTCATGGAAGAAAGGGCCAGCTATCTAGAGAGACAGTCCTTGGGGACAGGGAATAGAGGAGACTCACAGGGAGCAGAGTTGGCACCTGGGGACTGGAGAACTCTCAGATAGGGCCTACAGGAGCAGGGATCCCTAAGGGAAGCTGCCAGAGTCTGTGCGAAATAGGGTAGCCAGATGTCCCAATTGTGTAGGGATAGGCCCAATATTAAGGGCGTTGTCTTATATCGGTGCCTACTTGTTCATGTTATTGCCATTGTAATAGCACAGCCTCATCTTCAGCAGAACCCCACAGTGATGCCAGGGGTCCTCATCTCTGGGACCTCCCAGTGGTCACTTTTTCAGCCCTGTCTTTCTCCCCCTCATCCCAATTTTTCACACTTACTCTCTGGTCACCCTAGTGGGGAAAGAAAACAGTGTGAGAATCCTGCTGAGGAAGAACCAAGATAAGTGAAACTCTGCAGAGCCAAGAAACAGAGTGCTTCAGGGAGCCTGAGGGGGCAGAAGAATTTTAAATTTGGGCATTTATTTTGAACCTTCCATTACCCCATAAGGGAAGGGACATTTTATGGGATTTGGCCACAGAATGTTCAGAGAGAGACAGAGCTGAAGAAGTGACCCTGCCCCTGCCCCTGTCCACAGGCACTGCCCCAACAACTCCCATTGGCTGCAGGTCCTGGCCAATGGGAGCTGCAGACTCGGTGCTCAGGGTGGAGGCAGTGCATGGAGACCTCCCTTACCCCCCCACCCCCTGAAAAATCTGCACGGATGTGTCAGCCACTTCTGGGAGCGTCACGGAGCTGGGGCAGGTACAAAGCCTGCCTTAGACCTGCTGTGAAACCAGACTTTTAGCATGCAGGAGGGAGTGGGAGGAGTTGATCAGCTTTCAGACCCCTGAGGAACCCTCAGGGACCCCCAGAGGTTCGCAGACCCCACTTTGAGAAATGCTGCTCTATGCTTTTGCTTCAAAAATCAAAGAACATTTAAAGAAAATTATGCTTACATCCTTTCATAAAACAAGATGGCTGATGCATCAGACACAGAAAAATTCATTTAGAGAAAAAATGTCATTAATAATTAACACCTGGTTTTCCAAGTCAGACTTGTGTAAAATATTTCCCAGGATGAAGAAATTTATGCCACAGTTTAAAAAAAAACACCCTTAGCCTGTACCTTTCACATCATAATCACCATTTCAGATTTTTGACTCCCTTGGTAATATTTTACATCTATCGACCTTAAAAACAGTTACTTGTTTTTTCTCGCACAACCCACAAACTTTTTTGTTTCTTGCAGTGTAGTTGACAAGCCTACCATGCAGCAGAAGTACAAGAAAATGGCTCCCAAATGCTGCACTGATTATGGAATAAATTTAAAAGCCTCAAACCTTTAAATTGGCTGCAGCAGCAGTGCTGAGCCCTTTCTGTTTTAGGTCACAGAGTCAAATGAACCTCCTGTAAGCCAATTGCTAGATGCTCAAAAGTATAGAAAAAATATATTGAACAGTTAGGAGTGCAATGCTGCACAACTATTGTCATTGTAAAACTATTTTAAGTCACATGACCTTAATCCAGTTGGCTTGGCTGTGTTGCACTGTTGATATAATTTAACAGTCCTGTGTTGCTTGATCACATGAGTAATCCTTACTCAGGTGAGACATCCCAATGACTGCCACTGGAAAACTTATATTGGTTAAACTCTGGATTTGTGTTGTATGTGTTGGTTTTGTATGGAATTTAGATAGCAAGATTATAGACGCTTTAGAAATACCTACAATAGAGTAGAGAGAGAGAGAGAGAGAGAGAGACAGCACAAGCAAGGATTGTTCATGTGAGTAAAGACTACTTCATTAGGCCAATGGTTTTAGCTATGGACTTATGGATTGAAATTGCAATTACTGTGTGAGATTTTTCTCTGCATGAAACTGTGGTTTGAAGTACATTTAGTATTTATTGCATTTTATTTATATAACTGATTTCACACATTTTAATTAAATCAGCTTTGTTTTTAGATTTTAGATGTTGCTCTATTTTGTGGCCTCTGACAATGGACATAGACAAGTAAATATACTTATGACTTTGAAACTACCCATTTCTGACTGTAGTTTTGTTACTACTATGGATGACTTTCACAACAGGAATGCAGGCCAATTTAAAGTCCAGGCACCAAGCAATTTGAGATCCACCAGCTTTATGCAGTAATATAATTATTCCCTCCGAGGCTCTTAATTGTATTCATCACACCATGATTTCTGCACAAATTAAGCATGCATTTACTGCTATATATAACTTGCTTTGCAGTTAACATTCTGGAAACAAATTTCAAGGAGATAGAATTTTGAACTTCGTCATCCCCTGAAATCACCAGATCCAGAGCTCAAAAAAGTCACTTAGACTGTAAGGTCATTATACAGAGAACTATTAAAAAGCCTCCTATTAAAAGGAGAAACAAACATTTATTAAGCTCCTTTTGTATATCCCTAGTTTTCAAATAATTTATTGAGGAAATCTTTAGTTATTTCATATTTAAAAGTCAACATTTATTAGGAAGACATTTGTATAGTATGAGAGAGAGAATTGTTAACTTCAAAGTCATAAATAATTCCATGAGAAAAAGTTTTTAAAACTCAGTAACAGAAAAAAACCCTTGACAAATATTGACCATTACTTTGCTGGTTTTATAACATATCATACATTTATGAAACAGTGTTTCTAACATAATGCTTAGCACGCATATGGAACTTCAAAGCATTGTCTGTTCAACTAACTGAAGGCAGTATAAGATCTTCAGGAAGCAATGCAGCACAGAGTAATTTTTTGTGTGTTCATTTGAATTATTTTTAACAAGTGTATACATTCTGCAGTGGATCTTATTTGCAGGGGACAGGAGCTGGCTTTTGAAAGTTAGGCTTAGCAAACACTGAGACATGAAACCCAGAAAAAAAGGAATAGTCAGACTCATTTTCTTCTTGGTTAAACTGCCAAACGTTTACTTTTTTGAAGAACTGCAACAAACTCTTATCCAACTCCTTGAGCCTATAACCTGTGAGAGGATGAGTTTGGGGCTTCATTTTTCTGCCTTACTCATTGTGAATACATTCTTTATGATTCTTTATTATTTATTTATGTATTTCTACAGTACCATACACGCAACTGACACTTGACAGAAAAATCAGAGATTCTTGCCCTGAGGAGCTTACAATCTAGCTAAGATGTAAAACATCAAGGAATGATAAACAAATAAGAGAAGGGCAAGATGGAGAAGGAATAAGAATTACAACTGTAAGGAGCTCACAAACTAGATCCTCCCATGTGTCTGAGCAGTGCTCAGCGCATCAGGGGAAGGAGGAATATAGGTGATTTTCTGCCACCTTTCCACACCCCTGATCCTGGGATTGTAAATTAGAGGAGCTTTGTGAATCCCTTTAAAGCGTCGAGGACTACAGCTGGTGAAAACTTTGAATTTCCATTCTGTAGGAAATGCCAGTGTTTTCAACAAGTTTAACAAAAATTAAAAATTTGGAAATTTCCCACAAAATGGAAATTCTGAGCATTATGTTTTTGAAGAACTTGAACCATTTGTTTGATTTCCACTCACCCCCTCATAACAACATTGATCAGCTGGAGCAGCCTGGAAGCAGGGGAGTCACCCACTGTGAAGCAGGGAGCCTAGGAGGCTTGAGAACCTTAGCTCCAGATGGGGCTTGCAGGGCAGGAAACTCTGAGAGATCTGGTTCAAGATGAGGCTATCAAAGCTTCCAGGTTCTAGGGTCTCTGGCACAGAGCAGGGAGATTAGGTGCTCTGAGATCCATATTTTGAGCTGGGGCTCGTAGGACTGCCAGACTTCTGGATCCATGGCAGGGATCCTGGAAACTCTAGGTTCCCTGGCTCCAAGGCGATTAGCATGGAAAGGCTGCCCTGGCAATGCAGACCCTAGAAGTCTGGGCTCCCCAGTAGACCATCAGGCAAGCTGACATGAAACCAGGCAGAATATTTGGGATTTGACAAATCAGCATTTTCCTGATCAGCTGCACCTAAGGCCCTTGTAGTGCTATAAAATTTTTACGGGTTATTGCTAAAGGCCAAGAAGTTAGCAAGATTCAAAGAGGGTTGGGGCATCTGTATGGGTAAAAGGACTTAATGATAGTGAGTTAATGTTAACAAAAAATTTGGAAGAGATATAAAACTTCATGCTTAATACAGTCTGTAACTATGAAGTGTTTATGGAGGGGAGGACAGAGTATCTCACATATGCTGGAGTAGATGGGCCAGGAGTCTGATCCAATATGGCAATTCATATACTCCTGCTATTATTAATAATTAATAATAGTTGATTATTGTTAGCAGTAGTTTTTCTGCTCTCTGCTTTCTTAAATTTTTCTCCATCTGCCCCATGTTTACTTTTTAAACTATTTCTGATTTCATTTTATTCCCACCCAATGAAATTGGTGAGATTTGTCCAGTTTCTTTCCTAAAATTAACCTGTTCTTTTTTCCTGTCCTAACTGCATATAGGACAGTTAAATTAATGGAAAATTTCAGGTGTATTTCTAAGCTAAGGTCTTTTCAGTAAACAGATTAACAGAGTCCTAGAATGTGTAATTGTACTACAAACATCAAGTCAGAGGGTCAGTTTCCATTCTCAAGCACAAATCCAGGACCAGATTATGTCAATGGCAAAATTCCTACTAATTTCAAAGGAACCAGGGTTTAGCTGTCAGCCTAATATAAACAAGAGCAGATTTTGACCCAGAATCTTTGCCAGCCATTCATATACCTCATCTCACAGTATCCCAAAGGGAGCACCTTCCTCACTGTTAATTGATCTAAGAATTATTACATGGAATCTGCATGTAAGTGACTTTGCATGTTATATCAGAGCCCCGAGAGCCTCTCTTTTAGTCCCTTTGTCAACTTTGCATGTGTGAATCCTGTATCCTTCAAAATCATATCAGAATTCCTTCCTACAATATAAATGTGAAAGAGATTACCTTATTCATCTAGCTACAAATACTGAAAAAAAATCCCCTAAAACCTATCTCATGTACTAGGCACTGTGCCATCAGTTAATAAAAATGCAGCCTCCAACCATAAAACAAAACTAGCTGCAAATTCTATCCAGCATACAAAACCTACCTAGCACACATGCAAACAAAACTGTCCACCCCTTCAATCCCCAAAAGAACACCCTCTCACCAACCTTAATCCTCCCATATGTCTGTTTAATCTATGGGCTTTTGTAGAATATCTTGAAGGCCAACACATTTGGGCTGTTTTGGAGTAAAAGGGGAGTGAATCACAAAGATCTCATGGAGGTTGCTGTTTCAGCATTTCCCTCTCAAGCAGGACTACCATCTTGAGTGACTTCACTGAACCTACTACCTAATAGTATTGCATGAGAAAAGAGGTGCCTCTCAGCTAACCATGTTCTAAATGATTTAGGGCTTTAGAGGTCAGAAAGGACACCTTTACCTACTCCAGGAAACCAGCAGGCAGCCAGTGAAGCATGTGGAATCCTGGTCTCCAGGTCTCACAGTAAAACACTACAATTAACAAATAGTTGGCCAACAGTATTTGTCAGTAGTTTCACTTTCTGGATGGATTTAAAGCATAGCTCTGTGAAAGGCAACAAAAACATGAACCGTGGCATCGATATTACATCTAAGAGAAAAAAAACGCCTCAATCTCTTGACAAAGCAAATATGGAAAAAAGCAGTCCTGATCCTTGAAGCTGTTTGATCATTTAAAGCAGCTGGGAATCTAATCTGATCTTCAACTGGCAAAGGTTGGTAGTAAATGGCCATACACTCTCAAATGGAAGGGCTGTTTATAATGATAGCTATATCCTCCAATTTGAATGAGGAATCATGTCTACTTTTGTGTTTGTACAGTGCATAATCCAACAGGGCCCCAATCTAGATCAGAAACTTTTGATTCAACTGTAGTATAGATTGAATAATAATCCCCTCAGTTTTATATGGATTGAGTCTCAACGATTTCACTCATCCATGCCCCACTCTCACTCAGATCCTGAGAAGATATTTGACTGCATTCTTTGGGGTGAAATGGAGCTGCAAAGGTTTTGTGTTATCAACCAAATGAAAACATTATTTATAGGCCATATCTATTTTCTAACATCTCGATCCAATGTCCATTGAAGTCAGTAGGTGTTACTGAATTGGGCCATAACTCCCCTATCCGCAAATGCAACTGATCAAGAAGGGTCACAGTACAAAGCCCTGCCATAGCACACATGAGTTATATATAATTATATATTTAATTTGGTATTACTGACCATATAATGATACATCAATGGTAAATGCAAAAAGGAAAAATGGCTTATTGTAGCAAAATGATCTAAGATAGTGTAACACAAAGTACAATTAATGTATTGTAAAACAAGAATGTTAACAAAATATGAAATGTTAGATTGTCTCTATTTCCCCCTTAATACATTGTTAAAATTGCAAAGGAAGGACATGCACTATGGACTTGTATTAAAAATATAGTATATAAATTTTCTTTGGATAAAGTAATTGTTGTTTTATGTATATTAGAAAAATAATAAAAAAGTACATTAAAATTAACTTGAAAAATTCAAAATGCTTTGCACATACCTCTCAAAAGTATTGCAACTTATAGTTTTTCACATTTTCTTTTTCAATTATGGGTCACTGAAATCTGACCCCAGTACTGCTGTTTGTCTCATACCTGTAGCTTGATGTTAAAATAATCATAAAATCATAGAACTGGAAGGGACCTTAAGAGGTCATCTAGTCCAGTCCCCTGCACTGATGGCAGGACTAAGTATTATAATAGTAATATAATATAGTAAAGTTCACATGATTCCAGAGGTATGTCACACATATCATTCTATCATTTAGTAATTGACATAATGAAAAAGTGTCCAGGGAAAATGTAGGAATAAAAAGGATTTGAACAAGTGGAAATAACTGTGCAGAGGAACCTGTAGGGACAGAGAGAATGTAGCAAGTGGCACACCCAGCTGTAGTCCCATTGTGTTGCAACTACAAAGTCACTTATCTACTACTAATAATAAAATAAATCAAATATTCTTGTCCTTCTCAGTATAAAGTAAGCCAGGTAAACATAAATTCTTCTGAATTTCTACTTCTCATGAAAGGACTATCAAGGTTAACATCCAAGATTCTCTAAGAATTTTGATAGTCGCTGAGGTATAGTTTGAGAAATATAACTGAACAAAAATGAAACAATAGGCTACTGCAATATCAAAAGAAGAAATTGTTGGCACTGTGTGTACAATACTACAGCAGCATCCTGAGTATGAATATTTGTGCTGCTAGTGATACATATGCACACCAGCCTTAATGAGAATTTCTTGAGACATTGGGGCACTGTGTGTATTAATCCAAGTTATGTCCTGAGAACAATAAATGTTTTATAATATTGATAATAAAGGCAATAGAAGAGGATGGGGTGAAATTATTTGCAGTAGCTATTTAATCCTCAATGGACCTTGCTGTGTATCAGTAGTTTACTCTGCTGTCATCAGGCCCGGCTCCAGGCACCAGCTGAGCAAGCTGGTGCTTGGGGCAGCAGATTGTTCGAGGTGGCATTCTGCCCAATCCTAGGGCGGCACGGTCATTTTTGTTTGTTTGTTTGTTTGTTCTTGTTCTGCTCCGGCCGCCCTGTAGGGGGCGGCGGCGCAGAGAACCAGAGCGCCCTGCAGGGCAGTCCTCTTCCTTCCCTTCTCGCCGACCAGAGCGGAGCCCTCGTGGCATGCGGCAGCGGAGCGGGAGGGGCCACGTGGTAGCGCCCCTGCTGTAGCCCTGGCCGCCCCTTCTCTCTCTCTCCCGCCCGCTCCCTCCTCTTCCCCCCCCAGCCGGTCCCCCTGCACTTGCGCTCTGGCTGCTCCGCAGGTTTTTTTTTTTTTTGCTTTGCCGTTCTGGCCGCCCCGTTTTTTTTTTTTTTTTTTTTTGCTTGGGGCGGCCAAAAAGCCAGAGCCGGCCCTGGCTGTCATGCAAGAGACCCATGTTTAAGACAATCCTTGTAACTTTCACTTCCATGATCAATAAGAGGTGCTCCTATGTCTGGAGAGCCCTGCCATACTTGAACGTTGTGTGGGAAGGTATCAGATGCTAAAAGTAATTCAAGAAACTAAACCAGTGACCATCATTAATTTTAAAGTAACTAATTTACCCACTATCCTTCTTGAAGGTGACTTGTTATAATACAGCTGGGATTGAGTCCAGGAAACTTCAGTAATAATATTTAACAAGGGAAAAAAAGCTAATATCAATTATACTGATGAAGAATTACTGTATGAACAACTATTGTCAGCTCTGGGGGTGAAATCCTGGCCCCAATGAAGTCAATTGCAAAGCTTCCAGTGACTTAAATGAAGTCAGGAATTCAATCTAAATTATTTTGTATATTGAGGGAAATCCCAAAATGTCTAATTGTTATGAGAAGTTATTTATAATCAAGCTGAAAACATATAAGGGTTTTTGTGATGCTTCTTAGAACAGTTGAGATCCTGCATGCCATTCCCATTGCACACGGCCTGCCATCCTTTACAAGACATATGCATTTGGAGTTTCCCATTGAATTAAACCCATGTATGTCTATTATCAAGATAAGAAAGATAAAATATTTTTTTCTGGCTGACTCAGAATGAATTATGTTGTTTATACTTTTTTCAGCCATTAAAATCAGTGTCCAAAGCTGTTAAAGTTCTGGCTTCTTATTTCTTGTACTTACCACTGAAACGTCTGTGCTGGTGACTTTAGAATGTTACCAGGCTAGAGACTGTAATGGTTGTTCCATTCCTTTGTTTTCTTTACATGACCTCTGTTTGTGTTCATGACTTCAAAGACATGACACGTATATTTGAGAGAAAATAATGGCCGGTCAAAAGTCACTCATGCCATCACCTTAGTTGCACAACAAATTATCAGAAATATTTTAAATAAAAAGGCATTTTTGCAATTCTTTCAGTCTATTGATGCAGATTTCTCTCTTGAAAGAATAGACAGATCTGGGATTTTACTTGGTTTTTTTTTTAATATTTATTCATAAAAGCTCAATTAAAATGAAGAGGCTTATTTTCATTACGACCTCTGTTTTTTACCTGTTTGTCAGTTCGGATGACTAAAACATCAGGATTGAAATCCTGGCCCCACTGAAAACACTGGCAAAACACGTTGGCTTCAATAAAGCCTAGGAAGTTAAGTGACTTATCCAAGCATGCATTTCTTGCTAGATTTTCTGACCGACTCAGAATGAATTTAGAACAAGAATTTGCTTTCCTGTCAGTTCACTTGCTCTAACTCCTCCTCTCTTTGGGAACAACTCCTGTGATATGACAAAGATAGTTACAAGGAATTAAAATGCTCATCAAAACTCTGAAATATATCCCTAATTGTTATCAGACTTTAAAATGCATTTGTGAAGAGGAGATATAGGAGATATGATGGCTCTTTATCTACTGCCAGTCTGTTGTAGTGCCAATGATTGGCTGACTCTTGTAATTCACAGGTCAGTTGTCCTGATATGAATTGTGTTTTATTCCATTTTCCTATTTTGGCACAGATTGCAGTGGGCTTAACATGGCCTCCTATGTAGTATCCAGGACTAAACTTTAGGACCAAATCCTGGAGACATTTAAGTCACTGGGGATTTTACAAGTGAATTCAATGGAATCAAGATTTGAGACCTGATTATTCACTTCATTACACCAGTTTTATGCTGGAGTTATGTCAGAGTGGAAAATCAGGCCAATGGCCTTTAGTGATTACAGGTTTCTTGGGAAGAACTGCCACACTGCTTCTATGAATAGTAGCTGTAGCCTTTAAACTTAATGTGTGATTCATATGTGGGAATGTTAGCTGTAAGGGCGGTAAGGAAAACTATTTAAGGCTGATGACCATATTATGAGTAGATTTTAAATAAAAATTTTAGGGCTGATTGTGCAACACTGGTGAACACAGTGAGTAGTCCCACTGAAGTCACAGGGCTATTTGACACAAGTGTGTGTAAGAGTCACACAGTTGGGGTCTTTGTGATTTTAATAGACCTGGACTCTTATTTTATTTTGCAGGTAACTGCCCTGTTTCTGATGATTTGCATATGCAATGTAAGGATACGGGATGTGCATTCATAAAATCATATGGGCACAGTTTTGATGAATTTATTGCAGGTAGGATTTGCATATATCCACAGAGGACTGAAAGAAATAGTAAAGAAGTAGTTAGACTTGGGGACATCTCCAGTTTCATTTTGTTGGCTATATAAAGCATAGCCAACAAAGCAATTCATGTGCTTTAGGGTTTCTGAAGAACGCATGGTGAAGGTAAAGAGGGTGGTATGTGTGCAATACATTAAATCTTCACCCAAGTTAAATAAGTCTTCATCATGATTTAAAATTCATATTTTTTATTTGCAATAGAAGTTCCATCTTCATTTGAAAGCCTTTCCTATACAAAACATTGTTTAGTTCAACACGATAATCCAAGCCCAACAATACACATATGTAAGGACCATTATGAATTTCTCCTATTTGCCTCATTAGGCTCACCACTCAACAGAGATCAATGACTCTGGGGTGAATTGACAAAATGTGCATTTTATCTTTTGCTGGTGCCCTGTGTGAAGACAGAGGAAAAATGTTTAGCTTATTTTTATTTTCTGAAGCATTTCTACTTTCATTTCTGAAAGTGTTATCACATTCAGCTGCTTCAACATACTCTCTGCTTCACTAGCAATCTGTTAGTGATCTTCTCCTTTCATCTCTCCACAGATATATCCTAATGAAATCATTATGGCTGAACTGTTGGTTTTCATCCTCCTTTGCTCCTTCAGTATATGGTGGTAATGATCTCATTTTATTTTTGATAAACTGACACTACAGCTGTCTTATTTTGCCAAAAAAGTGATTTTATGTATTTTATGTTTATTTAAACAAATATATTTAATTATTCAAATCAAACTGCTAGATAATACTGCTCAATGTGAAAACATTTGATTATCAGATAGGGGATACTGACATGGCTGCTTACATTTGTTTTGTTGTGTAAATTACAAGTTGTTAAACAATAATATTCTGTACTACTGTATGATAAAAAAAATAAGGATGGTTTGATTATTTGAAAAATTGTGCCGTTAAACAGGGAATATGTGTTTTGAGGTATGTTTTATCCTGAATCTTCAGACATTATATCCCACAGTCAGCTCCCTCTATCCCACTTTTTCAGCTCACAAGACAATAATTCTTCCACTATAAATCTCATTTTAACTCCACTGGTTCTAACCTTACAGTGGGAGTTTGGTCTGAGTAAGGACTGAGGCAGGATCATGCCCGTATTCTTTGTTAGAGGGTGTTGCAGTACTGAATGAGGTGGTATATACTTCTGGGTAATAATTAGTGTCACATTATGCAGTAAACATGTGGAATCTTTACACATATTTTGTGTCTTATGTGCTATTTGTGACTTGCTCCGTCTTCCCAAGGTATTGTATGTGTAATCCTTCTGCCAGGTGAAGCCAGCAGCAACCAGGTCCGGGTTCAATATCATGGGCTTCCTTTCCATTGACATAACACAGAACTGGCTCGAGCCCCCACCCAGTAACTTGGGAAAATTACACACCACCCCTGGGGACCACTAATAGGCAATATTTCCCCACTTGCAAGCACAGAGTCTGAGTGTAGAAAAGAAATGTTTAATGAAAGGGAAGTCACCTTACATTAGTTACGGAAAATGCCACAAGCGGGATACACAATCATAAAACTGTGAGCAGGACACCCACCCCAGAGTGCATGGGGCAGTGCCTTCTGCCTCATGTTCTCCTCTTCACTGGACGTCCCAACAGCTGCTGCTCCTCTCCAACGGCAATCCTGCCAGCCGCGATTCCTCACTGCCTTGCCAGCCACTCATTCTGCTCACCGCCTCACCAGCCATTCGTTCGCCAGCTGACTGTCAGTCACCTTCTGCTGCCAGCTGCCTCTCTGCTGTGACCTTTGTACATCAGTCTCTTAGTAATTTTCAGCTCTTTGCAAGCTGGGCAGAAACACTGCCCCATCTCATGTGATTTCAACGTTCAGTGACTTTTTTAGCTCTTAACAGGCTGGGCAGAAACACAGTCCCACCACAACTGATTTCAGTTCTGACTGAGCATTTAAAATAACAAAGAGGTTCCTAATGAAGCCTATTTAGTTCTTTCTTTGAACAATGGGGAGGAACAGGTTAAACCAGTCTTGGGAGAGTCCAAAGCTCCTGTCCCCACCCCACCCCTTATTTTCCCAGGGACCTGGCATTCGAGCCCCAGGCTTAACGAGGTCCTTTCAGCTGAGGTTGACCCCCTCTTTTGGGACAGGTCAAGCACAGTTCTGCTCCACTTATTCATACAATAATGACATCATTGATAACAGCATTTCATTACCCCTGCATTCAGTACTAAAGTGATTTGTAACCCAATACCAGCCAAAGTTGATTACTTTGAGCAACATACTGCTCTATCTGCTGGATATCTAAGCAGAGCAGGAGCAAACTGTATTTACATGAACACCCCTAAAGTTTCTCCCCCTCCCAGCTGTCAGGAAAGAAGTCATTCAGACCCTGCTTACATATGTAACATTGCCCACAGTGGTGTCCAGTCTTTTCAGACTGAGGGCCAAGCAAACTAATTCAGAAAGATCAAGTAGACACAATCAAGGCTTTGGGATAGATTCTCTTGCCTGGTCTGTTCCCTTTGTCCCACCCATAAAACCCTGCTGGAGATTTCCCTCTCATGGGATACAGCCAGTGAAACTAGCTTCTCCACTTCCCTTCATGCAATCCTGGTGCAGAGGGTTTGTTAGGTCTGGGGAAGAGCCTGTCAGGGGGTGGGCAGCGTGAATGGTTAGAATGAATTGCACTTCAGCTATCCCTAATTGGAGTCTACAGTTAGGTGGCACAAGTTAAAGCAGTTCCTAGACTGCACTAAATTGCTCCAGGGTGGGGCAGAAAATCAGGGAGTCATCACTGGTTGGCTCTTAGATGCTCCTGTTTTTTTCTCCCTCTCCTTAACTGCTCTGGGTGGCTGTAAAAGGGAAAAGAGACATCCTTTACTAGGCAGCCTTCCTCACTCCCATGACTCAGTCAAACCTAGGTGAGCGCCTGTCTTGCTTTCTTATGGGCTCCTACAGTCCAGATGAAAAGCAGGCAGTGAAACAACCAAAGGTACTTGCCTATTTTTCTTGTGTTGCTGCAGACAACCACCAGAGGAACTGCTGAATACTGCACCAGGGAAGGGATAGCAGCTGCTCACACCACTCTGGGATACCATCAGAGCTGCTTCTAGAGCGCTAGAGGGGGGTGTTACCACCTCCCCATAGTAATGCTCCTAATTCAAACACTTCTATTTAAAAAACACAGGTTGTGGCTCATGGAAGATGCTTTCACTTCATATCAAATACAAATATTCTCCTTAGCATAATTGTCCATGCAAGACACAATTAGAGTCTTCGGACCACAAGTCCCTCTCTCCCGCACTGCTGGGCCATAGCTCAAACACTATTTTCAATAAAGGGAGCAAATGTGTTCTGAGCAATTCCTGCACTCAGTACTAGATTTTAACTTCTGTGAGTTTTTGTTTCAGAGTAATAATATTTTAAATACTTTTAAGGTTCTGAGCCTACTGTCCTAATTGGACCTGATTGGGAGGTTTGCATAAGCCGTATACCTGGGTGAAATATTTTGGCTAAAACATTTTCACCAAAAATTCAGCTCATCTAAAACATTTCACAAAAAAAAATGTAGTTTCACCAAATTGTTTCTTTTGGGGGAAAAACAAAAACCCCAAAACCAAAACCAACCAAAAAAAAAAAAAAAAAAAAACCCTGAAAAAAATCCAAATGTTTTAACATTTTAAAAACAAAATGTTTCTATTTTTTATTGAAAATACCTTTTTGAATTTTATGTTAATTTTCTTTTAAAAGAGTTTAAAAAACAACAACAACAACAACCCCAAAATGAAATATTTACTTTAATGAGAAACTCATTTTTTTTCAGATTTTTTTAGTTCATCAAAAAATTCAAAACATTTTTATTTTGGGTCAACCCAAAACACCTTTTTTTTTTTTTTGGATTGGCCAATGAACCAAAAAAAAAAAAAAAATCAGTTATTCACCTACCTCTAGTAAGCAGTGTTGCCAACCCCAAGAGTTCCAGAATAATGAGGCAGGCCCCCAAAATCATGTTTTATGAAAATGTGTGGTCTTTTTACTTGTCACTCACAGTCACGAGGGCTAGAAATGGACTTTATTTTTTAAATGAATGCTTAGGTTCCTACATAATCACAGGACTCGGCTCGGGCTTTAAGAAAAACATCATTGTTTCTGAATTATCCAACACTGTCATCACTTAAGCAGAAAGTATGAATTGTATCATCTGAACAACACTGTGGATGACAGATAAAAGCAATGTAGATCAGGACTAAACTCTTCTCTCTGAACCATATATTTTACTCTCCGTATGTGTGCATTTCCCACTGCTACATATAGAAGTGATTTCTTCCAGTATTTCTCTGCCACCAGGTTACCTCTTCCATCCTTCCTTCTGCTTGTTTTTACTTTGGAATCCATCCATTTTTTGTTAATTATTACATTGTATCTATAGTAACGCTTGTGTGGAAACTCCTTTCCACAGTTGAAATGTGTCAGACTGATACCACAGCATATGTTAGTAACTTGAAAAATGTTGCTTCTCTATGACAAATTTCTCATAATGCCTATGCAAATCAGTGGACACCAAGGAACATTCAAAGTGACTTAAGAGAGTTCATTCTCTTTACTCTTGTTCTGCCACCATTTTTCTTTCTGTAGATGATATTATTTCTGATTCACTCACTTATTTTTTGTATTTGAAAAATGTGCTCAATTGTATGAGTTTCTGAAAGCTCATCACAAAAAATTCATTTCAAAATCAAAACCTTCCTGCCCTTAAATAAAATTACACACCCACACATGCTGCTCATACAACACCTCAGGCAAATGCCGAAGAGAGCTGAGTTTAGCCCTGTGCACTGAAGGTCAGCAAACTCGGACTCTCTCACACCAGCAGCAGAGCAGAATTCTAGAACTGAGGGTCCCCAACAGCATTAAGCTCTAACCCCACAGATGTGTAAATCTGGTGAGCTTTAGTTTAAACACAAGTGTACGTGGGAAGAAGGCACATGAGAAGAGAGTAATTGTTGAAAACTATGTTATATGGGGCCTATTGTCTAATTATGTTTTATTCAAAGTTAACATTTCTCACATTGCTGCTCTTTCTACTCCCCTGAGGAAGTTCTCTGACCCCAAGCTCATCAGTTTGTTTTCTGCTAGTTGCAGGCATGTTGTTTACCTTACATATGTCATATATGATTTTTTGCTGGGTGATGACTTATAACCTGGCAGATATTTAAGTTTCTGTTACCAAAAAAGGCTGGAAAAGTCTCACAAACTCAGGTCTTTTAAATTAGTTGTGACCAACAGCATAAAGAGATCAGCAGAGTAGCCATTTTTCATGGATGTTTCTTCAGTACCTCAGCTAAAATAGAGCTTAACATAAGTACCCATGTTTTGGCATTTGAAATCTGTGGGACTCTTTCTTTTTAGACCAGGGCAATTTCCAGTGACTTTGGTGGAATTAATCCTGATTTACACTAGTCAGTGAGAGAAGAATCCAGCCCTCTGTTTGCTAGGGTATATCAGTTGCACACAGATGCATCACACTTCCCATGCCAGCTCAGGTCAGGACACGGTGGACCAGATTCTGGTGTGAATGTGGGATAACTCTATTGTACCTGAATCTGTCCCCTTTTTTGCCTCTAGTAGTGGCTTACAATTGATGCCGGTGGCCTTGGAGGAACCTTTTGTTTCAGTTTAATAGCTGGTGTGAAATGTACTACCCTGTGCACAGACAGCAGTAATGGAGGAAAGAGAGAGAGCCTGCCTTAGGCACCATCTCCCTGGTGCTACTACAGGGACAGTGTGGCTCTGTTCCACCCCCTAATTACAGCCCAAATGAAACTTGTATCTTAAAGTTTTTATATTTAGTTCAGCTACATACTTTTTCCATCTTTGTTTCCTGAAAAAATAAATGAAGGACTAGATTGTGCCTGGGGGAGAGTGCTAAAAGAGCCCCTAACCCTTTATCGTGTGTGTGTGTGTGTGTGTGTGTGTGTAATTATTCTATCTAGTGTAACTGTGGATGTTCTCACTACTCTTAAAAATGTCTAATCGGTTTTTTATAATCTTACTAGACTCTTGGCCTCACTGATATCTTGTGGAAATAAGGTCTATGTGTAAAATAAAACTGTTTCCTTTGATCAGTTTTAAATTTGTTGTCTTTCAATTTTGTTAACTGTTATAAGAGGATAAAAAGAATGTCTGATTTACCTTCTCTATAGATTTGATTTTTAATACCTCCAATGTCCTCTCCTATTCATCTTCTCCCTAAGTAGTACCATTTTTTCCCCAGGCTCTCCTCATATAAAAATCTCTCTATGTTTCTAATTATTCTTGCCAACCATTTCTGGACCCTCCTTTATTTTGCTATATCTTTTTAAGAGAGGAAGACCAGAACAGAACTCAGTGAGCACATACCATTGATTTGTTTAATGGCATTATAATTCCTGTATTATATTTTCCCCATTTTTGATACTTTCAGGAATTGTTTTTTTTATGACTGGCACTCTAAGGTATGTCTATTCTGCAATTAAAAACTTGCAACTGGCCAATGCCCCCTGACTCAGGCTTGTGGTGCTTGGGCTAATGGGCTGCTTAATTGTGGCATAGATGTTTGGGGTCAGACTGGAGCCCAGGCTCTCGGAGTTTGTGAGGTGGGAGGGTCCCAGATCTTGGGCTGCAACCTGAGCCCCAAAGTCTACACTGCAATTAAACAGCCCCTTTGCCCAAGTCAGCTGGCACAGGTCTGTCACAGGTGTCTAATTGCAGTGTTGACATGCCCTTAGAGGTTTTATTGAATTGTCCACAATGACACCAATTTTTTCCTCCTGTGTTGTTAGTTAATTTAGAAACAAGAGAGGTATATTGGTAGCTCAAACTAGTCCTACCAATGTGTGGCAAACTGTATTTACTGACATTGAATTTTACAGTTAGTTGAAAATGGTATTCCTGTCTAGTGGGAAATTCAGATATTTCAACTTTTTTTTTAACTCACTAATTGGGACAAAAGATCAAAACTTTCCACAAAGTTAAAAAAATTGATTCAGAAATATTGAATCATTTAGTTTTTACATTTTGATCAAATCAAAATATTTCAATATTCCTTAGTCGAAACACTTCAGTTTGGTTTGGCAAAGTGAACTGCATCCATCTGAGTCTCATCGGTGCCTCATGGGAGTTGTAGTTTGGGTGCTTCATGCCCCCATTGTCCCTTACAAATAAGGTTCCTGGCTTGACTGCAGGTTCATAATGCATTGCAGTCATTGGACTTCCATGGTCAGCCACAGGAAGGGTCCACAGTGCATCATAGGAGATGTAGTATGACCAGGGAGCTCAGCCCTTGAAAAGAATAGGGCCATGAAATAACAACAGTACAATGTAAAAACATTTGGCAAAAGTGATATTTGCCTATGGAAAATCATGATCTTTGTGTGTGTGTGTGTGTGTGTGTGTGTGTGTGTGTGTAAGAGCTGAAGATCCTAGTGAGGGCAAATAGTCTGTTTATTTAGTGGTCTCTTTAATACTTTGGAAGGGCTTCATTTGGACTTTGTGATTTGACCAGAGGGTCAAGTCACTGAATACTCCACAAGGTCAGCTGGCAGCCTGCAGGGGGCACCAGGGTGAGAAAAGGACCCGTGATACCACACTCAGCTGCTTAGAGGCACTCCAGAGGTGAGTGCCCCATTACACCCTTCTACTGATAAAAGTTATGTCACTGATAGAGGATGCTTCATCTGTAGTTACATTAAACACCTTTACACCAGTGCAAAAATCTTCATTCTTGGCAGAGAAAGGGGATTCCTGAGAAGAGAAACCTCACTCCGTGTCTCTGTTTTGTGTTTTGGCATAGACAGTGAAATCATGATTTCTGCTCCCACCTTTATCAGCATGTGTACTACCAATCGATGCCTCTGGATCAGAAACATATTTACATTTTAAAATGTCAGTTGCACAAACATTCAACTTGATTGTCAGGGTGTCATGGTAAGTGGGTGAGCAGCACCTTAGACCTATTTTTGTCCCTCTCAAGTGCACCCCTACTGTTATAGGCCTGGCTTCCTGCACCTCACTTTGAGAGAAACCAGGCAGTCTGACCACTCAGACTTTTGTACCATGGCTGCATTCTTGTTACAAGAAGCTGACTGTGACACGCTACTTACTATTTCTGATTCAATCAGCAATTTTTCATGTACAACTATTATCAAATTTACATAACTAGTACAACTAGTTCTAGACTGGGGAGCTCACCACCTAGCACTAGTTAGCTCTATGTGTTGTATTTTGTATCCATGACAACCTATTAGAGAAAAGAGTAGAATAAGTAAAATATTGCAATGATTACTTCAGGAGAATACAAAGCTGTACAAAACAAGAGATAAGAAAACATGATTCTGGGCATGTTGTGGTGGAAAGCATACTTCATTGAACTAGGGCCTGGTTCTGTGAGTAATACTTGGCTTACAAATCACAATTATGTAGCTAAATCAGTACAGTATGTACAGGGTCAAATCCTACTTAATTTACTATTCCAAGGAGTGCCACTGACTTCAGGAGGACTACTTGTGCAAGTAATGTGAGCTAGCTTGGTCCATAGTCTCCTCACAATATACATGCATACTCTAACACCCACAAGTACAGTTGAGCTATATTATAGGTAACATATTCACATTTGGACTAAATTTGGCAATTTTAGATTTGGGTATTATTAGTTTTGTTAATCTAGGCATATAGCTATTATGTCCACACAATATGTCAAGGTAGATTTTTAAAGGGGTGAGGCCCAGCCTCACGAGTGCACCAACAAAAAAAGAATTATGGGTGCAAATTCTGACTACTTTGTGCCGACATATCAGGTAATCGTAAGTGCAAATACTCTCATTGGCAACTTTCAGTTCAGTTGTCAATACAAAAGGCAAGCACAACTATACTGATACTAGTGGAGGCTGTTGTTTTATTATTTTTTTAAAAACATCCCTACAGTTTTTGAATAGCTCTGAGAATTAGAGATATGCAAAGTTCATGCAGATGAAGAGTTAAGAAAAAAACAGAATATGGAAAAAATATTTCCCTGTGCTTACTTCCAAATAGAAAAATACCACATGGACATAGTTGTCCAAATAACCATGTTTACTGAATATACACAACATTCAAGTCCTAGCCAGTATGTAATGTAGGAGAAGGGTAGTATAATCTTTAAATAATTTGTGAGCCCTCTGTTGGGGCTTACTGTGTTCTACATTTTAGAAGCCAACAGAAGTCAACCAACGCAGCAGTTTGCATATGTTATGTGGCCTTGTATGTTGTCAGGTTCTTTCATATTGTGTGTTTGTGTAAGCAGCAATAGACACAACACCAACAGAAATGGGCAAAGCCCAATGGCAGGGCAGTGTAGGGAAACCTGCATTGCTATAGCATATGATGAGGTGGTACTTCTGTGGATGAAAAATGAGCTTCAGGCTCTAGAACCTGGCACCTGTCATGAGCATTAAATTAACAGAGAAGAAAAAAAATCTCAGTGATGTTATAGAGGCATAAAACTTGTGTTATGGACTGGAGAATTAGGCCCTAACCTTTATTAAAAAAATTACTGCAGTATTTACAGTACACCTCTACTCCGATATAATGTGACCTGATATAACACAAATTTGGATATAAGGCGGTAAAGCAGCGCTCTGGGGGAGGCGGGGGCTGCGCGCTCCGGCGGATCAAAACAAGTTCAATGTAACACGGTTTCACCTATAATGCGGTAAGATTTTTTGGCTCCCGAGGTCATCATTATATTGAGGTAGAGGTGTAGTTGTTCAAAGTGCTACAGCTTATAAGAACTACTACTGGATTTATTTTAATGGAGGAGATATGAGCATTACTATACTAAGCATTTTATAGTTCTGAATCAAAGGCTTGGTTGTAGGTTGCCTTGGGTAAAAGGCTTTACCATGATTTTTTAAAATTTATCGTGTACTAACTTTGCCTTAGGCCTGCTGTGTCAATTCATTCATTCCCTTTTATTATGTTTCTGCAGATAGAACTTCAGTAATTGTAAAGCTTCAGCATTCACAGTTATTGTGATCATTCTAGTAGCTGAACTGGCAATGATGCTCTCATTTTTTAGCACCGTCCAACAATAGAGATTTTGGTTAAGCATTCTATGAAAACTCTGGCATTCTAGAAAATCTGTCCCTTCATTAGTACCAGCTTAATTAAAAGCAATCCCCGTAGTTTACTGTGATGGTTGTGGCATATTTACAGTAGAACTCAAAGCTAGCTATCATAAGTTGGGGGATAGTCTTTATTTTTCTTTCCTTTCATTCTTCCATGGTCCTTCTAGACACCTATTACAGTTCATTATTTCTGTAGCACCAACACATGCTAATCAGAGCTTTGTAAAATAACTATTTTGATTTGTGGAGGTTTGTGCAAACTTCCCCCTCCCCCAGCTCATGAGTTTGTTTCTTCCTAATTTCATTTTAGGTTTCAAGTAGCAGCAGAGAGGGTTCTACTGATGTATAATTGATGGCCAGTTTCTTGACCTCACCCCCCAGCCTCCACTTTGATTATTAAAAGATGGTTCCACATTCTAATTCAAGATCCTGCTGACATTGCTGTAGTGAAATGTGTCATTTTAAAGAGCGGCAGCTGTGGATTTGGCAACATGCTGTACACATATATAGAATAAAAAGCATAAGACATATTCAAGGTCTCTGGAATTGTGCAGCCAATAATGGATTCAGAGGGCACATAATACATAATCAGTAAAACCCGGCCTTAAAAATCTTTCCTTTGCCACAGGGGGAATCAAATCTGAAGATTCAAAAGAGTTTGAAGGGGCAGTTTCCTTTTGAAGCCTTAAGAGCATTCTAGGCAAGTGGCCCATTTAAAGATTCACATTCAGCTTATAGTGGTTCATTTAATTGATGCTTCCCTGTTGGTTATACTACCATCAGGAATTGCTGTTGAAGCATGTACAGCTTTATTTTTGGTGACAGGATTAACAAAACTATTCTTAATCTAGTTGAATCTGATTAATAGATACTGATGATAAAGTCTCTTTTTCCTTGTCGAGCCCCCAACCTCAGTATCTTGCAATTAACTTTCTTTTTTACTGCAGCTTCATATTGACAACTAACTCAACTTATTTACAATTTAAGCAAATAAAAACAGAGCAAAAACCCTTTAAAACAAAATCTGTCTAAATGCGAGGGGACAAAGTGCAAGTTTAGCCTTTGCTAAGGTCACAATGCATGTATTTCAGTGAAATATTTCCCCCTAATATATATATATGATCATAGGAGTGATATGCCAGCCTGAGAAATTATAGCATGGTTTTGTGCGAAAAAGTTTGAAAAAGACTATGTTGGTCAAATTAGTAGTTAATTAACTCCTTACATATCTACTATTATGCAGTTAAAAAAACCCAAATCCTTGAAGTAAAATATTGGAGATGTGTTGCCCCTAAATTTTTCTTAACTTAGATGTAATAGTTTATTAAGAGACATGACAAGATATATCTACTCAAAACATTTCTAATTTACATACTTCCTTAAGAGGATATTAGCACTTAGGTAGTGTTTGTGCTAATACTAATTCCACAGCCTTAAAACACTGAGATATCTTCTCATTTCTAATCCTATACATTGAAATCCTATCTAGCTATATCTGTATCAATAACTAAGGCTATGATTTTGTCCAAGATTGGGTCTCCATTGTATTCAAACACAATAAGAGATAGTCCTTTCCCTGAAGAGCTTGCAATTGAAATATGCCAGACAGAGAAAAGATGGAAGGGGAACAAATACAGATGTGATTTGCCCAAGGTTGTGCAGCATATCAGTGGCAGGGCTTGAGGTCTGTGCACTCCACAGTCTTATCCACTAGACCATACTTCCTCTCTCAGGTTTAAAAAATATTCAATAAAAGGCTTAAACATTAATTCCAAATTCTAAAGCCTGGTCTACACTTGAATCGATCTAAGTTACGCAACTTCAGCTACGTGAATAACATAGCTGAAGTCGACATACTTAGATCGACTTACCGTAGTGTCTTCACTGCGGTGAGTCGACTGCTGCCACTCTCTCGTCGACTCTGCCTGCGCCTCTCACCGAGCTGGAGTACAGGAGTCGATGGGAGAGCACTCGGGGATTGATTTATCACATCTAGACTACAAGCGATAAATCGATCCCTGCTGGATCAATCGCTGCTTGCTGATCCAGCCGGTAGTGAAGACATACTCTAAGGGTGCATCTACACTTTGAGCTGGAGATGTAATTACCAGTTTGAGGAGACATACCCATATCAGCACTCATCAAAATTGACTGTAGGTACAGTGGTGGAAATGGTGGGAGGAGCTAGCTGCCCTGAGTACTTACCATCCAGGAGGCTAGGCGCCAGTCAGAGGAGTTAGCCTCTCCCACTGCTCATGCCAATTCAAATGCACACTATCATTAGTGCGCTTGCTCAAAGTGTAGATGGACCCTAAGTCAACTCACTTCCTAAATTTCTGAAACACTGTCCTGTTTTGATTTAGCTATATAAATAACAGAGAATAACTGGAATGACCTAAATCTCTGGCATATATCACATATGTGTGCCCTTCAAATGGCCTCATTGTTCTTGTTTCACTTGGGTCCAGCTGTTACTCCATGATTTCCAGCACAGAAAGGATATTTGTGCTCATCAACTCCATTTCCACATGGAATTGGATGGTCAGCTACCTCTGTGGCTCAGTTCTCCTTACCCAAGAATGGGTGGAGAGCCCTCCAGTGGATTGGGTATGTTTAGCAGTGGTGGGGACAGGACCGGGGCAGAAGGGAAAGGACTGGGGTAGGGCTTGGGAAACAATCATCACCACCCAGACAGCAGGGAAAAGTAAACAAAAAGGTAATGGAGCCTGAGACTATATTAACGATTCTGCAACATCCTCTGTACTGAAGAAATTGTGGGGGTTTGGACAGAAGTCCCAGGGAGTGTGTGGGGGAAAATGTATCACTCCTGCCTTCTCAAACCCATATGTAAAGGGTTGTGTAGGATGAGGACATCATAAGACAGCCAGTTCAGTCTGGCATGACAGAATGGTGTGACTAGTACCAGTAGTTAGTTATCAGGCAGCTGATTTCTAATTTCAAAATCAAAGGTAGAGGACTAGTGGGCCATGACATATTTATGGCGTGAGGGGAGTGAGCTAGCTGAAGGGGTCTTTGCTTATGTGCAGGGCTCACTGCCTTGTCCTTCCTGGACTGTTGTATATTGAATAGAGGTTGCTTTGCTGCAGCATCTATGCATCCAGAAATGTAAATAATCTTCTTATATTATTTGTGGTATTTGGATATTTTGTCTCTCTTAGTGTTTTCTTCCAACCATCCATTAGCTAATACAATTAGGATTCCTTCCCTGCCTGAACTTTAGTAGGTCAGTGTGCCTCTTGGCTTTGCTAGGAAGCAGTCTGGGGGTTTTCTAAACCAAATAACCTCAAGTTGAGAAATAAAAATTTTTAAAGTGTAAGTACTGTACCACTGGTGTAATTAGAACCTCAAATGTACATCGCAGTGGCTATCCTATTTCCAATACAGTCTGAAATTATAGATGCTTCCCCATAATATTGATTTACGAGACCTAGCAATAAAATAACAATGCAGATGGTTTCTAGTTTGCTGTTGGAGCACCTTAGGAAGATTCTCACAGTTAGTGGTAGCTTTGCAGAGTAGGATAAAGTCTAGAGAGAGGTGTGCTACATTAGAATCGGTGTCAACCTGACATTTCAGGGTCAGTGAATAAATATCCTAAACACCCAAGTGTTTATTCTTGAGCAATTTGGTATATACTGACCTTGACTCTACATCGCTTCTTAGGTTTGCCTATATTTTCTGTACAAATCACAGCTTGCTGTAGTCCAAGAACACTATTGCTACTGTATTAAAATAAATTAATCAATGCTCACTATATAGCTTTTCTTTTTTCCACTTTTTTTAACCAACTGTTACATTGCTGAAATCAACTAAGGACTTTGAACCATTAAAAAAAATAAACATATATATTTGGCATAATTTGCTCATCTGTGTTTGAAAAGTTGAGGCCTCATAAAAATGGCTAAAAATAGTCAACGTTTGGTTCAACATCAAAATCAATAAGTTACACAAATCTGTATTCAAGCCTTGGGAAGCTAATATCTGTCTCACCTTCTCCAATATTGGGAGCAAGTCTTGGAGATGCAAAATTCTGCAAGAATCCCATCATTAATTTTCCCTCATCAGAGGGATGGATGAATATTTTCTTTGTGTAAAAAAACAATAAGGAGGCTAGCTCCGAATGCCCACAGATCCCAAGATCTCAATTCACATGGAGGCCATATTTTTTCATGCTGGCTGTGGGGTCCTTTTGCTTACTGCATGCTTCCTGACAGTGAAGCTCTATTGAAGCTGCACTTCCAGGGCTTTTCTCTGCCCCCTGCTCCTGGAATCACGCTTAAAGGGGCGGGGGCAAAAGAGGACTTCCTCCATGATGAGATAATAATTTTCTGTGTGGAGGAAGGAAAATGTGCATCCTCACTGACCCTGCCTTCATCCTCCCACCCCTCCCTGTTAATCTTGGAATCCATGGACGTTTGCAGATACTGGACTAGGGGGCCTGATATAATGGAAGCACCTGGATCTGTTCTGCATGGGATCAGGGAGATGCACCCACAGAGAGTCTCCTTTGTACATGGATCTCAAGGATACAAGCCAAACCATTCAAAAGGTTCATTTTCAGTATGAAACATAAGAAATGACATACAGCTCCCACCACTATTAACAACAGCAGCGTTCACAGTAAATGTAACAAAGACATTTCACTCCCAACTATCATGTCAACAAAATTCCTTAAAAGATAAGATTTAGTGAAGACTTGTGGAGGAATAGATGATGATTGTGAGCTCCTATGGCAGGCACAGTTAAACAGTTTTTTTGTACAACGTATTTTTGTATAATGTCTAATAAAGCAAGGCCCCACCCTAGTGTCTGTGAAAGATACTAGATTGATCTCATTAATAGCTAAAGTCCTGTATTTCTCCATAGAACTAACTGTTATATAATGGAAATAGAAGCGGTTCAAGCTCCCAACACTGCTCCACCAGCACACCTTTACCTTGTTATGGAGGACCTCTTTCTTAGGGTAAGAATGTTATTGACTCAGATCATGGTCCTTGTTAAAGTTCTTTTGTACTGCTCTTGCAGCACAATGGGGTTTAAAAATTGCCCTAAGTAGACCTAGGTTACTAGGGATTTTCCCATAATGAAATGTGCCTTTTTTCTCCTGTGTACCCTGGTGTATGATACAGGAGGGGGCATGGCTGGAGTGTACTGTCCTCTGGCAATAGTCTATAAGGGTATGTTGCAAGCCTGCAAAACTTAGAGCATCCCTGAGGCTGCTGTAAGTTGTCCCAGACTCAAACTGGCCTAAGGATGGCACCAGGTGCAGGGGAGAGACATAGATAGATAGAGCAAATCCACCTTTCTCTTCCATGTCCCGTACACCAATGAATCTGTGTGGTGAAATCCCCATCCTATGGAAGTTTTGCCATTGACTTCAGTGGACCAGGACTTCAGTCTTAATGTTCATTCAATCCCTGCCTTTCTGGTGTTACTGATAATGCCTCTTATCCATTTTTTATTCCAAACGCAGTAGAGTGAAGGATCTTGTTTTCTCCTTTCATGCCGCTTTTAAAGATTTTGACACTCCATATTTCTAGAATGTATTTTATTTCCTAATAGAAATATGTGTTGTTTTGCCTTGGTAAATGAGGATTTCATTGCAACTGAACACCCTTCAAATGGTGCTTGCAGTGCTGGCCTTACCATGAGGCTAACTGAGGCGGCCACCTCAGGTCCCAGACTGAGTGGGGGGGCGCCACTAGGACCCAGAGTGTAGAAAATTGTGTCTGCTGCTGAAGCATATGTATTCTCTCTGCTCTAGATGCACAGAGATGGTGGAGTGTTGTGCTGGAGCAAGGAGGGCACAAGAGACATAACAGGCAGGCAGGAGAAAAGGTGAGAGGGAGTAACAGAAAGCAGCAGGAGTTGCAGGGAGAGAAAGGAGGAGGAGCCTCTTATGTACCTTTCTAGTACCCCGAAGAGCCTGGACTGATTAACACCAGCTTCTCAGGAAGCTTCCTGTTTCCTGCTGCTTTCCTGAACCCACTTGAGGAGAATAGGCAGTCAACTGAAGTAGTAGGAGCCAGTTAGACCCTTAAGACGCTGATATCTTCCCTCACTCAGGCCCTGATACCAGCCTGCTTATTTGTTCCCTTCAATTGAGTGCTGAGAGCCACTATAGCTGACACAGAACAGCAGTCATGAGTGAAAGAAGAAAACGCCCCTCTGGGGCAGCATTCAGAAAAAGAAAGAAAGCAAAGGAAGCTTTTCTATCTAAGCAGGAAGGAGCTCTCCTGAGATACATAGACACAAATGTTCACATTGAGCCTTCCGGCCCCTGTGAGGATGTGAGTGGTGAAGAGATGCCTGATGTTCCAGTTAGTCAGAGTGCAGGTGACCTGGCAGCTACTGCAGCATCCATATCTCCATCTTAAATGGATGTAACCATGCACATTCCTGAAGAAAAGTGTAGATCAGAGAAGAGTGTGATAGAGGTGCAAGAAACAACTGCTAAGTTTAGTTCCTTAAGTCTAGATGATCCAGGACTGTGGACCCACTTAAGTAGTATCCTGAGATACTTCCTTGTACTGCATGGGCCATAGCAAATGAAACACTTCATGTTCCCCAAAGACAATGAAAATAGAAGTTTTCATCCAACACATTACTGGCGTGAAATCCCCAGTGGTGACAAAGTGGAGAGGCCATGGCTTATGTACTCATAAACCCAGAATGCTGCATACTGTTTTTGTTGCAAACTCTTCCAGTCTAACTATCCAATGCCATGCACAGATGAGCTATTGGAGAAATTGGGACATGCCCAATTCATCTCTACCTTAGACTTAACGAAGGGGTACTGGCAAGTACCACTAGATGAACCCGCCAAGGAAAGGTCAGCCTTCGTCACCCAGGCAGGGGTGTATGAATTCAATGTACTCCCTTTTGGGCTGCAAAATGCACCCGCCACCTTCCAAAGACTTGTAGATGGTCTCCTAGCAGGACTGGGAGAATCTGCAGTTGCCTACCTCGGTGATGTGGCCATTTTTTCTTATTCATGGGCAGAACACCTGGAGCACCTGGAAAAAGTCTTCGAGCGCATCAGGCAGGCAGGACTAACTGTTAAGGCTAAAAAGTGTCAAATATGCCAAAACAGAGTGACTTATCTGGGGCACCAGGTGGGTCAAGGAACGATAAATCCCCTACAGGCCAAAGTAGATGCTATCCAAAAGTGGCCTGTCCCAAAGTCAAAGAAACAGGTCCAATCCTTCTTAGGCTTGGCCGGATATTATAGGTGATTTGTACCACATTACAGCCAAATTGCCGCCCCACTGACAGACCTGACCAGAAAAACACAGCCAAATGCAGTTCAGTGGACTGATGAGTGTCAGAAGGCCTTTAACCAGCTTAAGGCGACACTCATGTCTGACCCTGTGCTAAGGGCCCCAGACTTTGACAAACTATTCCTAGTAACCACAGATGCATCCGAGCATGGTGTAGGAGTAGTTTTAATGCAGGAAGGACCGGATCAAGAATTCCATCCTGTCGTGTTTCTCAGCAAGAAACTGTCTGAGAGGGAAAGCCACTGGTCAATCAGCGAAAGAGAATGCTATGCCATTGTGTACGCCCTGGAAAAGCTACGCCCATACGTTTGGGGACGGCGTTTCCAATTACAAACCGACCATGCTGCGCTAATGTGGCTTCATACTGCCAAGGGGAATAACAAAAAACGTATTTGGTGGAGTTTAGCTCTTCAAGATTTTGACTTTGAAATTCAACATATTTCAGGGGCTTCTAACAAAGTGACTGATGCACTGTCCCGTGAAAGTTTCCCAGAATCAACTGGTTAAAATCATCCTTGAAATGTGAAAAATCTTGTAGTTTTTACCTAAATAGTAGTATATGTAAAGGTTCATGTATTTTATTAATCTGTTTATTCTAAAGTTTAGAAAGAAATCACAGCCAGTGTGGTCCAACACTGTCTGAGATTTGGGGGGCGTATCATAAACAGATAGTTAAGGGTTAATGCCTCTTTTACCTGTAAAGGGTTAAGAAGTTCACCTAGCCTAGCTGACACGTGACCAGAGGAACCAATGGGAGGATAAGATGGTTCAAAGGGAAGGAGGGAAGATCCCTTTGTCTGTATGAGTTTCACTTTGGACCAGAGTGGGAAAGCTCCAGAATTCAGCCTCTTATTAAGTAGTGAGTATTAGTGAAGGAAATAAATAGGTTTATGTTTATTTCTTTGTAACCTGTCTTGTGCAATTAGATGAATGGTCAAATTGGGTATTTGGGTATTTTTTTTTTTGTGTAACTAAGGGTTTGCCCAGGAGACCATCCTCTGTGTTCGGAATCTGTTGTCTGTGAGAGTAGCAGGTATGCTAATCTCTCCCAGAGGGTTTTCTTTTACCTTTCTTTTCTTTAATTAAAAGCCTTTTTCTTAATACCTGATTGATTTTTCCTTGTTTTAAGATCCAAGGGGGTTGGATCTGGGTCAACCAGGAGTTGGTGGGAGAAAGGAAGGGGGATGGTTAATTTCTCCTTGTTTTAAGATACAAGGGGTTGGATGTGTGTTCACCAGGGAATTAGTGAAAAGTCTCTCAAGGTTACCCAGGGAAGGGAATTAGTGCTTGGGAGTGGTGGCAGCCAGACCAGATCTAAGCTGTTAATTGAGTTTAGAGCTTCTCATGCAGGTCCCCACATCTATACCCTAAAGTTCAGGGTGGGGAAGGAACCTTGACACAGCCACATTGGGTTCTACAGGAACAAAGGACTGGAAAAATCTGGCTAGAATCTGGCATGCCATGAGAAGGCAGCAAATCACCAGAGATCATTCCATAGATGGAAAGACCTTGAGATGAGACTAAGGTTAAAGGTCACCATAATGATCAGCATCAAGAGAAGATTGCATCAGTCTCTTTACTGGCAAAATGTTCTGAAAAGGCTCATTCCCATTGAGAGAATGCTTGCTACTCAAAACTTAGCACTGCGTGGAACTTCAAATCAGCTATATGTGCCAAACAGTGGAAACTTCCTTAAAATTGTGGAGCTGATGGCTGAGTTTGATGCTGTACACCAGGAGCATCTAAAAAGAGTCACCACCCAAGAAATGTACACACATAACTACCTTGGAAAAACAATTCAAAATGAGATCATAAAGTTACTGACAACAAAAGTCAAACAGAAGATTGTTGCAGATCTGAAGTCAGCAAGATATTACTCTGTTATTCTGGACTGCACACCTGACATCAGTCATACAAAACAAATGACTTTAATGGTCCATTTTGTAACAACAAGAGAACCTAGTGAAAATGTCCCTGCAATGGTGACTGTCAGAGAGCATTTTCTAGAATGTATTGACATTGATGATACTACAGGAGCTGGTATGACAAATGTGCTTCTTAAAAAGCTGCAGGATATGGGAATTGTGATAGCCAGGTAGGCAAAGTCATACCTACAGTCTTACTGGTCAGATGAGGGATTTCAAAAAGTTCTGAAGAGTGCACAGAAGTTGGCAGAGGAACTTCACATTGAAGCTATTTTCCCACCCATTCAAGAATACAAGAGTCACCGAAGTAGAAGACATTTTGATTACAAGGCATGGGATAATCGCATAAGAGACCCCAAACAACAATTCAAAGTTGAATTCTTTAACCAGGTGCTAGATTGTGCAATACAGTCAGTTGAAGAATGTTTCATGCAGCTCAAAGAACACAGCAGTATATTTGGGATGTTGTATGATATTCCAAAACTCCTCACTATACCTGAAGAAGACCTACACCAGCAATGAAGAGCACTAGAGACAGTGTTGACACATGATGACATGCGCAATGTTAATGCAAGAGATTTAGGTGATGAACTGAAAGCCCTTCCAAGATACATTTCAGCAGGATGAACTCCAAAGGCTGTTCTGGAATATATGTGCACAAATAAGATGACCACCCTCTTTCCAAATGCTTTTGTTGCTCTGTACATACCTCTAACACTTCCTGTAACAGTTGCCAGTGGAGAACGCAGCTTCTCCAAGCTCAAGTTAATAAAAACACATCTACACTCCACAATGACATAGGAGAGGCTGGTCGGCCTTGCAATCATCTCAATAGAGCATGAGCTGGCCCAGATTGTGGACCTTCAGCAGGAAGCAGTTCAAATCTTTGCAACCAAGCACCACTTTGATTATTCAAACAGATAAAAATGCCAGTGTTTACTATGCAGACAAGAAAAGTTACATTTGCTGTTCAGGCATTTGAAAGTTAAGTGTTACCCAAAATTTTTGAACAAGGCATTTTAAGTTGTTAGTTCTCCTTTATTGGGGTTGGGAGCAGAGCAGTACCATGAGAGGAGTAGAACAGGAAGAAGGCAGAATTGAGACCTTTCAAAGTTTTGGCCCAAGCGAGGGGGCATGGGGACGTCATTTGAGCTCCCCGCCTCAGGTGCCAAAAGGTTGTGGGCCGGCCCTGGTTACTTGGCTTTATATGTATCTATATCTAGACACTTGTTTATTAAATCAAACAGATAATCTACAAAACTGTATGTGTTACGTGACAAAAGACTTTGTTGTATTTTGGGCTCTGTTGCATTGGTAATAATAAAAAAGAAGCCACAAATTCATGTTCTCTTACCCCCATCCCTTCTCTATGCATACAAACATAGTGACACTCTCATAATCCAGCATCCATTACTCAAACTGAATCAACTCTGGCTGATTGTCATCAGTCAGATATAATGCTAACTAGCACTGAACTATTCAGCCTACTGTAGGATAAAGGTTTCACCAGTGAGCCAACCAGCTCCCCTGTTCTAGTCCAAACACAGCAGCAAGCAGCAAATCCTGAATAGGTGTATCTACCCATTTTTGTCATTGTTGAGCCTTCCTAAGCCTGGAAGACTATGGTATGAACATTAATCTGTTACATCCAAAAGGAGTTAGCTGCAGCACATCCGATACCATTTGCTATATAGCACCTAACTCTACATATTATGAGTTTATCTGATCCCTGGCTGTTGATTATAAATGTATCAGTCTCAGAATGTTAGGTTTGCATCTTGCCTTTTAAGCATTAAAATAGTTGCTTCTCACAACCTCTTATTTATCTATCTTTTCAGATGGGAAAACACTTTTCTGTGAATTGATGACTACTTATTTTTCAGCTAAAGTAAATACAGGTCTATATCTCTTTTCATTTGTATGAGAAGCTGACACATTCTGTCACAACATAGCATGAGTAAATGGGAAAGTGACAGCTTCCTGGCAAAATTTTAAAGAGATAAACATCTATTTTTGTTTAAACAGCTACTAAAAAAATCAGACGCTTTCCCAGCTGAAAGGCTCTGGGATATATGACTGGTGCAAATTGGTAAATGAACACACACTAGTAAACTCCTGAAGTTTATTATTACCTCTACCATTTTCACTGTATTTATTCATCCTTTAGTATAAAGAAGCGTCTCACTTAGGAAATAAAGTAATGCACAAACACCTCTGGGAAAACAGGAAGCAAACCAATATTGTTTTTTAACAAGTAGACAATCACATTAGAGAAATACTACTAAATAGGGATGGGCATTTGTTTCCTTTAACAACATAAAATTGAACATTCTTGCTTAAGTAAAATAAACCAAAATACTGGTTGGGCTACAGCCTAATGTGCTAGTGGATTCTTTTATGCTATGATTTTAAAATATTATCAGCAACCTTTGGCCCACGGCCCACCAGGGTAAACACCCTGGTGGGCCGGGTTGGTTTGTTTACCTGCTACATCCACTGGTTCGGGCGATTGCAGCTCCCACTGGCTGCGGTTTGCCCCTCCAGGCCAATGGGGGTGGCGGGAAGCAGCGTGGGCCGAGAGAGGTGCTGGCCACCACTTCCTGCAGCCCCCCTTGGCCTGGAGTGGTGAACCACGGCCAGTGGGAGCTGCGATCGGCTGAACCTGTGGACGCAGCAGGTAAACAAACTGGCCCAGCCGGCCAGGGTACTTACCCTGGTTGGCCACATCCCAAAGGTTGCTGATCCTTGTATTATAGAATAAAAGTCATAGGTGTCAGAAGCACTTGGATGAACCATTCTTTAAATATCTGGTTCAACCTGCAAAGGAATATAGACTCCTTGAGGAATATTAGGAAGGGGGAAAAGAGAGAGTTGGGAGAAATTATGTGAGCGAGACCGAGAGAGAATGTAGGGTGGGGGAAAGGGGAAGAGTCACTTTGGGGGTAAAGGAAGATAAGAGCTACACTGATTGGAAGAATACAAGTAGATAACAGAAAACTGGAGATCATAACTGAGAAGGGGGAAAAAAGTAGTCTGTCAGGAAGGGAAGGAGTGAGAAGAGGAACTGGGGAGATATGGGAGAAGAATGATACTGAGGTAATGGAGGGAGAGTGGCAGTTAGTGGAAAATGGGGAGAAGAGAGAAATTGTGGGGGAAAAGAGAAAGAAACACAGGAGAGTGGAAATAAGAGACTGGGCAAGAAAGGAGGATACTTGGGGGAAGACACACTGTGGGAAGACGGTAGAGACAGTAAGTTTGATGGGAAAGTCAAGGAAAGGCTAGAAAGATAAATGTGAAGAAAAGGAAGGTGAGTTACGGACTGGGGCACTGAAACACAAAAATGAGGGGGTCTGGGAAAGAAGGGAGGAATTGGGAGGAAAAGGAAGAAAGTGATTGGAGAGGAAAACACAGAGATTAGGAGAAAAGAAAAAAGTTAGCATGATAGGGTAAGAAATAGAAGGCAAGAAAATGGGAAATGAAGAAAAGAAGAAAATGGGGAGATGGAGGAACAGAGAGGTCTTCATGTCAGTTATAGTTAGGAGGCTGTGAAGAGAATCTTTAGGTGGATTGTATCCCAGAAGTGGGACCATACATAAGAACATAAGAACGGCTGTACCGGGTCAGACCAAAGGTCCATTTAGCCCAGTATCCTGTCTACCGACAGTGGCCAATGCCAGGTGCCCCAGAGGGAGTGGACCAACAGGCAATGATCAAGTGATCTCTCTCCTGCCATCCATCTCCATCCTCTGACAAACAGAGGCTAGGGACACCATTCCTTACCCATCCTGGCTAATAGCCATTAATGGACTTCACCACCATGAATTTATCCAGTTCTCTTTTAAACGCTGTTGTAGTCCTAGCCTTCACAACCTCCTCAAGTAAGGAGTTCCACAAGTTGACTGTGCACTGCGTGAAGAACTTCCTTGTATTTGTTTTAAACCTGCTGCCTATTAATTTCATTTGGTGACCCCTAGTTCTTGTATTATGGGAATAAGTAAATAACTTTTCTTTATCCACTTTCTCCACATCACTCATGATTTCATATACCTCTATCATATCCCCCCTTAGTCTCCTCTTTTCCAAGCTGAAGAGTCCTAGCCTCTTTAATCTCTCCTCATATGGGACCCGTTCCAAACCCCTAATCATTTTAGTTGCCCTTTTCTGAACCTTTTCTAGTGCCAGTATATCTTTTTTTAGATGAGGAGACCACATCTGTACACAGTATTCAAGATGTGGGCGTACCATCGATTTATATAAGGGCAATAATATATTCTCAGTCTTATTCTCTATCCCTAATATCCTGTTTGATTTTTTGACCGTCTCTGCACACTGCGCGGACATCTTCAGAGAACTATCCACGATGACTCCAAGATCTTTTTCCTGACTACTTGTAGCTAAATTAGCCCCCATCATATTGTATGTATAGTTGGGGTTATTTTTTCCAATGTGCATTACTTTACATTTATCCGCATTAAATTTCATTTGCCATTTTGTTGCCCAATCACTTAGTTTTGTGAGATCTTTTTTAAGTTCATTACAGTCGGCTTTGGTCTTAACTATCTTGAGCAGTTTAGTATCATCTGCAAACTTTGCCTCCTCACTGTTTACCCCTTTCTCCAGATCATTTATAAATAAGTTGAATAGGATTAGTCCGAGGACTGACCCTTGGGGAACACCACTAGTTACCCCTCTCCATTCTGAGAATTTACCATTAATTCCTACCCTTTGTTCTCAGTCTTTTAACCAGTTCTCAATCCACGAAAGAATCTTCCCTTTTATCCCTTGACAACTTAATTTATGTAAGAGCCTTTGGTGAGGGACCTTGTCAAAGGCTTTCTGGAAATCTAAGTACACTATGTCCACTGGATCCCCCTTGTCCACATGTTTGTTGACCCCTTCAAAGAACTCTAATAGATTAGTAAGACACAATTTCCCTTTACAGAAACCATGTTGACTGTTGCTCAACAGTTTATGTTTTTCTATGTGTCTGACAATTTTATTCTTAACTATAGTTTCGACTAATTTGCCCGGTACCGACGTTAGACTTACCGGTCTGTAATTGTCGGGATCACCTCTAGAGCCCTTTTTAAATATTGGCATTACATTAGCTAACTTCCAGTCATTGGGTACAGAAGCCGATTTAAAAAACAGGTTACAAACCTTAGTTAATAGTTCTGCAACTTCACATTTGAGTTCTTTCAGAACTCTTGGGTGAATGCCATCTGGTCCCGGTGACTTGTTAATGTTAAGTTTATCAATTAATTCCAAAACCTCCTCTAGTGACACTTCAATCTGTGACAGTTCCTCAGATTTGTCACCTACTAAAGCCGGCTCAGGTTTGGGAATCTCCCTAACATCCTCAGCCGTGAAGACTGAAGCAAAGAATCCATTTAGTTTCTCCACAATGACTTTATCGTCTATAAGTGCTCCTTTTGTATCTCGATCATCAAGGGGCCCCACTGGTTGTTTAGCAGGCTTCCTGCTTCTGATATACTTAAAAAAACATTTTGTTATTACCTTTGGAGTTTTGGGCTAGCTGTTCTTCAAACTCCTCTTTGGCTTTTCTTATTACATTCTTGCACTTAATTTGGCAGCATTTATGCTCCTTTCTATTTGCCTCACTAGGATTTGACTTCCATTTTTTAAAGGAAGTCTTTTTATCTCTCACTGCTTCTTTTACATGGTTGTTAAGCCACGGTGGCTCTTTTTTAGTTCTTTTACTGTGTTTCTTAATTTGGGGTATACATTGAAGTTGGGCCTCTATTATGGTGTCTTTAAAAAGCGCCCATGCAGCTTGCAGGTATTTCACTTTAGTCATTGTATTTTTTAACTTCTGTTTAACTAACCCCCTCATTTTTGCATAGTTCCCCCTTTTGAAATTAAATGCCACAGTGTTGGGCTGTTGAGATGTTCTTCCCACCACAGGGATTTTGAATACTATTGTATTATGGTCACTATTTGCAAGTGGTCCTGTTATAGTTACCTCTTGGACCAGCTCCTGCGCTCCACTCAGGACTAAATCTAGAGTTGCCTCTCCCCTTGTGGGTTCCTGTACCAGCTGCTCCATGAAGCAGTCATTTAAAGTATCGAGAAATTTTATCTCTGCATTTCTTCCTGAAGTGAAATGTTCCCAGTCAATATGGGGATAATTGAAATCCCCCACTATTATTGGGTTCTTAATTTTGATAGCCTCTCTAATTTCCCTTAGCATTTCATCATCACTATCACTGTCCTGGTCAGGTGGTCTATAATAGATCCCTAATGTTATATTCTTATTAGAGCATGAAATTTCTATCCATAGAGATTCTATGGAACATGTGGATTCACTTAAGATTTTTACTTCATTTGATTCTACATTTTCTTTCACATATAGTGCCACTCCCCCCCACCCCCGCATGGCCTGTTCTGTCCTTCTGATATATTTTGTACCCTGGAATGATTGTGTCCCATTGATTGTTCTCAGTCCACCAGGTTTCTGTGATGCCTATTATTCAATATCCTCCTTTATCACAAGGCACTCTAGTTCACCCATCTTATTATTTACCTGAACTTTTCTCCCAATTTGAATACTGATTCTAGTGTCTCTTGAAGAGGAAGAAGCATTTATGCAGCACAGTCCACCCTGTGAGATAGGTGTTATTAGCCCCATTCTTCACATGAGGATCTTGAGGCAGAGAGAATAAATGAACTGTGCAAGGCTACAGAGTATGTCAGTGGCAAAGCCAGAATTAGAGCTTTGCTTCCTGAGTCCCAACCCCGTGCTGAGTCTTTCAGATCAAATTGTCCATATGTTGTACTTGTTGGTGCTTAAATACATTGCATTCCACTTGTCAAGATCCCTATAAAACACACAGCAGTAGAAATGTCGGGCTTGGGTTTAAATATACCATATCTTCAATTTCCATCGATTGTTTCTCACTTAACAATAGAAGACAACTCTCTTATAAGCATCTGTAGTGTCAGTACTTCCATTAACAAAGAAGCCATTTTATTATCAACATACTGTAGATTCATTTTAATGTGTCATTTGCACTTCAAAGTCACATAACTTTTATTATGGTAAATCAATTAAAACTATTTCTCATGATAATTTATCTTCTACAGAGTTTATCATCTCAGAGAATACAATATTTCCCAATTTAACTTCCAAGACAAAAGTGATATAATTTGAATGCCTTTTACTGAGCTTATTAAGCATAAAGATCACAGAAATTTCAAATCCTGAAAGATAACTGTTTCATCTGTGATAAAATGGAAGTCACATTTTTGTAGCTTACTGGAGGTAGTGGGAGACAATATGCTAATTAGTAATATAACCTCATTTACTGATTTGGTATATCTCTTGTTTTAAATGATAGTCTGTCTAGAATAGATATCCAGTCTGATATAAATGTAAAAAGGAAATCAAGTGAAGCTACTGTATATGCAATAAAGCTGTGTGTAGCATTCTTATCATTCTACTTTTCTCTGGTGTGTGTGTGTGTGTGTGTGTGTGTGTGTGTGTGTGTGTGTGTGTGTTGGAATCCAGGAATCTCCTTAAAATAAAATAGTTTTCCCCCTAAGATCTGCCCATTGAAAAGAAGGCTATTTATATCCATGGTTCGTGCTCATATTTTGGTCTTAAGGAGTGTCATATGGGTCAGATAATCAGCTAGTGTAAATTGACATATCTCCAGTGAAGTTAATAGTTATGCTGATTTAAATCAGCTGAGAATCTGGCCATAATTATAACTTCTTTAAACTTCACAATCAAATCTACAGTACTATGAGGCAAAATCCTCTTCTATATTGTTTCTTTGTGTGTCTCAGAATGAATATGTTACTTTAAAATCAAAATGCTTGTAAAATAATCCTAATAATTAAATAATGATTTACGGTGCAATTTTCATTGACTTTCAGTGGGACTTGTGCTCCTAAATTATTTAGGTGCTTTTGAAAACCTCACGCTTAGTTAGCACACATTGCCCCCCGTTTAAAGGTGTTTGGTTCAGAGAAATACACAATAGGAACTTAATAAAAAAAACCCTACTCCCTTAAAATTAAAATACACAAAGCAAATAAGAAGCAGCAGTAGTCCCTATATTCAGCAATCCCTTTTGGCCGCTATCATTTCCACTGGATTAGCAGTAAATAATTGCAATAACACCTAGACCAGAAGAAGGAAGAGTTGCTATTTGCTAGAGTGTGTCATTTGATTGCCTGTCACTAGCTCCTCATAGTTCACCAGAGGAGCCTCTCGTACATAGCAGATCTCAGCTGAAGTAAGTACTGTTGGCTAGAGTAAAATAAGTGGGAATTATGTGCTGCTATTTGGGCTAGTATGGAATACAAATTAACTGTTCTGGGACCTGACATACCCTCTTTACAAAAAAGAACCAGATATATTAATGGAGGATAGGTCCATGAATGACTATTAGCCAAGATGGGCAAGGATGGTGTCCTTATCCTCTGTTTGCTAGAGGCTGGGAGTGGGTGTCAGGGCATGGGGGGCACCTGGCATTGGCCGCTGTCGGAAGACAGGATACTGGGCTAGATGGACCTTTGGTCTGAGCCAGTATGGCTGTTCTTATGTTCTTATGCTCTTTAAATCCTTGACAGGCCTCTCTTTGGTGTCTCTTTCTTGCAGGTTGGAATACACAGTAGGTGCTTCTTCTATATGTGGAATTTCTCTAAATATTTCATGTGGAAAGGATTTTGCTTCGGAATTGCCCTTTTGTACACTGGAAGTAGAGTACTGCTGAAAGTCCTGGCATATATTTTGCTGTACAGGACTTATGCCTGGAACAAATTAGGTACTCTGTCTATGCTCACAGCTGGACTCTTTCAAGAACTGAGCTCAATAGACCAGTTTTTGAATTACCAAAGTCCAAAATGGCTTGAGAACAGAGCTGTAGACTCTCTCTCAAAAGTACAGTACAATATTTTTAATCTGTAATTCTGGTTGAAAGACCTTTTGTTCATTAGTTAATTTGACAAACAAATGATATAAAATGTATTAATAAAATATTTTTTATGAAGGTGCATGAAGGTATAACTAGATGTCCTGGGATGAAATTTTAAAAAAAGGGAAGTTTTTAGAATGAAAAAGTGTTGTAATGGTGTGATTTATTAGACTGCAGTATAGTCTCCCAAGGGAAGTGGTAGAAGCCTCATTAAATAATGGAAAAACTCGCATCTCCTGAGAACCAGATCTTAAGGGAATTAACACAAGAAAATGGAACAAATTTAATTTAGGCTAGAATTGGCCAGTTTCTTTTGCCATTATTGTATTCCCAAAGCAGCAGCAGAACAGATATAGAGCATTTCCCCACCATTTGTGTCTGCATGGCATAAACACTATGAAATACGTTCCAAAATAATTGCCCTTGATGATGATTGTTACTATGCACAGTGACCAGCTAAACAGTAGGAATATTGTACTTAAGTTAATCATTCAACCTCCCTAGGCAATTTGTTCCAGTGCTTAACTACCCTGATAGGAAGTTTTTTTCCTAATGTCCAACCTAAACCTCCCTTGCTGCAATTTAAGCCCATTGTTTCTTGTCCTATCCTCAGAAGTTAAAGAGAACAATTTTCACCCTCTCCCTTGTAACAACCTTTTATGTACTTGAAACTGTTGTCATGTCCGCTCTCAGTCTTCTGTTCTCCCAACTAAACAAACACAATATTTTCAATCTTCCCTCATAGGTCATGTTTCCTAGACCTTTAATCAATTTTGTTGTTCTTCTCTGGACTTTCTCCAGTTTGTCCACACCTTTCCTGGACTAAATACTACAGTTGAGGCCTAATCAGCATAGAGTAGAGCAGAAGAATTACTTCTCATGTCTTGCTCATAACACTCCTGCTAATATATCCCAGTACGCTGTTTGCTTTTATTTATTTATTTATTTATTGCGATTGTGTTACACTGTTCACTCATATTTAGCTTGTGATCCACTATGATCTCCAGATCCCTTTCCGCAGTACTCCTTCCTAGGCAGTAATTTCCCATTTTGTATGTGTGCCACTGATTGTTCCTTCCTAAGTAGAGTACTTTGCATTTGTCCTTATTGAATTTCATCCTATTTACTTAAGACCATTTTTCCAGTTTGTCCAGATCATTTTGAATTTTAATCCTGTCCTCCAAAGCACTTGTAACCCCTCCCAGGATGGTGCCATCCATATACATTATAAGCGTACTTTCTATGCCATTCCCTAAATAATTGATGAAGATATTAAATAGAACTGGACCCAGGACCAATCCCTTGGGGACCCCACTTGATATGCCCCTGCAGATTGACTGTGAACCATTGATAACTACTGTCAGGGAATGGTTTTCCAACCAGTTATACACCCACCTTATAGCAGCTTCATCTAGGCTGTATTTTGATAGTTTGTTTATGAGAAGGTCATGCAAGTCAGTATCAAGAGCCTTACTAAAGTCAAGATATACCACATCTACCGCTTCCCCTCTATCCTGAAGGCTTGTTATCCTGTAAAAAACAGTTATTAGGTTACTTTGACTGTTTCTTATAATCTTAGTATCTTCTAGGAATTTGTAAATCGATTGCTTGATTTTTTGCTCCATTATCTTTCCATGTACTAAGATGGCTAGTCTGAAATTTCCCAGATAGTCCTTATTTCCCTTTTTATAGACTGGCAGTATATTTGCCTTCTTCCAGTCCTGTGGAATCTTTCTTGTGCTCACAAGTTTTCAAAGCTAATCACTAATGTCTCAGATATCTCCTCAGTCAGCTTCTTGAGTACTCTAGGATGTATTTCATCAGGCCCTGCTGACTTGAAAACAACTAACTTGTCTAAGTTCTAACTTGTTCTTTCTCTATTTTAGCCTCAGATCCTTTCATCGCTCATCATCTCATTTTCACTGGCATTCACTAGGTTAGATGGCCAATGGCTACTAATCTGAAACAAAAAAGTAATTTAGCACTTCTTCCATTTCCACATTTTCTGTTATTGTTTTTCCCTTCCAATTGGCTAACGGGCTTACCCTGTCCTTGGTCTTCCTCTTGCTTCTAATGTATCTGAAGCATGTTTTCTTGTTACCCTTTATGTCTCTAGCTAGTTTGGTCTCGTTTTGTGCCTTGGCCTTTCTAATTTTGTCCCTACAAACTTATTTGTTTATATTCATCCTTTGTAATTTGACCTAATTTCCACTTTTTGTAGGACTCTTTTTTAAAATTTCAGATTCTTGAAGATCTCCTGATTAAGCCTCTGTGATCTCTTACCATACTTCCTATTTTGTTTACTCTTGCATATTTAGCCTGTCACACATACACTTAACAATCACTCATTTAGGACCTGCTTCTGCAATGGGAACAGGAATGAGCCTTTAGGGACCATTTCCCAGGGGAAGCTAAATATCTCCTAACCACTACCAACTCTTGCTGAAGTCAATGATATTTGAGTTTGCTGAGCATAGAGCAGGTGGTGGTTAGCACCTTGTAGGCTCAAGCCATCAGTCCTGATTCCTATTGAAGTGAATGGCAAAACTCACATTAACTGTGTGAGACAAGGATCAGAATTTTAAACAGATAATGGACCTAAATCTCCCTTGTGTACCTTCTTCCACCTGTGCAAAGTGGGCATTAAACTCTACTATTATGTACCCAGTTTGACCACCCAGCTTGCCCTCATTTTGCACAGATAAAATTGCAGTGGAGAATCAAGCCTGGTCTATATAGTGTCATTCCATATTTAATCTCTTTGAAAAGTAAAGACTCAAGGAAGGTTACTTATACATTTTCTTTTTTTTTCATATGTCAGAATATCCTTCAAGATATTTGGAGTAAAGTGTGTAAACCTGGCTATTTATTATATTGCCCTCTGAACATGTTGTTGAAATGTTACTGGAACACTACACATTGATGGTTTCATGCAGCAAGATTACAGTGGATGGCATTTAAGAATATCATCCTTGCATTATTATTTTTAAGACTATTGATTTTTTTTCTAATAGCCTCTGAACTATTTCTTGGGTTCAATGGTGTTTCTTTATTCTCTAATTGCAGAGAGCTTACTGACTATTATGCTGTTCTTTCTCTCTCTCTACAGTTGATATTTATGGAAATAAGGGACTGTTTGCTAGGTTTCAATATATAGTGTCTTAAATCAGGAAAGCCCATAATAAATATGAAACTAGAATATTCCTGTTTGTATAAACATCTGCAAGCCTTACTGCATCTCACTAAGTATATTATAGATTCATTTCATTACTTGGCTCACATTGAAGTCACCTCAAATTTTATTTTTATTTTTTCTACCCATTGTATGAATAAATGTTGGCTTCTGTTTAGTGGAGTAATTGGAAAATATCCAGCATCTGCATGTAACGTATGGAATCAGGAAAATATAAGAGTTATCACCCACACATATTTATTTTTCACATTTGGGTTTCACATATTAAGCTTTTTGGAGGGGAGCAGCATAGGTGTTGCTTGCTAGAGTCATAGGAAATGTTTCACAGAGAGACAGGAAAATGAAATATTCCTCGTCACACCAATATAAATTGGGAATAACTCCAATGATGCCAACTGATCTACACTGATGTAAAACTAGTGGGTGAGTAGAAACCCCAAAACCTCTTGCTATTGTAGGTTTAGCAGGTTAGTGGAAATTAAAGTGCCCTGGGTCCAACTCTTTTGTGCAGAGAAAGCTGAAAAGGTGGCCTTCTACACAGGCCCTGAGGGTGACTCTGGACCCCAGATGCCACTTCCATTATCCACAGGGACAGCTGGCTCTACGTTCTCTCATCTGTGCTAGGGGAATTCCCAATAGGACAGTTAAACCAGTTTTTTGCCTGCTTTGGTCTGCCAGAGTGTTCTGGCAAGTGCAACAGGACCTCGTATCTGCTCTGAGGAGTCAACATAAGTAGGGAAATCAGGATTCTGTATTCCTTACATTTCATCAACTCCCATAGATTATTCAAGGAATGCAGAATGGGTCCTCATTAAGAAACTATCAGACTAGCAAGTAGAGTGGTGTCATGGATAGACAACTAAAGGTCAAGGTACCATCATTTCAGATATACAAACACAGATTAGGTAAGACATTAGTGGAAATGATGTAGTGAGTGAGCCTGCAAACTGAAGAGGGTCAGACTTTGAAACTCCACACGTGATTGTTTTCTATGCCCTTCTGTGCCTCATTCTGCCATCATTCTACAAAATTCCTTGGGCTTCTCAATTAATAGCAAAGGCAAGATCAAGCCCATCAATGTTAACGCCTGCATTATAGATCTTGGGAGTCTTTCATGCAAAACAAATGATTAACTTCCTATCAGCATGAACCAAATGTTACATGTCCTATTTAACTGTTATTGATATTAGTTATTGATTGTTAGCTGCAACTATTGCTGGCATTAACAGTTCCTGAAAGACAGCATTATTAGGATCTTCCAAAGCATCAACACATACGTAAGGTATGTCTACAGTTGGAGCTGGGGGTGTGATTCTCAGATTGAGGATACATCATTGTGCTAACTCTCATTGAGCTACTGCACAAAAAAATAGACGTTTAGCCATGTTAACATCAATGAGTGGGGAGGGCCCAGACACTCCAACTACAAACCCAAGTACACACTCAGGTGGGTAGCTAGCCTGAGCTGCTGCCCGTGGTACCATAGCTATGCTACTGTTTTTAGCACACTAGCTCAATGAGAGCTAATGTGAGTATGTCTGCTTGAGCTGGGAATCACATCCCCAGTTCCAAGTGTAAACAAACCTTTTGTTATTTGGTCGGCTATACTGGAAATCTTTAATTCATCAGCATGAACCATGGTATAAAAAGTCAATACAGTTAAGATCAATCATGTCATATCTATTGTGTGGGTAGATATAGAACTGTACATAGAATTGGGGAAAAGATACACAAATAATGTATTTAACATTGACACTATTTGTAAACCCTCGAATAATAATTATTTATTATATGTTTACTTGAGGTGAAAATTAGACTTCACCAATTAAAAACAGAACAAAAAATGCCTTGATCCTTAAGGGTTTTCTTCTTTAAATTTAAACTTTGCTTACCAGTCTCTAGAGATGCATCTTGTTTCTGAGGGCCCTAGGGAATAGTTGGAAATTCATACATATTTAATATTAGTCAAATCATCCTATGCAGTAACCTTGCTAAAACAATTATGCAGACTATTTATGTAAATATGAAATAGAAATTACATGTTTTTATTTAGAACATTGGAAAGACTTGTAAATTATTTAATCTAAGATGACCCGCTTTGGGGTGATTTTGAGCAATTTATTTACAATATACACTGTAACAAAAGATATTATTTATGTTTTCATACTCAAATCAATTTCAGCTTGGTTAAGATTAGAATGATCTTCAGAGGCTAGAATGATGATGATGATGATCATACAAATCTTTACAATTGTTTGTCTGGTTCAGGGATAGGTTAGTTAATATTTTATTACAAATATTTTCTACCTAAGAGATTTGGCAAAATCAGGGTTTTTGTTGTTAATAATACATTGCACTTCTATAACACCTTTTAGGATCTCCAACTGCCTCATCCATTTTACTGAATTTAATCTACACATGGAGATTCTTGCACATTGTTGATCCACATAAAATAGGCTATGGAACCCATTCCAAAACATTTTGAATCCAGGGGCATTCACATGACTCTGGGAGGAACAGCAGGATGCCTTTGCAGCAGCCCAACTGCAGACCTGCTAACTATGGTTTGTAACCTATCATTTAAATCAGCTTCTGAACCAGAAACTGGAGGATAGCTAATGTCACACCAATTTTTTCAAAAAGGCTCTGGCAATTACAGGCTGGTAAACCTAACTTCAGTACCAGGAAAATTGGTTGAAACTATAGTAAAGAACAGAATGAACAGACATGTCGATGAACACAATATGTTGGGGAGGAATCAACATGGCTTTCATAAAGGGAGATGATGACTCACCAGTCTATTAGAATTCTTTGAGGGTGGGGTCAACAAACATGTGGACAATGGTGGTACAGTAGATATAGTGTACTTGGACTTTCAGAAAGCCTTTGACAAGGTTCCTTACCAAAGGCTCTTAAGAAAAGTAAGCCATCATGGAATAAGAGGGAAGATTTTCTAATGGCTCAGTAACTGATTAAATGACAGAAAACAAAAGGTAGGAATAAATTATCACTTTTCAGAATGGAACGAGGTAAATAGTGGTGTACCACTGGGAACTGTATTGGGACTAGTGCTGTTCAACATATTCATAAATGATCTGGAAAAAGGAGTAAACAATGAAGTGGCAAAATTTGCAGATCATACAAAATTACTCAGGATAGGTAAGTCCAAAGCAGTCTGAAGAGTGACAAAGAGACCTCACCAAACTGGGTGACTGGGCAACAAAATGGCACATGAAATTCCCTGTTGATAAATGCAAAGTAATACACATTGGAAAACATAATCCCAACTATACCAACAAAATTATGGAAACTCAATTAGCTGTTACCACTCAAGAAAGAGATGTTGGAGTCATTGTGGGTAGGTCTCTGAAAATATCTGCTCAATGTGCAGTGGCAGTCAAAAAAGCTAACAATGTGAGGAACCATTAGGAAAAGGATAGAAAATAAGACAGAAAATATCATAATAGTACTATATAAATCTATGGTATGCCCACACATTGAATACTGAGTGCAGTTCTGGTCACCCCAACTAAAAAAACTATATTTGATTTGGAAAATATACAGAGAAAGACAACAAAAATGATTAAGGGTGTGGATCAGCTTCCATATGAAGAGAGATTAAAAAGACTAGGGCTTTTCAGCTTGGAAAAGAGACAACTAAGAGAAGATATGATAGAGGTCATAAAATCATGATGGGTATGGTGAAAGTGAATAAGGAAGTGTTTTTGTTTTGTTTTTACTCTTCGCGTAACATAATAACCAGGTGTCACCCAAGGAAATTAATAGGCAGCAGGTTTAAAACAAACAAAGGAAGTACTTCTTCACACAACACACAGTCAACTTGTGGAACTTGTTGCCAGAGGATGTTATGAAGGCCAACTATATGGGGTTAAAAAAATAATTAGATAAGTTAATGGAGGATCAGTCCATCAATGGCTATTAGCCAGGATGCGCAGACATGCAACCCCATGCTTTGAGTATCCATAGTCTCTGATTGCCAGAAGCTGGGCATGGCTGACAGGGCATGGATCACTTGATGATTGCCTGTTCTGTTCATTCTCTCAGAAGCACCTGACATTGGCCATTGTCAGAAGACAGAATACTGGCCTAGATGGACCATTGGTCTGACCCAGTATGGCAATTCTTATTCTCTAATGTACACCAAATGAGAAGCCACACCAACATGGATAACCCCTACCTGTAGCTGCCCGTGCTAATATCTGGAAGCATGTCAACAAAATCTTGTGGTCAATACTATCAATGATGATGCGCATACAAGAATCAGCACAGGGGGAAGAATACTTGGCAAGGGGCAATCATCAACCACAAACACCATCAGTTTCTGTATCTTTTCCAGACTTGAAGCCCAACTGAAAAAGGTCAAAGAAATCCAATGACTGCAGGTAGGTGTCAGAACTATCTTGCAACCATCTACTTAATTGTTTTGCCCAAAGGATAGGTTATTGACATGGCAATATCCAGAGAGTTCATCAGTGTCAACATATGGTGTCTTGATCAGAGGCCTAACTGCTAAAGTTGGGTAAGGTAATTTTTCATTAGTGTCCATAGAAGCCTATTACATTTTGCTCATATCAGCCATAGAGCTACAAATACATTATGCAGGCATGCTTCTTAAAGTCTGGAGAATTGAAATGTTTATTTTTTTCTCTTTCTCCTCCATTCCAATGTTCTCCCCACACCTCACACAGATAAAAATAGGCTTATTTTGGTTCTTTTTCTCATAGTAGGCCAAGAGGTTAAGCTAACACTTCTTAGCTTTGCACCATTCATGACATGTTTCAAAGGCAGACAAAAGATGTATTTGTGCCTGGCAGGCATAGTTTTATGAGCCAGGCAACTAATATGCCTCCCTTAACTGCTCTGTCTTTTGCTTCTGCTGTGTTCACGTACTCCAAAAAAGCCTATGCTACTAAGGTCAAATTAGGCAGCAATATCAACTGAAGATCAGCTAGACGAAATCAATAGATATATCATGATATATTATTTTTTTTTAATCCTAAAAAAAGCCTATTGGACTTATGATGTGATTGATTCATGAGCACAACACTTAAAATATGAAGCAGCAGTAACTGCAAATATTCGTTAAGATAATTTACCTGATGTGGACAAAATGCTTAATATTATAACTCTGATGAAGTGATCGAGCAACTGGGATGGCAATTACAATGTCATGGATTTTAAACCGTAATGTGATTATTTCATTTCCGATAAGTCAGTGTTCATTATTGCATGGAATGCCCTTAAACTGAAAAATCTAAAAACACTGTATCATTCTTTACTTTCCAATATTCTAATTTGTTAATTATTAAGTTAATTGTAACACTATGGGATATTTTGATTTATAATGCACCCTATTTAAATCAAATAGCTCTGTTTTATCTGACCTGATTCCAGAGTCTTTTTCATTCCATTAGTAAAATAATGCTGCTCTTTCAATTCCTTATAATTCCTTTACTTCCATTTCTAACAAAATGATGTTTGTGAATCTAAATTAGAAGTAGAGATTCTGGGCTAGAGTCATAAGTGGTATAAATGAATGCTGCTTTGTTGGAGATAAATGAGTTGATTTCCCAAATACCCATTTTTACCTGTACCTTAGCAGATACATCAATTTTTAAGCTTGAGGAGAAGAACAACCCTTGAATCTCCCATTCTGACTGGTAAGAAAGTTTTAAGAACCTCTCTTTAAGGATATTTCTGCAGAATTAATGTCATTAATCATTCCTATGTGTTAGGGTTTACAGTATAACCAGGAGCACACACAAATAGATAGAGACACAGAAATGCATAGATCAGGTGTAGTAGTGGATAAGGACATCAGGTAGATGTTACAGGTATGGAAGATGAGTGGATAATGGGGACAGTTTCAGATCTTAGAAGAGACAGAACCTCTAACTGTGAATTAAATTGATGTTCCACTATATGCATGTTATCAATCTAATATGGCACCCAAATAATAAATAAATCTTCTATTAAATTAATCACTGGTACATCCACAGGTACCCAGAATCCTCCAAGGACCAATATCAGTACCAACAACTGCTGAGATCCCATGTGCAGGGTGCAAAAGTATAAAACTGCTTTACATAGCATTAACTAATTTCCTTTTTTTTTTTTTTTTGCCTCCTTGTTGCATTGTTCTTGGAGAGGCTCATACTGAGAGATTTTCTCTGACCATATCTCCATTTTAATGCTGTGGTTTGTCAAGGAATTTATTCTAAAACTATCATGGCCTCACTGAAACAATTTTACATAAAATCATATAATTTTGATGTTTTTCTTTTTAAATAAATCTTTTCTACTGAGACAGTCAAAAATTAGTAAGTTGAGTCCCTTAGCTTTCCTCTCTCTTTGGAAAAATGCACCAATATTGTATGTATTATTGAGGGAGTGGCAAGATTCCCATTTAAATTTTTGATGAGCTCTGAAAGTTCAGATAAGAAACTACAAGATAAAAAATGTGGATTGAAATAGTGAGTATACTATGCAAATTATGAATGGTAAATTGGACAGATTGATTAGATCCTAATAGGTGGAATAGATGGAAGAACGGTGTCTGGCAATGAATTTTTTTGACAGGTGTCAAATAAACGGAACTATTGTATAAGTGAGATAATGTAAATGATACAATATTCATTGGCCATGCCTTTCCTTATATGTTTAATCTATTATACTTTTAGTGTAGATTAGGGATTATACATTTAAATGATTGGATCATCTTTATTTATTAGAAATTCTGACCTTTTGGTTGTTATTGGTCAGACAATAACAGCTCTGACACTGGGTTTTAACCAGTTATTATTACACTAATTCATTATATATTACTTATTTAGTTTAAACACAAAGATCATTGAATTATTCATCACATGATACATATTTCTGCAAATCTATTCTATGATTTTTTTCATGACTGTCCCTTTTTACTTGTTTGCAGTGTTGTTGTAGCTGTGTTGGTCACAGGATATAAGAAAGACAAGATAAGTGAGGTAATATCTTTTACTGGACCAACTTCTGTTGGCAGAGGGACACATTTTGAGCTTCACAGAGCTCTTCTTCAGGTCTGGAGAAGATACCCAGAGTGTCTGGGCTATATACAAGTTAGAACAGATTGTTAAGTATGAGGGGTTCAAGTTAGAACAGATTGTTAAGTATGAGGGGTTCACACATGCTTTAGGAGACTACTTAAAAGAAATGGGCAGTTAAGCCTTAGCAGGCAATAGGGTATGTTAAAAATTGCTGTAATGAGCCATAAAACCAGTGTCACTGTTTAGTCCATGGTATTTAGTGTCTAGCAGAGTTAAGCTTTTAAGTTCCCAAACTTGTCTTTAGAAGGTGTTCTGTGCAGGTTTCCTTTGAAGAAAAGGATTGAGAGATCAGATATGGAGAGATTGATTTGTGAAAAGTGTTCACCCATGGGTGATATGGTATTTTTGTCTTTCATCATTTTTCTGTGTGAATTCATTCAAGAGTGTACTGATTGTCTGGTTTCACCCACATAGTTATTGTTGGGGCATCTGATGCACCACATGTTGTGATAGGACCCATGGATTTTGAAAGGAGTGTTGTGGAAGTGCTGATCGTTGGATCAGTGGATATATGTCTGCAGGTTTTGCATGTGTTGTTCTGGCAGGCTCTGGTGCTGCTTTGAGTTGATGTGGGGAGCTTACTGGTCTGTGGGGAGCTTGCTTCTGAAGATGAGCTTGAGGAGGTTGGGGGTTGTCTGAAGGCCAGAAGAAGAGGTTCAGGAAAGATTTCGTTCAGGATGTAGTTCCCATCAACTACAGGTAGTAATTATTTGATGATGCCCCATATGAGTTCTAGTTTGGGGTGGCAAGTGATAACTAGAGGTGTGCAGTCAGTGGTATTTTTTTCCCCCTGCATTGAAGTAGTTTTTCCCAGGGTGGGCCTATTCCATGACAGGTTTCAGAGTAGCAGCCGTGTTAGTCTGTATCCACAAAAAGAACAGGAGTACTTGTGGCACCTTAGAGACTAACAAATTTATGTTACATACATTCTCTCTGTATGTGTGTATATATATCTCCGCAATATTTATTCCACTCTGTATGCATCCGAAGAAGTGGGCTGTAGTCCACGAAAGCTTATGCTCTAATAAATTTGTTAGTCTCTAAGGTGCCACAAGTACTCCTGTTCCTATTCCATGATGCATTCTACTTCTTTGTTGAAGTGTCCTTGTTTAGTGATGGTGGTTTGAAGTGTGTTTCGATGTGTATCCTGAACTTTCTGTTATGGTATCTAAGTGCCTGATTGTAGATAACAGATTTCTTGATGTGTCTGGGGTGGTTACTAGATCATGGAGGTAAGTGTGCTGATCCGTGGGTTTCTTGTATATAGTCATTTATAGGATTCCATTGTTGAAGCCAATCATAGTGTCCAGAAAGTTGATGCTGGTGTGGGAGTGTTCCAGAGAGAGTTTGATGGAAGGATGGTGGTTGTCGAAATTGTGTTGGAAATCTGAGGAATTTTTTCCCCTTTTAATATCAGTTTAAGAACCAATCTTAAACTGAGCATTTTAGACACCTCACAGAAGTGTTTCTATATGCATCCTTGCTTATAACAGATTAAAGCAGAGGTGTCCCACAACAGCTTGTGTGGGACCCACACTAGTGTGGGATGCCCATCAGTAATTCTTAAAGGTCACTGTTTAATTCCATAGACCTCCACATGCTGGCAGACCTATATGCCACCAACTTTATTCCTCTTATCTAATTGCTGCTTCCTCTTCCAGTCCTCACTTCCCTGAGTCTTAGCGTGGGTTTACTTATCTACCTTACTTTTTTCTCTGTGGCATCTATTTCAGTTCTGCTTCCTTGGTCAGAGCCTGTTTTTCTTTCCTTTTTGCTATGGAAGAGCAGGCTACGGTTTAAATCCACTCTGCATTGCAAATTGAGCATTATTAGCAGCTTGTTCAAAACCACTGAACAAAAGAATAGAAATGTAGTATTTTTTCTGTTCCTGAACATTTTAAATTCCTTGTAAAGGTACAATCCCCCTATTAATTAGTAATATTTATTTTTAAATATTAATTTTAAGTAGGAACGCATGCAAGAACCCTAACTTTCAATTTTTTTAAATAAACACCAGAAAGAAGACTCCTGAACTGGACAGAAAGTTATACATTTTTAGGATATTTCATGGAGTTTTAACCACCTGACTGCCATAAAATCAATGTGAGTGTAATGGATGAAATTCTAAAACACTTTGAAAATGTATCTCCAAGCACACAGCTAATCATTGCTATTATGTAAAACATAGTGAAGCAGTGATTTGCCTGGTAAATTAAGAATATTGCAGAGTATACAGTAAACACACATATTCATAGGAAATAATTATATATTTTAAAAGAGAAAGCAAAATTCCCACTGGTAAACCACAAAAATCCTACCTCGTGGCTTTGATGCAGAAAGCTATATTTCACTAGTGCAAATATGACTTTTTAATCTACTTTCACAGGATTATAAAGACATATGGTAGTCAAATTTGGCCAACAATGTAGATTTAGTGAAAGCAATCTCTTATAACACCTTAGATTAAGAGAGACATTTCTGCATTCAAAAAAAAATCCAGTGGAACTTTTTTTTTTAAGAAGAACAAGTGCACATTCATTCATCCACATTGGTGCCCATCATTCTAGCCTTTGAATGCCTATGGATGAGGACCAGAAAGTGAAAGCTGATTAGAAACTGACCAGTCTCTTTTATTATCCAAGCCTAAAGCAAAAAGTAACCAAACAGCATTAAGTAAATTAGGGGCCAAATCCTCTAGACTACTTAAGACTGCATATTCAGAGGTACCAGTTCTGTTCTGTTGTGAGAGATGTGAGGGAAATGGAGAGACTGTTCAGTAGGAGTTCACCATGCACAATGGAGTACTGCTTCAGGCTTGCACTTCTGTGGGAATGCAGGGTAGGGTGAGGGGTGTAGAAGGAATGTAGTAGAAAGAGAGAGACCCTGAAGCATGGGCCTGGTGCAAGGCCTGAGGCCTGAAACAAAGTCAGCAAAAGTTATGCTATGCGCAACCGTCGGGCCATGTCAACCTTGCATGCAGGTTGGTGTCCAGTACACGAACTCGGCACCAGTGTTGCTAGCATATTAAAACACACTGAATATGTAAACACATTCCAGCAGGCCACACAAGAACACCCCAACTACCACGATACAATGGTTTGGCAAACGTAATGAATTGTGATATTTTGTCTGAAACATCAGGAGTAAAAGTACAAAAACAGGTGGTGAATAGGAATGTTTTGTCTGAAACATCAATAAGAAAGTACCGGGGGCGGTTGCAAACATGTCATGAAATGCGTAAGATGATACTTAAGTTGTTTATCCCAGATTGTTTGTCTCAGTCTATAAATGTTGAAATACCTTGCTTTAACCCTTCGTCTGACCTTGGAGGCAGTGGAAAGTCCCAAAACTGACTGAGCTGGTCCATTGTTATGGGCATACATACGTTAGTGTACCTGTAACCATTGCGCTGAAGCATTAGCACCATGCCTCGTCGACAATAAACCTGGCTGGGTGCCTTTGCTACTAAACCAAGTCTTGTGGTCTTGCTGAACAGCTTGTTTGGAACCTGCTGTATGGGCTATCTGGCCAGAGCCAGTGCAGCATGCAGAAGGAACACACCCCTGCAGCTGAACATCTGAAGACAGGGGAAAGGAATGAAAAGTGTGGGAATTATCTGCATTAATTTTATCAATATCTGTGGTCTTAGTGGATATTGTGTTGCTGGCTAAGGGATAACTAAGAGTTAAATCAGGTTAAGTTAGCTTTGGTCTGCAGGACCTGAAATTTAATGGCAGTAGACTACCCCAATTTCCAGTACCCCACCAGAAAATGGAGGTGATAATTTCTTTGAGGTTTACCACCACTGATATGGAATCAGGGTCTGGTTGGTCCCACAGGAGGGTTGAGATGTATTGGGTGGGGGAAAGGTTCCAGCTTGAAATCCCAGGGTCTTTAAGGGAATTCTCAGATAAGGACTTGCAAGTGGTTAAAAAGCTGAACCTCGGAGAAGAGAAAGAGAGAGAGAGAGGTTCTGCAGAAAAGCAGGCTTCAACTTGGTCCCTAGGAGAATGGGAAGGGGTACCAAGGCTAAGTCAAGCCTACTTACCGGCATGAGGCAAATGGTAAGTTTTGGCCAGGAAATATGTGTTTAAGTTTTTATTGTTTTAATTCATTTCTCTCTGTTTGTCCCCATACTGGACAAAAAAAAAATGATACTTGTTTTAAACAAGCTGTTCTCTGTCACTGCATTTTCAAACTGGTCACAGGTACTGGAAAGAAGTCTATTGCAGGGACCAAAGCCAGTTGGACTTGCAGGTAATGCAATTGATAATGGGAGCTGCTGTAGCATGGTATTCTACTCTAAAAGTGGGATAAGTGCAGGAGTAGGCTTGTCACTTGAAAGAGGTATTCTTTGAGAAGACTGAGAGCTGAGAAAAGATACAGCTCACCCTGAACTGTACTAGAGGGATTTTTGTGCACCAGAGAAGTGAAGTGGGATAATTAGTAGGTCTGCAAAATATGACTCCTATCCCACAAGCACTTATGCATATAAGTAATTTAATGCATGTAAATATTTTCATTAAACTCATGTCCATAGTGTTTGTATGAGAGTGTTTGCAGGATTGGGGCATACAAAAAAGGAAGGGTCTGATGAATTATATCTACTTGGAGGGCCTATGTGTTATAGACGTTGTGGCGCAGCTGTGTAGGTGCCCTGTGCTTTGCCTCTCAATTGGGAAGAAGGATTCTCAATCCACACATTGGTTCCCTATGTAAACCCTCTTACAAAGGTTTTTGAAGGGGATCAGAAATTCAAATTCTTAGTTTTAAGACTCTGAGAGTCTGTGTGTGCATGTGTGTGTGTGTGTGTGTGTGAGAGAGAGAGAGAGAGAGAGAGAATATATATAAAACCAATCAAGTTTATTTTGTTTATTTATGCCCATGTCAACTTAACAACTAAAATTCTGTATAAATGTTAAATTGCTACATTCTGTACTTGGTTTTATATGATTTCTTTTTTTCTTGAAATCTTGTAATGTTGTTCAAGTATATAAAATGCAAAGCAAGGATATGGAACGAGGCTATTTTCACACAGTGCACCATTCTAACACCATCACAAACCACCTGATATTCATTTTCATGATTCCCATGGTGGCAAACAACCTCCTTGAAATAAAAAAGAGAAATTGTTTTTACTTCCTAACTTCAGTTTTAATCAATGCAAAACTCCTAGTTATGGCCAAAACTTCTTATCATGATATAATTATATTCTTAAAATGTCATTTTCATTTCAAACTATTGATAATTGGAGTTAGATAAGAAACTTAACTTTGCCTTCAAGCATTAAGAAAATGTCTCGCATTGATAATCAATTATCTCTTCATCGTTAAGAAATGTGAGTTCAGGAATGAGAGAAAATGGCAGAATATTCTATGTGTATAGAACAAAGTATGTGTATATATCTATACAACTGTATATTCTTTCTGTTGCAAAGTTTCCAGAGCCTTAAATTACTCCCTCTTTGTAGGAAGAGAGTGGACTTTTCCTGCAGGAACCCAGGGTGAAATCCTTGCCCCACTGATGACAGAAAGGTCATATGTTCTTGGCATTCTTTTGTATCAAGAATCACATTTTATTAAGTATGCTAATAAGTTTCACCTTGGTTTGTGTAAAAAGAAAATGTAACCCCCTTTTGATTTTGTTCCTCAGCTCCTTGGCAATTGTGGCTGAATCTTAAATGCTGATTATATACAATGTATATTATCAAGGAGTTATGAAAAATCATATCAGATGTACAATTACAAGTCCATTTCTCAACAGTAAAGTCTTAACTTCTGTACTAAAATTTTAATGATAAATCTAAGACACATGCATTTCTGATGCATGTCCCATGAATAGGCCAGAGTGAGGGAGAAAAAAGGACTATGAATTGGTCAAAATGTTCTGTATTTTCATAAGAAAAAAAAAACCCCACCAACAACAAAAAACAAACAAACATAGTATGGATAAGTGATAACGGCATTCAGAAAGGGGAAAAGCGCCACCTATTGATCACAGCATGTAAGTTTTTTATTGCTCTTTGGTACCTGTTGTAATCATGGTTAAAATGATCACAACCTACATTTAGAGTGCAGATGGCTATTATAAGTTAATATATTTTCATAACTCACTGCTGAATAACTTACAGTATATAATTTATAATATTCTAGAATAAGATCCATATATATATCCTTGAGATAGCCAATAGAATATATGCTGAAATGAAACTCAATCTTTTGTTTCAATTCCAAGAGAGCTTGTATTTATGATGAACAAATCACAAGGAATTCAACAGAATTTTTAATATAATGTCCATTAAAATGAATGGAATATAAGGATATACCTAATGCAGAACCTTATGTCCTAGTGGATAAGATTAGATGCTTTCAATACAAAGAGGATAAATAAACTACTTATTTTGGCTTTGGTGGAGAATGGGGTTTGCCACAGATATCAGAAGAGTCTGCAACAAAGCAATTCAATCTTTGTTTTAAAGGTTATTATGTGACTACTGTAATATGATTTTAGTATGTTTCAGACCTCTTCAGGATCTATGGAATTTGTCTATTATTATTATTATTTTCAAATGGGCATTAATGTTGCACATATTATGACTTTGAAATCGTAGGGTTCAGTAATGAATAGTTCATTGACTTCTGTTCAATGAATTGTGTGGAAATTCATGGACCATGCAGGGAAAGAGAAAAGGTAACTGTTATTTCAAACGAAGATTTTATGTCTTAGTGGCATTGTGAAAGATTGACCTTCACATGAGATATTGCTGTTCTTGCATTACCACCCTGATATCAATAGAAAACTGCTTTTAATCTACACAAAGGGTCCTGTTATCCTCTCAATGCATGGGGGATTATCATGCTTAACTCTCCAGCACATCCAGAGGCAAAAAGACCTCACAAGTCTCTATTGCTATGGTGAAGCAATTTCTTGAACATTTATCAAATGTTTTAAAATGCTGGCATTGAAAACTTCTTTTAAAAAAGACTGTAGAAGACCTGCAAAGTATTTGATATGTGGTCAGTAAGGAATTACTGAGTTTTCAATATTAGTAATTAGATTAAAATATTCATGATTTTCTCAGTTAACTATATGATCTTTTCTCAGTAATGCTCATCTTAACCATATGATCTCTTCTCAGTAATGCTCATTTTAAAAGCTAAGTAATTTGTGTCATAATGGAGGAGTAAACGTGATATTTATACAGGATTCTGGCATCAGGGCATCTATTTTACAAAGGCATATTAAAAATAGTGATAGTAATTTGTTTATCATTATCTGTTTCACTAATCCATAATTGTGATGGTATGTCTTTTACTAAGCATGCATTCCAGAACTCATTTTTGCTTTTCCAGATCAATAAGGTAACTGTGGATAACTATTAATATATATATTTTGCATCTGCAGAGTGGAAACTTTTAAATATTAAAAAAGAAGTATTGCAGTCCATATTTCATCTACTCTTACAAGACAGGAATGACAGTATTAAGATGCACATTCAGGATAGCACTCTTTCTACTTTGAACGCTGTCAAGAACAAAGTGCTTTACAGACTTAAAATAAATCTAGGTACTAATCCATTGAATTTCTGACAACAGGAGCCCAAGGTTTCCATGCACTTAGCTGAGTACTGCATAAGAGCTTGTGCATTATTTATGTCCGCTAATGGTGTTGCAATGCTCTTTGTGTGAAGCAGTGACAGTGCAATCTGCTAAGATAGCTGCTGCTGTGGACAAAGCCATACATTTTCTTGAGCTTGAATTTTTGACAGAATACTCTATTAATGCCAATTCTGCTTAAGTAAATGCTGAACAGAGGTCAGTTGTTCCTTTTTTCCCCTCTCTTATTTTTTAGGAAAACAGTGCCATAAAACTGAAAATGATGTTCTGGGCTTTGCTGAATTTTGCCACAGAATGGTAACTGATAAAGGTCAGTCTGGTTTGTCTACTTTTGTGATTTTGTGTGATGGTCCACAGATTAAATAGGAAAGCTCTTAGCATTGGAAAAGGGGGGTGCTATTAATTCCAGTTTCATTGCCATTATACTCTTCAGTGGATCGATAGAAATAAATGAGCTGAGATATTAGGAAAATATTGTGAAAAAAAGTAAGGTTGTGTTATTTGACCAAGGTTAGGATGAGTAGAAAATAAAGAACCATCTATACTGGGCTGTCAATAAATCATAAGACCGATAGGTAAAATGTAATAGGGTATAAAAATCATAAGCCTTTAAATAGCTATAATATCTTTATTTTGTAATATAAATGTTTTTCTAGCAACTTACAGAGGAATTGCTAACTCAGTTTTTTAAACTGATGATTTAAAAAAAAAGAAACATTTTCTGATAGAATACCCTTTAAACAATGTGTCCTGATTTTTAATAATATTAATTATGTTCAAAATTATAAGGGTTTCCTCCTGTCCTGTGACTTTTAGAATTGTCTTCTGGGCATGCCTGGGATTAACACCATGCATATGCTCATCTTCCCACCTCCCCTTCCTCTTGTGCACATTGCTGCCTGTTGCCTCTGCAGTTTCCATTTCATCTTTGCTGCTGCTATTTGGTAAACAGTGCCCTATTGAAATGGTGTGTACCATCAACAACACTGTGGAACTGACTAACAGTGAGGGCCTGATTCAGCTCCTTATGGGATCAACCTCCATGGACTTCATTGCGAGCTTGAGCAGGCCACATGGTCAAATGCTCCAAGTACATGAAGTGGAGGAAATAAATAGAATAAACAAAAAACAATGAAAAATTTTAGCTGATAAGTTTAGGAGTAGGTCCTTCCAAAGTAAAGAATTGAGGTGGGAGAGAGAGTACCATGAACTGGGGAATTGGTTATGTAATTTCTTTAAAACAAAGTGGCCAAAGCTTTATTCCACCCAAATGTTTTCCAGATGTCTGAGAGAAAGGTCAGCCTACTTCACAGAACTGTCTCACATTCCAGTCCCCAGTACACTCCTCAGTCCAAAGTTGCTGAGTACCTAGTGGGGAGGAAAAGATTGTAAATCATAGAAGATAAGGGTTGGAAGGGATCTCAGGAGGTCATCTAGTCCAACCCCTGCTCAAAGCTGGACCAACCCCAACTAAATCATCGCAGCCAGGGCTTTGTCAAGCTGGGCCTTAAATACCTCTAAGAATGGAGATTCCACCACTTCCTTAGGTAACCCATTCCAGTGCTTCACCACCCTCCTACAGAAATAGTTTTTCCTAATATCCAACATACACATTCCCCCACTGCAATTCGAGACCATTGCTCCTTGTTCTGTCATCTGCCATCACTGAGAAGAGGCTAGCTCCATCCTCTTTGGAACACCCCTTAAGATAGTTGAAGGCTGCTATCAAATCCCTCCTCACTCTTCTCTTCTGCAGACTAAATAAACCCAGTTCCCTCAGCCTCTCATCATAAGTCATGTGCCCCAGCCCCCTAATAATTTTCGTTGCCCTCCGCTGGACTCTCTCCAATTTTTCCACATCATTTTCTGTAGCAGGGGCCCCCAAACTGGATGCAATACTCCAGATATGGCCTCACCAGTGCCGAATAGAGGGGAATAATCACTTCCCTCGATCTGCTGGCAATGCTCCTACTAATGCAGACCACTATGCCGTTAGCCTTCTTGGCAACAGGGGCACACTGTTGACTCATATCCAGCTTCTCATCCACTGTATTCACCACGTCCTTTTCTGCAGAACTGCTGCTTAGCCAGTCGTTCCCCAGCCTGTAGCAGTGCATGGGATTCTTCCATCCAAGTGCAGGACTCTGCACTTGTCCTTATTGAACCTTATCAGATTTCTTTTAGTCCAATGCTCCAATTTGTCTAGGTCACTCTGGACCCTATTCCTACCCTCCAGCATATCTGTCTCCCTCCAGCTTAGTGTCATCTGCAAACTTGCTGAGGGAGCAACCCATCCCATCATCCAGATCATTAATAAAGATGTTGAACAAACCGGTTCCAGGACAGACCCCTGGGGCACTTTGCTTGATACTGGCTGCCAACTGGACATCAAGCCGTTGATCCCTCCCCGTTGAGCCCAACGATGCCACATACAACATATCATACTCCCTCTTTCCCACATATAACATATCGCTGATGTGGTCCTCTCCACAATGCAGTTTTGGAGGCTGCACAGATATTAGGAGTTAGTAGAACTTTAGGGCAATAGAAATGCTCCTCTTAGAGGAGAGGAAGAGAGACATTTCCAGAAGTCTCATTCGAGTTTAAGCGCTCAAACATTTAAATTAATAATGACGGAATGTCCACCCTAGATCAATGATCAAAAATAGATGGCAGAAACATTTGATTCTATTCACTGGATGTACTGGATGCCCTATTTTCCCATTGCTGTTGTAGAAGAGGGTGGGTCCCAAAATTGGGAAAGGGGGAACAGTCCTTTCTACCTCTCTCTCAGACTTTTTTTTTATATATGCAATGTCTTTAAATTTCCTCTCTGGCTGTGTCAGCACGGAAGGGCTTGATTCCTCTGTGGGATGCACTGATTATTCATAACCCTTCCTTCAACACCATTCACATGAGTCAGATTGCCATATATGGCAATTTTGCTTGAAGGGGTCTGACTTTGCCAGGTAGTGGCATAGTCAACATGCAGGATTCTTAAGGAGAAATATCCATTGACACAGGGGTTAGCCTCTGAAGCTCTCTAGGATAGGAAGGCTTATTGAGTCTCCACAGGCTACCAGCTGAAGAAATAAATGTAAGCTGCTGACTACCCATATGGTGCAATCCGGCACTCATTTGAATCAATGGAAAAATGCCACTTGATTTCAATGGTGCAGGATCAAGACAACAGTAATTAAGCTGGGAACAGTGGGAATGAAAATGAGCAGTGGCAAATGGGCATAAAATTAAAAATCCCCACAAAAAGTACATGCAATACAAATTCCTGCTTCCTGTTGGTGAAAGAGTTCAAAGATCAAACATGCGGGGGAGGAGAACCCTGAAAGGGTGTTGTTCTATTGATGTCTTTAGCTATATCAATTGCAAATGTTTACAAAAATTGTGCTCTGAGGTATGCCACTGAAATCTGGAGTACTTCAGCTGCCTGCAGGGAGGTTGGGTAGGGATCTGGCCCACATATCTCTCTATATAGATAGATGTAATCAGGCAGATTCTCAGTTGGTGTAAATTGCTGCAGTTCCATTGTCTTCCATGGCTAGTTTTCCCCACTTGAAAATCTGGCCCACAGTATAGTAGAACCTCAGAGTTATGGACACCTCAGGAATGGCGGTTGTTCGTAACTCTGAAATGTTTGTAACCCTGAGGAGCAACCCATAACGGGTTGCTCCTCAGAGAGGACAGCTTGGAGCGGGGGCTCATAGCTCTGCTGTGGCTGCCTGGTGAGTGGGGATGTGAACAGGCAGCTGGTTCTGGCACCCTGGGGCACCGCAGTGTCAGTGTGTGTGTGGTGCAGGCTGTGGCCCTTTAAAACTGAGCTGCTCCACCAGAGCACAGTGTGCAGGCAGGAGCTCAGACTCTGGCTCCAGCAGCTTACACTCTAGGCCAGGTTTCAGTAGCAGCTCTGGAAGTTTCTTTCCAGGGCTCTGAGCTTGCAAGCTTGTCCCCCTCCCAGCCAAGGGCTGTGAGAGGGGAAAACAGTGTTCACCACCTCCTACCTGTAAGTCACTGCCCCTCGTGGTGAGTGGGGGTGGGGACAGGCAGCCCAGATGTGCCTACCTTTAAGATGCAATGCAAGTACAGTACTGTATTTGCTGGTTTGTTTGTGGGTTTTTTTTGGGGGGTGGTGGTCCTCCACTACCGCCTGATAGCTACTTCCAGTTCTCCATGTGTCTGGTTGACCGATCAGTCCGTAACTCTGGTTTTCGTATCTTTGAGGTTCTACTGTATCTAGAATAATTAGGGTGACCAGACGTCCCGATTTTATCGGGACTGTCCCGATATTTCCTTGTTTGTCCAGCGTCCCAACTGACGTGCGGTCGGGACACTGGACAAACAAGGAAATGCGCCGGAGCCTGGAGCCCGGAAGTGCTCGCGCACCCCCCCCCGCCCCGACTCCACCCCCTCCTCCCCCGATTGGCTCCCTACCCGAATCCCCACCTCTTCCCCAGGCTCACCATTCCTCCTCCCTCCGCAAGCGCTGGAGGGAGGCCCGGGAGACTCAGAGGAAGCGCGGGGCCGGAGTGAGTAAGAGTCCGGCCTGGCCCCGAGCAGGCAGGACTCAGTTGGGTTGTAGGGAGAGGAGGGGGGCGGCCCGCACTGCCAGGCGGCGGCTGTTCTCCCCCCGTGGGCAGCGGGACTCGGGAGCAGCCGCTGCTGCAGCTCCCACTGCCGCGGGGGGAGGAAGCGGCCATGGCGCTTGGCGGCTGCGGCTCTGGCGCCCCCGAACTCCCCGAGCCTGGGCCTGCTGCGGGGACCCAGCAGTGCACACGCTGCGCCCAGCCCCTGGCCAGTCGCGTCTGGGCTGCTGCCCAGGTGGTGCTATCCCGCGGCGGCCCCGGGGCGGAGGCATCGGCAGCCCAGCCCCGTTCGTTCCCCTGCGGGACCCGAGCGGGACGGGGGGGGCTGGGGCCTGCTGCCCCCACTCCGGGGCCGCCGCGAGATAGTACCAGCTGGGCAGCAGCCCAGACATGACTGGCCAGGGGCTGGGCTGGGTGCAGCGTGCGCGCTGCTGGGTCCCCGCAACAGGCCCAGGCTCGGGGGGTTCGGGGGCGCCAGAGCCGCAGCCGCCAAGCGCCATGGCCGCTTCCTCCCCCCGCAGCAGTGGGAGCTGCAGCAGCGGCTACTCACAAGTCCCGCTGCCCGGGGGGGAGAACAGCCGCTGCCTGGCACCGCGGGCCGCCCCACTCCTCTCCCTACCACCCAACTGAGCCCTGCCTGCTCGGGGCCAGGACGGACTCTTACTCACCCCGGGCCCACGCTTCCTCTGAGTCTCCCGGGCCTCCCTCCAGCGCTTGTGGAGGAAGGGTGTTTTTTTTTTTTTCCGCCCCGCCCCCCTGCGTCACCCCCACCCCTGTGTCACCCTCCCCCTCCCGCGTCCCGATATTTGACTTGGGTGATCTGGTCACCCTCAGAATAATAGGGACTAAAACAAGCCCTATTCAGGCCTATTATAAAACAGTTGCTCTATTCATGCTGGCAAATCTGACATAAACCCTGATTCTCAGTATTAAAATTCACTTCAGTTTTTAGCTGGGTGTGATGAGTCTGTTGCCTGAAGCAGTTTCATTTTTATAAAATTTGAAAGGCTGGTTGAGCCCATTTTAGTTATAAAAGTGTCAAGAAAGTTGCTAGTGGTTTCAGATAGCTGTTGCACTCGTATTGCTGAAATACTTCAAGCCTTTTAGAGCTCCATTGAGTTATAAACATTTTCCAGCTTCTGCAATGCAGAAGCCATGGAAATTTGCTCTACCCAGCTAGCTGATTCAGCAAGAAAGCAGCAGCTCAGTAAAAGCCTGGGATAACATTTGTTATGTTTGTTTATTTCTGCTTGGGATCCCCCCTGACCCTGACATCCACCATGATGTACCCCTGCCTGCAGTGGGAAGGCCTGCTGAATATCTTCTGAAGAGTTTTATTTCTTCTACCACTGCCAAAGGGAAAAGGTAGGCACCCCTGCAAAGGTAGGGGATAGGAGAAAGGTTTGTGTGAGAGGGCCCTCAAGAAGTTCTGGTATTAGGATAAACATGGAAACTTTCAAACATTCACCTGAAATAAAGGCCAGATTCTGTGCCTTGAAGGAAGCAAAGCACAGGAAGCAAAGCTGAGCCAAGGAAATGGCAAGTGTGGCTTTAAGGGACCTTTGTGTCCCTTGAATTTTGGGCAACTTAGACCAGCCCTGGCCTTGTATGGACATCTATGGGCTGCTGCACTGGCAAGAATAGTTGTAGTGCCTCATGCTCCAGTGATTCTTGCTCCCGTGCATGGCACACCTCTATTGCCCCTATCCAAGGGGTGTGCAGGAAGGCCACACAGGACTGCTTAATCAGCTGCATGCCAGTATCTGGCCCCTTAGTGGGTCCTTTATGTCTCTGGAGAGGTGTAAAGGAGCTACAGTGGGGGACAGAATTCAAATACAAATATTCTGATATTTCTATATCACTAAAACTTGGTTTTAAGGAGTTCCTTCAGCCAAAAGTTAGAGGAAAAACTCAGCCCCAAAGCAAAGATTTCAAGCATAAATGGTTTTGTTTGGATATTGAATTACAGGGCCTATAATTAGTCACTTACTGGGTTTGATTCTTCAGTGCTCATGTGACTTCACAGAGGCGTTAAGCCAGGGGTCGGAAACCTTTCAGAGGTGGTGTGCCGAGTCTTCATTTATTCACTCTAATTTAAGGTTTTGCCTGACGGTAATACATTTTAACGTTTTAGAAGGTCTCTCTCTATAAGTCTATGTTATATAGCTAAACTATTGTTGTATGTAAAGTAAACAAGGTTTTTAAAATGTTTAAGAAGCTTCATTTAAAATTAAATTAAAATGCAGATCTTATCAGTTTAGTGCAGTGGTTCTTAACCTGGGGTGCACGCACACCCTAGGGGTGCGAGATGCCCTTTCTGGGGGTGTGAGACATGTGAGATTTTTTTTAGAAGGTAAATCATCGAAAGCACAAATTAAGCACAGGTACATAAGTTCAACTACTTTGTTTAATCAAACCTATGTATTTATTAACATTATACATGTTTTAATGATTACTGTAATATATAAACAAAGTTTTCAAGTTTTTAAGCTAATTGTAGTGTAATTTTTGATAAGGGCTGCAGAGCGCTGGGACCAGGCCAGGAGCAGAGCCGTGGGCTGGCTGCTGGTACTCCAGGCCGGCAGGAGGGCTGAACAGGGCTGGAGGCCCAGACAATGGCTGGCAGGGGGCCGGGCGGCTGGAACCCCAGACCAGCAGCATCGTGAGTGCGGTCGGCGGCTGGTATCCCAGGCCACTCAGCCCGCCGCCGGTCTGGGGTTCTGTCCGCCGGCTCCTGCCAGCCGGGGTCCTGGCCGCTGGCCCCTCTCAGCCTGCTGCCAGCTGGGGTTTCTGTTCACCCAGGCCGGCAGTGGGCTGAGTGGGGCTGGAGGCCGGGATCCTGGTAGCCCGATGGCGGGCTGAGCGGGGCCAACAGACAGAACCCCAGACCGATGGCGGGCTGAGATGCTCAGCCCGCTGCCATTCTGGGCTTCCGTCCGTCCGCTCCTGCCAGCTGGAGTCCTGGCTGCCAGCCCCACTCAGCCTGCTGCCAGCCGGAGGTTCTGTTCATCCAGACTGGCAGTGGGCTGAGTGAGGCCGGTAGCCAGGACCCCGGCTGGCAGCAGCGTGCCAGTAAAAATCGGCTCGCGTGCTGCCTTTGGCATGTGTGCCGCAGGTTGCCGACCCCTGCTTTAAGCAGCAGAGCAGGGATCAGCACCCTTTGGCATGCTGCCTATCAGAGAAATCTGCTGGTGGATCGGGACGGTTTGTTTACCTGCAGCATCCGCAGGTTCGGCCAATTGCAGCTCCCACTGGCTGCGGTTCGCCGTTCCAGGTCAATGGGGGCTGTGGGAAGCAGCGTGGGCCTAAGGATGTGCTCGCCGCCTCAGCTCGCCAGTGGATTTCACTGATGGGCCCGCATACCTAAGGTTGCTGATCCCTGCAGTAGAGAGTGAAATTTGGCAAGAAAGTCAACCAGGACATGGCCTGATCTCTGTTTAAATTGTGAAGGGGAAAACAAGTAGAATGGGTGAATAAGTGCAGCATGTTGCAAATTTGTCGAACCTTCTGTTCAAAAGCATCTTACACAGATTGTATGGAGTGCTTAAATAAATGTACTGTAGTATTTATAAAATAGCTCTTTAGTCATTTCAAAATATTGGGTAAATAAACATCAGGTTCAGAAAAATGTACACACACATATTCACCCGAGAAGCTAAAAGATTTGTCACTGTTGGTGGTATCGGGTACCTAAGGAAATATTCTATACTGGTATTTCTACTTGTGGCAGTCCTTCTTCTGCAGTCTACAACAGAAAAGAATCCTCATGCTGGGAAACAGATTATGTCTGGCACTGTGTGGGTTTGCAACAAGTGAATGAGGGTGCAAAGATCCCTGTTTCTATTTCACATCCCAGCAAGAGACCACCATTATTCTGCTCTACGAATACAAAAGTCAAGGTGATGTTGGCACTGCTGGAAATACTACATACTCCAAAAAGGGTGGGACATGGACACAGGGCCTGGCCTCACCAACTTCTACATCAGTAGGTGGACTGTATCTGATGTGGTGGAGCACACACTCCAAATTTAAGCAATGTTCTCCACAGGCAGAATACCTCGACTGGTACAGTGCCCTAGATGCACATCATCACTCTCACTGAGCATTATAAAGGTAAAATAGATTCCGAAGTGTTAAGGATACATCTATCAAGTAGCAAGGAAGCAATTCAGCTGTCTTTGTACAGTTGCCTTAAACATAGAATACATAAAGGAACAAAAATATGGGCATATACATGGGACAGCTGGATAAGAACTTCTCATGACAGTGTTCCCAGACATCTAGTAACTACTTATGGGCTTAAAGAACCTGTACATAGGGTTTTTAAAGATGGTATAGGAAAAGTCATGTTTAAAATCATGTTAAATTTAAAATAACCCCTAGCTCTGAAATACTATGGTGGTAGACAACTATTAATTTTAATAAATAGATAAGAAAGGAGGGCCTGATTATTCACCAACAGAGAAGACATACTTGTGGCTGTGGAACCCACGGGTATTGTCACTGAACCCATATGAGAAGGAGAAGCACATAATGTGCCATTTACAACTGCTAAGGTCCCTGACTTGACTGGAAGATTGACAGGCATTTCTGAGGCATAGCGGCTGATTATGCTCAGAGTAATATAATGGCGGTTCAGGACCAAGGCTGTCATAACACATGGTGGCTAGGTGCATCACAGAACAGGGCTAAAGAATACAGAAGGAGGGAAAGTTGTAGAGAGCGATGCCAGTGCCAGCTAAAGCTGCAAGTGCCATGTATGATAGCAACCATAGCGACAGAAGTGCTGAGTGCAAGAGTTTCCAATGTGTAACTTCCCAACTCTTCCTTCCACTGTTGCTAAATAGTTAGTACATCCAGCAGACAAATCTCCTGTGCTAGTGAACATGCCTGGTATTTCTAATGTAAATGGTTGAGTTCAGTAGTTTAAAGTGGCAGCACTGGAGTCAAGCATTGGAGAAGCTGGTTAAGAGTCTTTTAAGTATAGAACTTCAGATTTACATTTCTCAAAACTTCAAGTAAAATACAGCACTGTTAATATATAACAGATGCACCAGTGTCTTGAGATGAATACATTATAGACAACAAATCATATTTATTCCCATCACAATAACATTTTATTTTACACCTGCTCTTCCTGGTTGCACCTGTGGCATGTTCATTTGGTTGGAACATGAGAGACTGCCAGGTTCAAAACAAGCTGTGTATCCTTGTTCCCTTGTGTGAGGTTTTTCTTTTAGTTATTCTTCAGCTTTTCACATAGATTCTCATATGCAATCATTTTATTCAATAAGCAAATTGGTATTAATGTAGCATTGAAAACCCAGGAAATTCCAAAAGTTAAGGTGGAATGCTCAACTTGATCTCTATCTTTGTTGTGCCTTAATGTACAGTAGCCACCCTTAAAAACCCTTTAATTCTCTTTGAAGCTATATAACATTAAGTAGTATTCACATATTCACTATGCTGGGGAATAATACAAATATTGCAGCACCATTAGCTAGTTGCAAAGGCAACTTTATGATATTTTAAAAGGCATCCACTGCATATACTATCTTTATATAATTCTATATTGTTAGTTAAATAATACTGTGGGCTACATCCTTTAGATAGTCCCATTAACTTCAGTGCAACAATATGAGGAGTGAGGTGTGACTCTATGTGACTCTAAGGAATGCACAATGTGGTCCTATATTTTTTTGAAAGCGTTCAGTGTGAACTCCCATCTTAGAGATGGTGTATGCCTTTGGTTTTGGGTGTCTACACTGTAAAAAGATGTGTTCTTAACTCTGGTTGGTTACACTGGGTTCAACCATAGACTTCTTTAGGCTTTAATTCAAGTTGCTAATCTGAATTAAAAGACAAGTTGCTGTGCCTTCACTTCTGTTTTAACCGGAGTTAGCTAATGTGGGTTAGTTTTCCCAAGTTAAGGACACATCTATTTTGCAGAGTAAACATGTCCTTACTCTTTAGAATAGTCTAGCACGGCTAGCAGAGTGGTGATTTCCCCCTTGAACTCTGGGATTGTGGTTGTTCCTTGTGTTCAAGAGGGAAGGCAAATGCTCCTTATGCTATCTAAACACCCTTAAACTGAGCCAGTCAAAATCTAGCTTTCTGCATCTAGAATGATAATGTGACACTTTGTTTTCATTGAGAAGATGAGAAATGATATATATTATTGCAATAGTTCAGAATTTTTCCAAAAGCTGGTGTGCTCTTGTTATACAGAGACCACTTCCAATCAATGAAGTGGTTTGAGGCCTTCTGTGTGGCATTACAAAATATAGGTACATAAAATGGATAAAAAATGAGTGAGGCAAAGATGGCTGTGAAATTTCAGAAACGAACAATCTTCTATCATTGCTTTTGAAAATGTGTAGTTTATTAGTTTATGTTTATTATTAATGTTTATATCCACACACTTATGTCTGCTAGTTTTTTTTTCTTTAGATGTCATAATTTGTAAATTGAGGAACACCTACATATCTGTGAAATAAGGAGAGGGTCTATTGTAGCAAACACTGGTCCTAATGTAGTTATAGCTCCAACTGGAATTATATTTTTATGTAATTCCACTTTGATTAATGGTGTTCAGGAGTTCTAAAAGGTTTAATTTTGAAATGGTATTTGAAATATCCACTGGAACAAGGAACTTACACATTTTGCTACCTCTGAAATTTTATCTAGTTCCTATAATGTCATAGAATCATAGGACTGGAAGGGACCCTGAGAGATCATCTAGTCCAGTTCCCTGCACTCATGGCAAGAGTAAGTATTATCTAAACCAGTGGTTCTTAACCAGGGGTACACGCACCCCTGGGGGCGAGATGCCCTTTCTGGGGGTGTGAGGCATTCCAGATTTTTTTAGAAGGTAAATCATTGAAAACACAAATTAAGCACAGGCACTTAAGTACAACTACTTTGTTTCATCAAACCTATGTATTTGTTAACATTATAAATTTTTTAACAATTACTGTAATATACAAAATATAATATACAAAATATATCTAGGTTTAAGGGGTGTGAGAACATATTTTTTAGGTTTAAGGGGTGCGAGAACATATTTTGATTTTTGATAAGGGGTGCGAGAACATATAAGGGGTGCGAGAACCAAAGGGGTGCAGGCTGCAGTAAAGGTTAAGAACCACTGACCTAAACCATCCCTGGTAGGTGTTTGTCTAACCTGCTCTTTAAATTCTCCAATGAGGGAGATTCCATAGCCGACCTAGGCAATTTATTCCAGTGCTTAATTACCCTGACAGTTGGGAAGTTTTTCCTAATGTCCAACCTAAACCACCCATGCTGCAATTTAAACCCATTGCTTCTTGTCCTATCCTCAGAAGTTAGAGAACAATTTTTCACCCTCCTCCTTGTGACAACCTTTTATGTATTTGAAAACCGTTATCATGTGTCCCCTCAGTCTTCTTTTCTCCTGACTAAGCAAATCCAATTTTTTCAATCTTCCCTCATAAGTTATGTTTCCTACACCTTTAACCATTTTTGTTGCTCTTCTCTGGACTTTCTCCAATTTGTCCACATCTTTCCTGAAATGTGGTGCCAGAACTGGACACAATACTCCAATTGAGGACAAATCAGCATATAAGCAAGACATGAGAAGTAATTCTTCTGCTCTACTCTAACAGTCCTGCTAATACTTTTTTTTTTTTTTTTTTGCCAATAGTATTACACTGTTCACTCATATTTAGCTTGTGATCCACTATGATCTCCAGATCCCTTTCCACAGTACTCCTTCCTAGGCAGTCATTTCCCATTTTTATGTATGCAACATAGTGTTCCTTCCTAAGTGGAGTACTTTACATTTGTCCTCATTGCATTTCATCCTATTTACTTCAGAGCATTTCTCCAGTTTTCCAGATTATTTTCAATTTTAGTCCTATTCTTCAAAGCACTTGCAACTCATCTCACTTTGATATTGTCCACAAAGTTTATAGGTATACTCTCTATGCCATTATGTAAATAATTGATGAAGATATCAAACAGAACCAGACCTAGAACTGATCCCTGCAGGACCCCACTCAATATGCCCTTCCAGTTTGACTGTGAACCACTAACTACTCTCTGGAAATGGCTTTCCAATCAGTTATGCACCTAGGGTTGCCGACCCTCAAGGATTGGCCTGGAGTTTCCGTGAATTAAAGATTAATCTTTAATTAAAGATTATGTCATGTGAAGAAACCTCCAGGAATATGTCCAACCAAAATTGGCAACCTTATATGCACCCACCTTATAGTAGCTCCATCTAGGTTGTATTTCCCGAGTTTGTTTAGGAGAAGATCATGCAAGTCAGTATCAAAAGCCTTACTAAGTCAAGATATACCACTGCTTCCCCCCATCCACAAAGCTTGTTACCTGTCACAGAAAGCTAATAGGTTGGTTTGACATGATTTGTTCTTGTTAAATCCATGCTGACTGTTACTGATCACCTTATGATTTTCTAGGAATCTGCAAATTGATTGCTTAATTATTTTCTCCATTATCTTTCTGGGTACTGAAGTTAAACTGACTGATCTGTAATTCTCTGGGTTGTCCTTATTTCCCTTTGTATAGACTGGCACTATTTTTGCCCTCTTGAATCATCTTCCATGACTTTTAGAAGATAATCAGATATCTCCTCAGTCAGATCCTTGAATATCCTAGGATGTATTTCATCAGGCCCTGGTTACTTGAAGACATCTAACTTGTCTAAGTCATTCTTAACTTGTTCTTGTTCCCTATTTTAGCCTCTCACCCTACCTTATTTTCACTGGCATTCACTATGTTAGAGGTCCAATTGCTACTAACCTTTCTGGTGAAAACTGAAACAAAAAAAGCCATTTAACACTTCTCCATTTCCACATTTTCTGTTATGTTTTTCCCCTTTTCATTGAATAATGGCCCTACCCTGTCTTTGGTCTTCCTCTTGCTTCTAATGTATTTGTAGATTGTTTTCTTGTTAGTCTTTATGTCTCTAGTTAGTTTAATCTTGTTTTGTGCATTGGCCTTTCTATTTTGTTCTTACATACTTGCGTTGTTTGCTTATAACTTGACCTAGTGTAGGGCTCTTTTTGAGTTTCATATAATTGAAGATGTCCTGGTTATGCCAGCGGGGTTTCTTGCCATACTTCCTATCTTTCCTATGCAGTGGGAGAGCTTGTTCTTGTGCCCTTAATAATGTCTCTTGGAAAAATTGCCAAGTCTCTTGAACTGTTTTTCTCCGTAGACTTGCTTCCCATTGGATCTTACCTACCAATTCCCTGAGTTTCCGAAGGTCTGCCTTCTTGAAATCCATTATATTTATTGTGCTGTTTTCCCTCAGATCATTCCTTAGAATCATGAACTCTACCATTTCATGATCACTTTCACCCCAGCTGCCTTCCACTTTCAAATTCTTGTTTCTCCCTATTTGTCAAAATCAAATCTAGAACAGCCTCTCCCCTAGTAGCTTTCTCCACCTTCTGAATTATATTCATGAATGTCACATTTGAGCATCACATTTGGGATGTTAAAGAGTTACTCTGGATTATGTTACCATGGGTCACTCTAGATTTATACTGGAGTCACTGAGAGCAGAATTTGGCTCTAATTATCTGTTTTGAGCTGTTTTGATAATTGGAGTTTTATTTCTTTGACCTGTAAGCACTTTGAGTATTTCATACTCAAATGGCAGGACCCATAAGAAGAACAACAATATTTATGACAGGTTTCAGAGTAGCAGCCGTGTTAGTCTGTATCCGCAAAAAGAACAGGAGTACTTGTGGCACTTAGAGACTAACAAATTTATTAGAGCATAAGCTTTCGTGGACTACAGCCCACTTCTTCGGATGCATATAGAGTGGAATAAATATTGAGGAGATATATATACACACATACAGAGAGCATAAACAGGTGGGAGTTGTCTTACCATCTCTGAGAGGCCAATTAAGTACGTTTTTTTTCTCTTACTTAATTGGCCTCTCAGAGTTGGCAAGACAACTCCCACCTGTTTATGCTCTCTGTATGTGTGTATATATATCTCCTCAATATTTATTCCACTCTATATGCATCCGAAGAAGTGGGCTGTAGTCCACGAAAGCTTATGCTCTAATAAATTTGTTAACAATATTTATGTTCTCAAGCTGTGTGCCATAGCCCAGAAGTGGGCTGCCCCACGCATATTTATTACTTTCAATAACGTAATCTTTCATAAATCCAGGTCTTTAACAATAGTTAGAATATATATGGTAAAATCCTGGCATCAGCAAAATCAATGGTAAATTTCCTATTGATTTCAATGAAACCAGGTTTTTACCCCACCATCTGAAAACAGAGTAACTGAGAATATCTTAAAAGAAAACAAAGATAGTCGCATTTGCCAAGAAACTTTATAATCTTAAGAAATATGGAAGGGGAATAGCAATCTTTACTTCTTCCTTTTATTAAACTTATTTAGAGCAATAGGTAGAAGACTGTTCTGTTAATATAATGAACATTCATTCACCAAAAATTCAACTGTAATAGTGTAAATTTATAACAAATGTTCAAACCAGAGCAACTACACACCACTATTTACACAACTGACATGTGATATACTCTGAATCTGGATATACAGTGTATTTCCCTTTTATAATAGTCTCTGAGAGATTTACTAGCCATTAGAGCTTTTCCCCAGATGTATTTTCTTTTCATGTCTAATCTGTTACTACTTTCCCAACAGCCACAGCTCATTGGTTGTCTATACATAGTCTGAAAATGATTTTCAGTTTTGTTCAAAGGCCAACCATTCTAATAATAGAAACTGGAAAGAAATGTGTGCTTTCACATATTTGCTTTATTAGTTTTTTTTAAGATAAAAGCTCTTGTATAAATTATTTAGGATTTGAGATTCTACTTGGTCAACAAAACAAGGATATTTCTAGGTAAAACTTAAGCTTGCTAATATTATGACTAATCAGAATGTGAGGAGTTCGGAGATCCTTTCAAATTCCTGACAAGTTAAGGCTTTAGCAAAATTCTAAATATGTTTGACCCATTCAACATGTTTCAAAGTTTGGCAGAAGAAAAATTAGATGAAACAATATCTTGGCATGCATTTTCCCTTGATGTATGGATGTAACTTCTGTGGAATTAATGGAAATTAGATACCAATAAATGGTCAGAATAGTCTGCACAGCCAAAAAGCAACTAGTTCAGATTTCCTGATTTTGTTGCTTCCAGTTCTGATGTGTCACTATATCCAAGATCAAAAAATTGGAAAGATACAGTACTAACAGAGTAGAGCTAAAACATGGACTTATTTATTTCCAGATAGTATTATCTCCAGCTTTTTCAGAGTTTGATTTGCTTGGTAATTGCACAACAGAAAAGTTTACATTATTCTTTCTAATCCTCTTTTCTAATCCAAAATTGTCATAGCTTTTTATTGGTGGAAAAGACATGAGTTTCACTGTGCTAGTTTGTAAAGCAGAGTTCTTTTAATTATCCTGATACCTGGTGCAAAGAGTTAGCTCCAGAGGCAGGTAGGCTTCACCTTGTTCTGGAAGGCAGCTTCCAAGATATTGAATGTTATCTCTTTGGTGAGGTTATTTTATTGGACCAACTTCTGTTGGTGAGAGAGATACATGCTCGGTAAGCTTGAAAGCTTGTCTCTCTCACCAACAGAAGTTGATCCAATGAAAGACCTGACCTCACCCACCTTGTCTCTCTAATATCCTGGGACCGACACAGCCACAACAACAGCATTGCATACCAGTCTTTGGGATGGCATTTTTCAGTGCCATCTACTTCCATGCATATTTCTCTTTCTTTTAGTCTGACTAAACAAAGTCTAAATATAAAACCCAAATGTGAAAAGTTTGTAACATTGAAGATGGTGAGAAGGATGAAGTTAAAGTTGAGAAAGTTACTTTGCAGCAGTTTGGTAGTTGATAACAGAGCAGTGTGACAGTATATTTAAATCATTTGCTTTTAAATTTTGAAAGATGACATTCTATAGTTAGTATATAGGGGGAGGGATAGCTCAGTGGTTTGAACATTGGCCTGCTAAACCAAGGGTTGTGAGTTAAATCCTTGAGGGGGGCATTTGGGGATTTAGTTAGGGATTGGTCCTGCTTTGAGCAGGGGGTTGGACTAGATGACCTCCTGAGGTCCCTTCCAACCCTGATATTCTATAATCATGGAATAAAAAAACATCATGCCCAAATCCTTTGATGTCTATGATAACCCATGGGTCATCTGGGGCAAACTGTAGCTATTTCTGTAGCTGCCTCGAGTAAATATTGTTCCTCATATTCAGCTGCACTTTCACTAGACTGACTTCTACAGTACTACTTCTAATAGTTCCCATAAGTGTAGTATTTACTGCTGCTTAACGACATCCTGCATATAACTTTACATAATCTACCTTGATAGAGTTATTTTGGCAGGCAACTTTGTTAGAAGTGGTTTTGTGTTTACCACATTGCTGTTTCATGAGGTTTCCAAGAAAGAGTTATAAGCTTGACTGAATCACAACCACCAGATTTTTATTGCCATTCTTTTCAGGTGTTTTAATTGGCACAGATCCCACAAGGATATGCAGAAAAAAAGACAGATGCTAGTTTGTTCTTTTTTTATTATTATTTTGGCTGGGTTGGAAACTTTTAAATATATTGCTCAAAAGTAATTCATTCCCTATATGGAATAAGTGCTATTCCTTGCCAAAGCTTCTATTTCTCTTCATCTGCCCTCACAATCCTGCCTCTGTCATATCTTTTGAATTATGTTGCCTAGATCTATTGTATAACAGGGCCTGATCTGCTAGTTCAATCAGTTATTTGATAATCAGAGGTAGCAATAATTGTATGTATTAATCAGTCATGCTGTCATTATGCTAAATGTCATTTTCAAATATCATTGTGTCTGCTTTTTCCTTAAATAGGGCACTATTTTTACAAGGTTAATAAACTTAATTGGGAAATTGCAACATTGCAAATAGCTTTTTGTTTGTTTTTGCTGCCTGTTTACACCATTGATGTGGATCATAGGCAGGGACAAATAAATCCACAAGGAATTTTTTTGAATAAATATGGACAAACATTTCCCCCCAAATATTTTACCATGCCCAACTCTTCCCCCAATATCTATGGAATTACTTCAGGGATGTCTTTTGATAATTTCATTTTCTATTGTATATGTCCAGATGAACATATTTTGGTATCAGTAATTACAGTAAAATGCACAAATTGTCATTCAAAATATGTATCAGGCTCAACTGCCTTTGCTGCTTTTTGGAGCCATTTTATTGGAAACCAATAAACTGTAATGAGTGAAACTTCTTAGATGATGGCACTGCTTTACCCTAAAAAAAACACCAGGTGTCCGGTGGCAGCTTAAAGGCTAACAGCTTTATTTGGGCATAAGCTTTCTTGGGTAAAACCCCCCACTTCTTCAGATGCATGGAGTGAAAATTATAGATACAGGCATAAATCTACTGGCACATGAAGAGAAGGGAGTTACCTTACAAGTGGAGAACCAGTGTTGACAAGGCCAATTCAGTGAGGGTGGATGTGGTCCACTCCCAATAATTGATGAGGAGCTGTCAATACCAAAAGAGGGAAAATTGCTTTTGTAGTGAGCCAGCCACTCCCAGTCCCAGTCCTTATTCAAGCCCAAATTAATGATGTTAAGTTTGCAAATGAATTGTAGCTCTGCAGTTTCTCTTTGAAATCTATTTTTGAAGTGTTGTTATTGAAGGATGGTTACTTGATTTTGTGGATACAGACTAACATGACTACCCCCCTGCTTTACCCTGAAGATTAAAAGACAATAGCAAATATTTCCATTCTCTTAGTAATTATTTGATAGAATATGAAACAATTGGCAGATTCAACATTTTGCATTTTCCAAATAAATGGAACAATGGCAATGATCATCCAGCCACATGCAGTAGGTACATTAGAGGCCACTAAAAACTCGACTGGTGCTAATTATTACCATGTCCAAAGATATGGCCCATTCTAAGTATAGGGGAATAATACAATATTTCATATATTGCTGATGTGTTAATGGCACCACTGTACATTCACATATTCATTAAATGTTTGTGGTATAATATTCCACAATGAAATGCTGGCATTTAAATGAGCACAAGTAAGTTTCAAAGTTAGCACTGAATTAAGATGGAAATGGGATGACCTATATGTAGTCTCTCCTTAATCTATTTATACAATTTCCATTTACATCAATTGCTCTTACACATGTGAATGGAAGGAAACCTACAGGTATGGATGGCCCTAATTGCTAATTTGTTCTATCTGCGTGCTGGCTCAAAAAGAAAGGAATGCATTGGTTTATATTGTGACATCTCTACTTGCATCAGGAAGGGCTAGAATAATATTACTTTTGAATTTAAGACTGGAAGAAAGAGAAGAAAGTAAAAATTCCATGATTCCTTCTCTGGGTTACAGCTTAGGCAGACCACGTGTGGTAACAACAAGAAACACAGGCTGTGCTTCTCTTTCAGATTCAGCTCAGAAAATCACTTAAGCAAGTGTTTAAATTCCATTGAATCCAAGGTGGCTTTTGGAGAAGCAGATCTTCTGAGAGCTTGAGAGCTGCAGGGTCTGTGTATATCCAGCATCCTCAGTCAAGAATCCCTTTTGTGTTGACTGCCTGTTCTCAGTTGTGAGAGACACTACAAGTCTAATGCTGCAGGGTGCTGAGCAGGTCCTGTGAGATGCTGAGCATGCTGAACTTCCATTGAAGTTCTTTCTCAAAATCAGTAGTCCATACATAGATATATTTTCTGTATGCTTCTGCTTTAGTTTTCTCCTAGTCCAATACTCTTCTAGTCCACTTAAGTAGAAGTTCCATTGCTGAGAATCAAAATTACCCAAAACACATAGGAGCTGATTCTCATTAACACTGAGGCCTGTTTACACAGCTTTGGCTAAATAAAGGATCCTTAAAGTGAGAGTAAATTACTGCCAGAGCAATGTAAAGGGACCCCATTGTAAATCAGAATGAAGCCCTTGGTCTCCTATTGATACACACCAAGAAAATAATGATCCCTTGGCCTCCTAAACTATTTTTTTCAAACCACTTCCCTGAAGTGAAGATGTTCATTCTAGAATGTTTGGCAATATTTTGAAATATATAAAGATGAGCAGTGAAATCAAGCAAATTCAAGAATACAGACTTAAACTCACATGTATATAGGGTACCTACACAATGAATAAGTAACGAGGCATTCTGTATATTCATCTGTGCTAATAAAACTTAACTACATATCAATTTACTGAGCTGTTGGAATAAGATGCACAAATGAAACCACAATAAGGACAAACGTGGAATTAAAGGGGAGACAGCCTAGCAAATCCTTCTAGAGGGAACATTCAGTTGTTGTACAGCAGACAAAATCAAATGCCTGCACAGTCAAAAATCAATGAAAAAGGTAGCCATGCATATCTCGCAAATGTGAAAAATGAGGCACAAATTATACAAAGAACAATGGATTTCAATTTGAAATTGCATTTGAACATTTAAAATGTTTTCAGCTCTTATTCTTGACTCAGGGGTCACTCCCACATACCGGGGGAGCCATGAGAATAAAACTGACAAAAGAGTATCTTATAGAGTGCAATACTTGTAAGAGCGTCTGATCACCCTGAGCAGCACCTGGGTTAATATCTGTAGCAGCTGTCCTGATCTCTACGGTTTAAGCTTTTAGCTAACTTTAATTAAATAGAACCTTTGGTGTACCAGGATCCATATGACTGGGACATGAATAAAAGAAACAAACAGCAGAGACTGGCATATGGTTGAAGGCACATGCATCGTATGATTTTTTTTCCCCGGTGACTATATTTTAACATTCATGAGCAGTAAAAGAGCTTAAAACAGAAATAGAATTGTCTCACTGGACTTGAAACTTTGACTGCTACTGAGGGTTTTTTTTTTTCCTATTTCTTCTATCGCAGCACGCATACTAAAATAAAAAAACCTATAGGTATTAATTGTCATGCACAATCTGCAATGTTTAAATGGGCCCTGTGGATTTTGGTATGAAACCAAACCAATCAGTTACAAGCTATTTTTCTCTTCTGTTAGATGTTCTACTGCAATATTTGCATAAATGTAACCATGCTGTCCGTCTTTTAACTTTCACTCAATTAATTATGCTCCCAGCCCCCTGCTGATGGACAAAAATGAGACTTCATCTGCAAATAGCTTCAGCAGTTTACATCTTATTAAATGCCAAAATCTAGTTAACAGTTTGAGAATTCTCATGTCAGACATTTCAACATGCCAGTTTTAACACAAAACTCTTTTTTTTAAAAAAGGAACTCACTGCTCCAAGTCAGGGAGAAGAAAATGCAATGGGATAAAGGTAATGGACAGATAAGAATTTTATTACAAATTATGTACTTAGCATATGTGGCATATTCTGAGTGTGGTTTAATTGGTTCGCCTAATAATGAAAAACATTGAAAAAGACTACTACTTGACAACAAAATGGTCTCTGCAAATTGCAAACAGCTTTAGTCTACAGTATCACCTTTTATAATTTATATAAAAGTCTGTGCAAGCCCTGGAATAAGCAGATTACATACTACAGCATTCTTTAAAAAATAACTTTTCTATTACTCTTTGCGACAGGTTTTACATTTTGCATCAAGCATCTGGTGCTTTCATTTTACGGTACATAGTGTTCTGTTATAGTTTATACCATGCTGGGTTGTTTCTTGATTTAAAACAGCAAAGGGGAAGCAATGTGCTATGTGTATATGTTAGAGACAAAAAACCAGAAGTATGCCATGTTCAAAAATAAACTAAAATATACTGGTTCACTCTGTAACCGTGGCCAGGCCACTTAACTTCCTTGTTCTTTCATCAGCCCATCTATAAAGCTGGATATAGTCAAGATCTCACTGAAAAACATATGCTACATCTGAGTTTTAGCTATCTCTTATGAACACATGAAAAAAAGATCTAGCCAAATTTCCCTTAAAGTTTAAAAGTTTATTTTATTGATTATTGTCATTAGATATAACTACTCCTTTATCAGAATATAATTTATTGAAATTCACCTGTGTCTATAAATCTGAAACACACAATTGAACAAGTGGCATATTGAAAATGTAACTTGTATTTCACCATTATGTAGCATTCTACCGGACTGTTCTTACTATGATAAAGTCATGTCAAGTACTTCTTGTGATAATTTGATACTCAGCATCCAACCTGAAAGCGAGGTTTTTTTCCCCCAAAACTTTCTGACATATTATCTGGGTTATTGTGACATATTGTGTCATGTTTGTTGTCTCATGTTTTAAGCTAATGTGACAGAGCTGAATATGACATGATGATTCATGACAGAAATGTCAGAAATTAAGAAAAAGAAATACAATTCATGTCCAATCATATACCAATTATCAGCTCTTGTAAAAAGTGCCGAATTTTGTCATGTGAGCTTAATCAAAAAGAAGAAAAAAATCCCCTTGCATGGTATTATTTTAGTGTTTTCATGCAATAGAAAATAATTAATTATAGAAATGCACTTATGCAATTTCAATATCAACTCTTTTCTTTGATTTATAACTAATTTTCACATATGCTTTAGTGGATATAAATATTAGAATGAGATTTGGGGGCCAAAGTCAGCAAATAGATTGTAGAATCCCCAACACCTGCTACTCACCCACACCAACCACAACATCATAGGTATAATGCCCATTGGGGACTTGCTGTCCACAGGAATTCATTTCTCTGGTAGTACTGAGAAGGTACCAGCAGCTTGCCTTGCATATATAAATGGATGTCATCTCATAGTCTGACGATGAGGCCCATAAAGAATATGCTGCTGTTTTGTATGATGTTGCCATTGCCATATTCCAGTGTTTGTTATTTGTATTAGAATAGTGCCCATAATGTGTCTCATGCATAATACTTTACCCCAAAGTGCTTACAATCTATAAAGACAAGGCACAGATGTACCGTGGGAGAGTGATAAACTATACTCTTTTTGCCTCTTTTATAGCTACTACCAGTCAGGCAATTTGTTGCAGATGTAATGATACAGATGAGTGTTGAGGAGTTATTTGAAAGAGGAAAGAGTAATAACCTAGTTCGGGGGGCGGGGGGGGTGTTCTATAGTCATTGGGTAACAGACATTGTAGAAGGAACCATGGAGCTGGTTGTAAGAAGTGTACCAATAAGAGGGTGAGTCTAGTATCACTGGTAGAATGAGTCCAGGCAACACAATAAGAGACAAGAATGGTTGGCATTGTCAAATGGAACAGTGAAAGGGGGAGTGAAGAGGACTAGGGAGGATAAAGCAGTCATTACCCCACATCTGATATGTAAGGGAAAGACTTTTTATTTATTTTTGTTAGTTTTAATACTTACAAAACATGATGGACTGGCTGCTTTGAAGACCAATGTCCTTTTCTTCTCCAAACAGGGACATGTGGTGATAGTGTGATCTAATCCACCCAGTCAAACAATTGTTCATCAACACTGACCACTTGTAGGGATGACAATGTAGGTCAATCTCTACCAACCAGGATGTCAATTAATGACAATTACAATGATAAATATTCCAATGTGGTCTTCTGTTCACGAAAGAAAAGCTCCTGGATCTGTTAATGATGAGAAAAGTGGATGATGCATAGGTTTGTTCCAAATGGATTTTAATCTGATTTAAAAGGCTTTTCAAGGAGCAGGTGACTTCTAATGTTGTTCCTTTGGGCTTTGATTTTACTCTAAGGGCACATGGAGGTTGGGAGTTAGTCACTCATCTTTTTAGGTCCTGGAACAGAAATGAATATTGAAATACTGGAATTTTCTGTTGTCAGTTATTGGCACTCAATGATGGTTTCTGTTAGCTGAAGGCAGCTGGTGTTGATTTGTTCTGTCAGGGATACAAATATGGTTTCTTTAAATCTGTAACAGAAAAACAGGCAAAAGTGGGGTTTGGGAAGTTACCTAGCCAAGAAAGTTCTGGAAGAAGTAGCAAAGAAGAAATTGCCCAAGGGAAAATGGAAGCAAACTGAAATGTTTCTCTTTAGCACATCAAACTCCCTAGATGAGGATATGTAGCACTGGTACAAGCCCTATATAATACCAGTGCAGTGTATTGACACAGGGGTTTGTCCTTGTGTAGCAAAGTAGAACATGACATAATGTATTTCATGTCATACCTAGCATAATTCTCCATCTAATATTTGTTCGCACCGGGGCTCAGGAAACAAATTGGGGTCTTATTCTGTAACCCATACTCACATCACTGCTTCTTACTTCCATGAGCAGCTTCATTGACTTCACTGATAGATCTGTTCCTTAGACATTTTAGGTATGCCTGTGTGTGCTTTGAGTTCTTTTCTGTACTTCATGCTTTGTGAGTGTAAATAGAGAATGGTATACCTCTCTATAGCCTTGATTCTTTTTATTCTGTTATAGAATAAAATCTTACCCAGCATATCTCCTTAGAATCAATCTGAACCACATCACACAGCCTTCCAGCTGTCATTTAGCTGGAGTGAGTAGAATTTACAGGATTTGGTCCATAAGGATTGATGTTGATATTTCTCACCTATTCTCACCTGTTGAGCACTTATTCCTCTAAAAGAGGAGTTTCATCATATTTCAATAAGGTACAATACACCTCTACCCCGATATAACGTGACCCGATATAACGCGGTAAAGCAGTGCTCCGGGGGAGGGAGGCGGGGCTGCGTACTCCGGTGGATCAAATCAAGTTCGATATAACACGTTTTCACCTATAACACGGTAAAATTTTTTGGCTCCCGAGGACAGCGTAATATCGGGGTAGAGGTGTATTATAGATTTATGTGAAACTAAGAAGACATTTGCACCTCCAGTGTGAACACTGCAAACTGAGAGTTATTAAAGAAGCAGGAAAATTAAAATGTATTAGAGCAGCACATGGTACATTGCTATTAAAAGTTGCCCAAATGCTCTTTCTTTAGTGGTGTGAATATAATATATAATATATTCACAGCAAAGATACGTGCTTCAATAGTTGTAGTGTTGGCACTGACTACTTTATAGCTAGAAAGAAATAGATAAATCATAAAGAACAAGAAGGAGTAAAGGAATGAAAAAATAGTAACCAAATAAAACAATTATATACATATAAAATATGTGTTTGTATATGCATGTGTGTGTGTTATCACTATTAAACATACCCAAAATCAGGCTTCCCAAGAATGATAGATGTCAAAAGGATATATAATTAAATAAAAACTATTATTGTCTTTTAATAATAAAACAGATGAGTTTTTCCCATAGATGTGGAAACAAATACTGTATCATGGATAAGGAACTAAAGACGAACTAAATGTGCTCGCATTGACAAAAGGCCAAATTTTTAAAAGGGCAGCCTTCCTTTTCTAATCCAAGCACTTGCACATCTAAGTCAATCAAGTATTCTGATTTTTTCCTGCATTCCTTTTGCTCTCAAAAAGGCAGGAGCAAATTTGTATATATACTATTTAAGTAACAGCCAACCGTCAGCCTTTTCGGAAACTTACTGCATTAAAACACAGAGTGCCCAATGGAACCCTCATGTATTCCAGTACAACTCTAGACTGTTTGGACCACAGCACTATCATTCTTTAAGTTCCAAACACTTAATGGTTAAATTACCTTGAGTAACAGCTTATACATACACATTGTATATTGTATTCAAGTATGAATCACTGAAATACACACAGAATCCTAATCAATTAAAATACAGTAGGATACCAATTGGTATATGGTTTGAACACATAGTTGGTCATTTAATCACCTAATACAGAGCGTTTAAAAAATTTCTCATTGTGTCATACATAAACTATATAATAATCCCTCCTGTTCTCTGTCAGTCGTTGTCCAGTTATGGTAAATAGACCACACATAGTCTGTGGAGAACTGGCTGCTCACATGATATTATGGCTCCCTCATTGTTTCCATCTGCTCAGTAGCATTATAACATAGCTACATATACATTAAATGGTTTCATGATATTATTTTTCCTTGAAAGCAAATGCTGTAGGTGCTACACGGATGTTAATGGGATCAAAAGTGGGAGGGGGAATGGTCCACAAAACAATTATGCTATTAAAGTGGGTCTGCAGTATGAGAATTTTCAACTCCATCTCATAACATGTTGGTTAAGTATAACTCTGTTAACTTGCCAATGCTTGGAATTGGACTGAGGCTCTCCACTTTATTCTCATATTGTATATGTTTACCCCAGATCTACTAAGATGTACTCACAGTTATAATGCTTTTTAGTCATTTGAAAATATGCCTGCAGGGAAATACAAAACTGTACTATTGCTTCTGCCTCTAGAACTTCTTCATTGTTCTTCATTGTTCTCCTGCCATTCTGATTACGGGAGAGGATTACTTTTCTGAGAGATCAGGGAAACAGGTTTCAGCATACCTCACACAGTAATCTCAGATGATCCTCTCCTGTCTATATACGAGATATACAATGAGAAACCCTTGCTGAAGTTCTTGATCTTGTACATTGAGTGTCACATTACAATACAAATTCAAAGTCTTTGTGGACTTTTACATCCCCTGCCAGTTTGGTGTGGTTCAAACAAATATCTCAAACTCTTCAGTATGAAAATCTCTCAAGAGCAGATTGCTTCTGTTCTGTCTGATTCTGCCAGGTCATAAATAGTTTGGTCAACTTTTGGTTTCAATGCTTGCTGATGTCATTCTCCAATACCTTTTTATAATTCATGTTATTTTATTTATTTGTATTATTGTAGAACTTATCATGGACCAGGACCCCATTGTGCTAGGTGATGTACCAACAGAATAAAAAGACAGTCCCCACCTCAAGGACTTTATAATCCAAGTATCAGACAAGAGAAAACAAGTGCATACAGACAGAGAGGGAGTGCCACTAAATAATGAGGCAATATTGATCAGCATGCGAGGCAGTGGTCTCTGGATGCCAAGCTGTTTGTAGGCATTCTGGTAAAAGAAATTGTTGAGACAGGGTTTGAAGGTGGTAATCAAGTTGCTTTGCAGATGTTTATGGCCTTCTGCAAGGGGTAGTCATTTACGCCTGTGCAGAGTAAGTATGAAATGCTACTATTTTGATTTGACAGTGCTTTATACATATTTTGTGAAAGTGTGAATGACAACACCATGAGCAAGGCAACAGAGAATCATGCCCAGGGCAGAGATGTGTGGAACTGAAATTTGGAGTTTGGGATGACTGTTCAAGTTGTCTCTTTTTTCCCTCTGATCAATCCTTGCTATCTTTTCTGAATTTTCCCTTTACTTTTTTAGATATTTAGAGAGCTTGCTTCAGCAGTAGGTATTATAACAATCACAGTTATCAAAATGCCCAGTAAAACACATACAAAAGCAAATTCTCCTTTTAGTTACAGTACTAGCTTAGAATAACTCCATTAAAGATAAAAGTGGGTGGCATAGTGCTATAATATTGTACTCCAGATTTACAAACTTGTATGTGTAAGAGCAGAATCTGACCCAGGGTATCTGTACCATGTTGTATATTGTATCTTAGGAAGTTCACTAATTTTAGCCCTAATGTTCCTGGTGTATACGGAAGCATATACTCCCAGTAGTACTTGCTGGATCAGGTACATCCAGTGTTCTATCACTATGATCATCTCATGATTGGTTTCAAAGGGAGTGGCGTGGAAGTAAGGTATTATTCACTTTTAGGGTTGCACACATGTGCCCTTTGGGTAGAACATGTTTTTGTTCCATGCCTGACCAGTTCAGGGAGCTAGAACCCACAGGAGCACTAATAGTGAGTAGTGACTATGCTTCCCAGCAGGATTGTGGCCAGTCCCTGTGCAATGGAACAAAAGATACCTCTTTTGTCCTCTCTGATATCTGCCCCTGCACAAAGTCCTCAACATTTGATCAAACAGGTTTGAACAATATGTGCTGGTACTTTTCATGTTATGAGGCAGCTTTAGGATCCCCTAAAAACCAAATTACTTAATTTGATACTTATTTTAGGTAGTTATGCAACTAATTGAAATGTGAAAATTGCACAAGCTCACTGAACTGAATAACAACAAACTAAAATTAGTGAAAGCACGCCTAGGGCAAAACACAGCTTGTTACATCTGCTTTAACTTTCAGCTCAGCTCTTCAGCTCTCTGATAAATATGTGACCACGAAAGTTCTAACCAAAATCTACATTTACAATATTATTTCAGCTACAAAACATTGCATGGCCTTGCCATAATGACAGCATTAACGTGGCTACTCTCTTTGGGCACAAATCCAAATAACTAACTTGGTGGAGGTTTAAAGACAAAGCCTCCATCTAAGGCATAAGCTAGAATATTTGCATGATAGCAGGAGGAGATAGTACAGAAGACAGGAATTGCCTTTTACTAATTCTTTAGTCCCTCAAAAGCTCAAATGAGCGGTGGAATTCTCATCTTATTGAACGTTTAAAAAAGAATAGACTAAGCGCTTAAGATATGTCACATTCCAACAGAGGGGATGTAGGCAGTGGTAAGGAGGACTATCCGGAGAGACAGTGCACCCTAGCAATCCCTGACCACTGCAATGGTGTCTTTAGGCTGTTGGGAACTGGAACAACTTAAATCAGCCTAGACTCTGATTGGAAACAAGTCTGACAAAGATCATCCTTGCATCAGGGGAGTACAAAGGGTAACCTAAAGCTACTTCTGCAAGCTGCTTCTCAGATGCTGTTCAGTATCTGGATGATAATCACTATGTTATGAATAAAAATCCCAATATGAACACTATTGACATTGGGGAGTCACAATCCAGATCTGAATCTGAGCTTTCCCAAAACATGAGATGTTCCAATTAAGCCCATTACAGAGATAGCTCTGTGCTGTGAACTGGGATTTGAACTACATCTGGATCTCAAGTTTAGTTCCTGGATTTTGGTTTGGGCCCATCTATCTTAAAAGAACATTTGGGAAGTATCCTTCATTGGCAAAGTGACTGAAAAAAATGACTAAAAGATCTTTCCCATCTATAGATTCCTTGATTCTATTTGTCCTTCTTATATACACTTTAGTTCATGGTTTCTCTGCCTCTTCTTCCTCTTCTTCTTCTTTTTATTTTAATTTCTTCATTTTGTTTTTTTCTTCCCACCAGCTAACAAGGTACTCAAATTTAATTCAAAACACACTTCACGTAAAGATCAATTATATTATAGGCAGAGCTGGTAACAGCATCTATTCTGAAGGCTGCCCAACACTTGCCATTATGAGATCCTGTTGCCAAATTTTAACCATTTAGACTGAAATTTCTATGCTTCCTCATGCAGTTTTTTTTAAATTATTATTTTAATTTCAGAAAAAAATATTTGGCAAGTTCCAAAACTGATGCTGAGAAAAATACATTATTTTACAATGTTAAAAAAAATTCTCATGATATTTTAAGGAAAGGGAATGGGGTACATTGTGACTGGAGGGAGGGAACTAGAAGGTCTGTCAGACAAGATAATCAAAAAGATCTTCTGGACTTAAATTCTAGGAATCTCTGAAAGACAGAGAAACTGTGACTGAATGTTGGTGAAGGAGGAAGACTGTGACTGGGTGGCCAAGGAAACTGAGACTGGAAGTAATGGGGGGAGACTGGAAGATGGTGAGGGAGATGGGATGGTAAAGACTGGGAGCCAGTCAGTTCAGGGTATGTTGGGCTGAGATTGGATGAGAAGCTGTGGAAGGAGGAGGAAAATGGGATTGGCAGGACAAGGAGACTTAGACAAGGAACCAGTGAGGTTGGGGAGTAGGGAGACAGCTCTAACAGGGAATTGGGTCTGGCTAGGCAAAGAGACTGGGTAGAGGAGCTGGAGAGGGGGAATTAGGGGATGAGGAGTTCACAGAGGGGAAATTGAGAATGGGAGCCAGTGGAAGTGAACAGACAAATAGATGAAGAGCTGAGATGGGGAAATGGGACTAGCTGGGCAAGTAGAATGGGACTAGTATCCGGCGGGAAGAGACTGGGAGTGGGGGGAAGAGTGAGACTCAGACAGACAGTCCCAAGGGGGAGACTAAGTTTAGGGTGACTTGATCGCAATCTATAAGAATCGTTATGCAGAACAGAAATTTGACAATAGAGGGCTCTTTGATACAGCAGATAAAGATATAACAAGAGCCAATGCCTAGAAGTTGAAATTAGACAAATTCGTATTAGGAATAATGCACAGGTTTTTTTTATCAGTGAGGATTTTTGGCCACAGGAACACCATTCCAATTGGTTGTGGAGGATTCTCCATCACTAGAAGTTACTAAATCAAGATTGGATATTTTTGAAAGGATATGCTCTAGTTCAACTTCACCCATTGGACTTGAAGCAGGAATTAGTTCAGGGAAGTTCTATAGCCTGTGTTATGTAGGAGGTCAGACTAAATATTCACAGTATTCCCTTCTGGCCTTGAAATCTATGACTAGGACTAGCTGTGCAAGTGAAAATGGGATAGAAAGTCTGAGAAATGGAGATGGGGTATAGGTAGACAAGGAGAATGGGACAAGGAGTCAGAGTTTGGGAACAGACAGAATTGGGAGAGGGACAGGTTTGAGAGCATGTGATCAATTGATTACAAATATCATAATGCATAAGTGCAAGAGGGCTGAACTTAGGTTACACAGACATCCTTAATTCTGGTATTTCCTAACTTTTGAGTGCTTGACTTAATCTTCCTGTAATGTGTGGATACATAATATAATATGTAGATAGCAATATCACTCGCAACAATCTGTTGTTATGGTTAATATGGCACTTTCATTCTAACCCCTTGCTTCAATGCAAAGAAAATTCCCCTTTTCTTACTCTCAGCACAGAAAAGACCCTTTTGGGAACTTATTAAGGAAATCAATTCAGATGTTTTAAAAATAGCTGAATATGACAAACCAACATTTTTCATCAATTTAAAAAGAAACAAAGATTAAAATTTACATTCTGAAATTCAAAAAGGCTATGAATTGCAAACTTTAAACTAAGTGTGACAATATTTTAAAAGGGTAAATGGGATTACTTGGTCAACTCTAGGCCTCTACGCTTGACACAACTCCCAGACAAAATCATGCAAAAGCTGATATTGGATACAAACAGTAAAGAATTCAAGGTCTGGTAGCAAAATTAATGCCAATATACATGGTATTGTGGAAAATATACTTGATATAATTTTTTTTGAGACATTACCTTGGAAAATGGTAGATTCATTATCACTTTAAGACTTGACATTAAGATTAGATGTTTTACCAAATGATACGCTATAGCTCAACCAACAGTTCTGGACTTGATGCAGAAATTGATGGGTACAATTCTTAGCAAGGTACAGATTTAAATATTATTGAATGTATAACCCCCACTTGGAGAGTGCCAGCTCCTGGAACTCTGAAATGAGACTCTAGGGGGTCCTACTGTATGAACTGTAACAATAATGGCTACTAGAGTCTTCTGACATTGTTTCCCAGCAAGCTTGGAGTAGAGGGTGGGGAGAGAATGGGCTAGAATCTCCTGCTCAGGCCAGTAGGGAGGTTTCTGCATAGGGTTATATAGACTAGCAGTTTGCTGGCCCAGTGATGGGCCAGGACTGCTCAGCCCCTCAGGGGAAAGGGACAACCTGACTCAGAGACAAGGAAACTAGTTTTTAGTTTCAGTTTTGAACTCTGAGTTTGGGAGCTGAGAGAGAAGCAGCCCATGACATCTTTAATTAACTCCCTCTCCCCCCAAAGAGCATCTTTGAACTGCTGTGAGATATAGTGCATGAGTTAGGCACTTCTAGTGCTCCAGAGAGCAGTGTCCAGGCTGACAGCGATCCAACCTGGCGCTGACTACTGAGAGCCAGCTGAGACCTCCATGGGACTCCAGACCAGGAGTCAGGAGAGTATCCTACCCCTCTCAGGGGCAAAGACACTGTAAGATTACCCATTGTGCTGTTTAAGTTGCCCAGCACTTTTCTCTGGACTCAACCCCAGCTTACAATCTGCCCAGGAAGGTGCCAAGGAGGGAGCTGGGGGTTAGGAAGAGTTGTGAGTACTGAGAGGTGGGGAATATGTTGATTTGTTAATGTTTAGTATTTATTAGTTAATCTAATTCCTTTCCTTCCCCAAATCCTATTTACCTGTTCAATAACCATCCACCCCCTTTGTTATTAAAATTTTGTGATGTGTCATTTCTTGGCTGGGATTTGTGTTGAGATACTTTATTGTTTCTTGTGTACTGGGCTTTATACTCCTTGCCAGCATTGGAAGCAGCAATATTCACTTTCTCAAGGGATGGTAGCACTTGTGTCTCAGGCACAGTGAGGAGTTACCTTGGGTGGAGGGCCCAGGCATCACAAAAAGAACTGAAAAAGCAGACCATGTGAAGTGAGGGACCACTACAAGTTGCAAGCAGTGATAGGAGGTTTGAGCCACATCTAGAGGAGGGGCTACAAATGGTTCTTTCAAACTTTGTTTCTGGTGATTTTAACTTCATTCAGGCTAGCAGAGAAAATAAGAAATCTATGTGCCTGATAGAGCAAATGGTTGATGCATTTTAAAGACTTTGAAAACTTTATAGAACTGCTGTGTACTTTCCTCTTCCTTGGGATCTTAAATCCAAATGGCCTGATTTTTCCATTCCCGTGCCCCTTGTGGAGCCATTTTCACTCATGAAACATCACGGTAAAGTCAGAATGAGAACTACTATTTTGATGTGGTATCATTTTACATCTACTGGGCCCTCAGATAAATTACTATGACCACGATCTTTCATTATGCCCTGTGTGGGTGGAGCCCCATTGAACTTAATGGGTCCCTGCATGGATGCAGCTGTGCAGAGTTCATTGAAGGATCAAATGCCTGATGAAGCTGTGAGGCAACGGACAATTGTGCCCAATATTCTATTTTCTCTCTTCCAATAATCTTTCCAGTTCACATATGATGTTTACATTAATTACATTGTATGATGTATACATTAATTGTCTAAGAGTTGGTTTTATTTTTCAGTTTAACCATCTGCTAACAATAACCCAAAAATGTTTATCTAAGAAAGTTTTTAAGATTGACTTTTCTAACTATTTATCTGCCAATTGTTAAATGTAAAATTACTATATTTTAATTAGTAAAAAGTAATACCTCAGTACAGGAGACATAGGATGCCCTTACTCTACTTACTTTCATCAAAAATTGTAGTTATTCAAGAACACGTAATTAGCTTGTTTTAATCTTATCATTTTCAGAGGCATACCACAGTAATTGGCTTTCTTTCCTGTCCTTTTTAGTTAGAAGATTGCTAAAGGATCAATGGAGAATGCATTTTTCTATTCTGCAGCATCAATTACTGTGACCCTGGGTGTAAATTTATTGATTTTTCTTATTAGAACATTATCACCAGTTATTCACAGCATGGTGTTTATTAATTAGTAAGGAAAATAAAGATTCATTTGTGAAATATCTCCCTTTTAAGTTCTCTACCTAGCACACACATAGCTGTGTGAGATCTGCTAATGGCATTCCGCCTTTATGAACTAGCATGCAATATTTCATATTCGCTGTTCTGTTTGTTTCTCTTGTCATCTTGAAATAAGCTATAGCATCTCTAGTTGTACTAAGCAAAGAATTATATGAAAAGTTAAGGACCTGATGCACAGAAATTACCCACTTTGCTGCCATGCAGAAACTTTATGCACCTTCTGGACTCTATAGTGGTGATGGCTACTTTCTCTGCACAGGAGACACAAGCTGACCAGAGGAAAAATCTTTCCTTTTCTACAGTCATGGACAGTGAAATTAGCTACTGTGCATCATTTTCTTTTCCTGGATAGAGTCACTGCCCACCCTGCCAGATATTCTTAAAGAAGTAATTAGGTAGCCTCTGCTGAAGAAATCAACTCTTTCCTGTGACACTATTGTTAACTATTTTTCTAGTATTCAATCTTCTTTTTAAGAAAGGCCAGTGAGAAAGTTGTGCTGATACAACTCTAGTAGTTTCTTGAGGCCAGAGACTTTCTTTGCATCTGGATAATCAGACTATAGGGCTGCATAGGATGTAAAAACTTTACTGATTGCATTAAATTAAGATCTCAGCCTATCTAAAGATAAGTTTCATTAGTTGTCCCCCGGAATTAGTTGTTTTCCTGGTCCTATAGATCCTCCCCTTAGGCTGGCGGGAGAGGGGTCCTTTAGCAGTGGGCGGGCTTCTGCCTGCCCACTTCCTGGAACCCAATAGGTAAAGATAAGGTGACCATGCTGATTGTTTTAAAGCCATCACCAGCCTTGGATAGTATTCTCCATGAGATTGTGTTGAGATTTTGGTTGACTCTAAGAGAGATTGATCAAGACACTTGTAAAAGGTTCCATTTCTATCCTTTTGGGGAGTATTCTGAAGGAAATTACTCCTGAACCTTGAAGGATCTCTCATATGAGGTATCTGTCATGTGCATCCTGTTCCACATTGATTTTACTGTTGGGAGGGTCATGGAAGAAATGTGGATTACAGTGTTTTCAATATAATGACATCCAGACCTACCATGTCTGTATTGGCTGGTGCAGTGAAATAAATATCCCAGTGGGTAGCTGAGCTTCGATGAGGGCTGGTTGTCTGAGATTCAATCCAGAAAATATGAGTTGGTAAAAGCAACTGCAATAGTGACCACCATTCATAATACAGCATACACATGTTATTAGTTTTTGTATTACAGTTTAATATGAGTAGGGTATAACTTATTGGTTTGATATATGGGAATTTATTCTTCAATTATTTATTATTTTTGTGGAAATTAAAACTGATAGACTGTTGCTGGATGCAGAAGATTGTACTAGATGAAACAATAATCTGTGTTGATGTCAGTTCCTATGTTTCTCTTGATGGGTAGAGAATCATATTGTAAAAAAAATAAGATTATTGATATTTTAAATAGGTTCCAATTAGAATCCAGATGTCCAGGAGTTTATCAGCGTCTCCAGAATTTTTCAGATTAACTCATCGTCACTAATTTAAAGGGTCCATATTTGGGGCTTTTTCACAACATGAATGTTGAAAATAATTGAGGCCCTACCTTACAGACACTTACACATGGGAGTAGCTTTACATATTTGAATAATCCCCTAGCACTCATGTGTGTAAGTGTCTGCAGGAGTGGGCTGTTGATTGCAACCTAGGTGTAAGGTCGTAGCATTCTGTACATAGAGAGGGGATGTGGCAGGGCTGAATTAGAAATGAAGTCTTCAGCTATGGTCTCAGATTGGGAGAACGGGTTGTACCCCTTCAGCCCCCTGTACACTTCACCTTTACAGTAGACAGTATGTAAATGATATTAAAAATGGGTGTGTTGAAACAGAGACACATAGTTAAATTTTAAAATTGTCTCCACTCATTTAGTAGCACTTTTAAAAAATACTTACGATCTCCATTCTTTATATTTAATTCTCCAGATCTACCTTATAAAAACAATATCCTGAAAAATATTTTGTTAAAATAAGTGGATTTCAGTTTCTAAGGGTCCACCCTGCAGGTCAACAAAGACACATGAAAAGTTTTGTGTACTTCTATCAGTTTTGTGCACTTCTATCAGTTTGTGCACTTCTACCAGTTTAAATGATATTTAGTAAATAACACAAAACACATTAATCTTCATTGGGATATTGTCTATCAAAGTCCACCTAAAGAGAATTTTTACAAGTGAGTTATAATACTGCTGAAAAACAAATTTTATAATGGAAACACTGGACCTTACGTTCAGCAGCACAATTGGGCACTGTTGCAATAAATTATCATTCATATCACTCCTATCAAATGCTGAGACTGTATAATTCAATTTTGAAGGCAGTTTATGATATCAGCAGAACCCACTGATGGAATCAAGTTCCATATATTATTGGATATGTTAACATTAGGGTTACTATTGTCTATATATTTTCCACATTATGTTTTGCTCAGTTTACTAATCAAAATAAGTTGCTTGTATAGACCTCTGAGGGTCAGACCTAGTCGTATTCTATTACATACATCATTACCAACATTGATTCTTGAACTGGATTTTTATTTTTCCTTGCTATTTAAATACATTATTATTGATGATTATGTAGAAAGCAAATGGGAGATGTTGATTCCCAAACGAGTCTTATTCATACAGTGGAGTGAGTAGTTATAACATTAAAATCTCCATTAACCTCAACAATATTATTATTGATGATTCTATAGAATGTAAATGGTAGATGTTGATTCATAAAATCCAAGTTTATTCATACAGGATAGAGGGTAGAATTACCACATTAAAGTCCATTATCCCCAGTGGTTATGCTTGGGTATCTTCTTTGTGTATGTTCTCTAAGCTTAGGGCTTGTCACAGCTCCTATTGAAATAAATGGCTAAACTGCCATTTGCCAATGTTGAAGGATCAAACCTTCAGTATTCATGTTTGGTGTTTCCACTGAGAAGTCTGTAGTTTTATGGCTCCCCCTCACTGTCCAGGGAACAGCACACTCAAGGCCAAGGTCAAAGCCTTACACAGGCAATATTCTCCTTGGAAAGGACAACATGACAGTCAGCTACTTCACATGCGAGCTTTGACATCTGACACTGAGAAAATGTCCACTGCCCCAGTCAGAGAATGGGTTCAGTGATGGTTTTCCAACTTTGTAAAGATCTGTATGAATGATAAGTGGACTATCAACCTTCTATCCCATTGTGCACTCGGCTTATTGTAAAACCCAAGATAAAGTCCTTATTTTCATTTGCTAAGGTACCAGTAGTGTAAAATGGCCTTGAAATGTGTGTAAATGTAAGGGACATATGTAGATATAAATAAGAATCATGTTCCAAATCTACAGCAGTAGTCTCATTTTTTGTTTGTTTTTGCCAAAGTCCTGGTCAGGAGTCTGTAGGGGATCTTCCCAGCACTTTGCATCAGTTTTTTAATGAAATCATTGGGAACAGTAATTTTTTTCTGCATTTAATGCTTATCTTTCTACAGACCCTGGCTTTCTTTCTCATTTGACTGAAAATGGAAGCAAATCAAAAGATTCTGTGATATCGATGGAGAGATTTAGGGTTCTTCTCATATGGAGGTAGTTGCAAAGCCAATCTAACTTTCAGTGCAATATAGCATTGTATATTCATCAACAACATTCCAGAGTTTTAAATTTGCTGGCATTATGATACTTTACTAGAAGTACTGGCCTCAAGATGAAAATTACTGCTAGGGGACTAACTAGTGGATGGATGCAGCTGCTAGGTAATATATTTCTATCTGTAATTTACAAATGATCTAAACATTGATTTAAGAGGGAGAGAATGTTGTAATATAATTAAAGTGGAAGGAGAGACTAGAATGGATATCTCATTTGATCATTTATTTCAGTACTATAGGTATATATTTTTTTATTGTTGTAGGCTCAGCAGAGTGAGTTGCAATTCATTTTCTCCTAAAAATGGTTACAATGTAGATTGCAGCTACAAACATACAGACTTTCTCTACAGCTTTAGCTAGCTAGAAATCAGGAAGCTCATAAAATCAGTGACCATAAATACAAAATACAGATAATCTGCAAAAAATGTAATAAAATCACAACTCTCTGTGAGATAGGTACAGCAATTTTTATGATGGGTAAATAAAGGCACAAAGAGATTAAATAACTTGCCAAAAGTCACACAACAAGTTGCTAGCCGACCTAGAAGCAGAATCCTAGGGCTTGATTCTGCTTATTTATTTACACTGGGCTTACTTCTGGTTTACACCTGTGTGAAAGAGATTCAGGATCTGACTTGATTCTAGTCTCCAGCCGTAGCCACTAGATCACACATTATATTTGATATAATTGAGTATATCTGTACGCATAACCATATTCTGTTGATAGAGTGCTGATGCCATTTGACACATTTTGTGTTCAAGTAAAGGCTCTTCTAGGAGTTCTGAAGCTGTATTTAAAATGTTTTCCTGCAAAAATCAGATTATTTATTAAGGATCCTTTACTCCCGGCTGAATAGGTTCCTATTTGCATATATGCAGCTCCAGGTATGTGTAATCATCTTCATTCTCAACCAGCTGACCAGGTGGGATGTGACAGATACATGATAGCTACCAAAAAGGAAATTGCTGAAGTACAAAGACACTTGGTAAGGTTTAGTTCAGCTGCAGGAACCCACTCAGGTGCTCAGATATTTCCAGGCTGCCATCCCATCACTCAGCCATTACTAGAGTATACTATATTGTGCTGATATTTGAATGCCAGACCATTAACAAGTGAGCTAAACCTGCAGTTTAGTGCAATCCTAGTTGAAATGAAACTATTCTCCTTATATGAGCAAATCATAAGGGAATTCAGTTCAAAACTAGATCCTAATCTTTGTTAGTGCCAAATAACTCAGTTAAGCAGTAAAGGGCCAATCTGTTTTTATCATTCAAGTCAATGGGAATTTTGCCACACATTTCAGTGAGAACAGATTGGGTCAGCAATCTGGGAATTAAGATTTCCTTGCAATGTCCAGAATAACTACATTTGTTTTAGAAAAGGAAACTGGGGGGGGGGGGGAATAGATGAATGTCTGATTCTGTCTATGAATACAATGTTTATGCCAAGTAGTTTTGGAAAAATTATTCAAGAGCAGTTCATCCCAGAGAAAATATTATCCCTGGACTGCTGCCAAGGTCAATTTCAGTTTGGCTTATCTGCTTTCCTACGTGTCTGTCATTCAGTGTAGACCTGCACAGGGGGTTACTCTAACATGCACACTTGTCTGTTCAGAAAAGGTTGTTTGTTCTGGAATCAGTGTTCTTTACTCACAATACTCATTTACACTTTTGTCAGTTGTGCCTCCTGACAGGTTACATTTTCAGGGGGAGGAGAGGAGAGGATGGAAGGAAGAGAGATGATCCTTCTCCTATCACTTTCTCCCCTAGGCAAAAGACAAACACAGCTGGTATTCTTTTTCTTTCTTGGTCGTAAGGATTGTTCCTTCCCTGTGCTTTCTAGGACACAAACTACATGGGAATTACAGCAATGGGACCATCTCAAGACATGGTGCAGCAGGCATACAGTCTCCCACCCAAAGCTCTAAGAAGATCTGTGATTCCTAGAAACACAATGCCTCCTGAAGCTCTTCCTGGAGCAGTGAAAAACGTTACACTGCCCCTAACATGGGTTAGTGAGTTCCAGACATGTTTTGTCCCTATATGTATAGCACTGTAACCACGCATCTTGCTTTACAATCACACAAACAAACTGGGGCTTACAACCCCATTACTACCAGTAAACCACCTAAATTAGTGGAACCACTTATGGACTAAGACCCAGATTCACAAAGGGACTCAGGTACCTACAGTGCAGTTGTAGGTTCTATGGCAATCCACAAAAGTGCAGGTCTTCTGCCCTGTCACCTAACTCTGTAGGCACTTAAACTCACCTAAGTTTTTGCTGTAAAAGTCGTATAGGCCACCTAAGTTTCTGCCTCTGGGTGTGCACACTGATCACTTGGACAGGTGCCTGGACACCTGTTTCTTGCCTAAGCCCCAGTGCAATCATCAAACCAGGAGAAGACAGGCATCATGCCACATATCTTGCGTACAGTGCCCAATCCGGAAGGAGTTCTCAGAGCACACATAACTCCACAAAAAAACGGCCCACTGAGGGCTGAGGATGGATGACCTCTCTCCTAACCATTACCCCAGTAATTAGGGAGCTCACTCAAAACTCCCCTCTTCCTGATGAGAAGAAGGAATTTAAAAAGGATTTTCCCACCTCTCAGGTGGATGCCCAGACTAAGGGGCATTCTGCTGGGGGATGCAGGTGCTTCATTCTCCCCTGTGGATACAGTTCCACTTTTGTATATAATTAAATAAGAATTTGGCCAGAGAGAAAGTAAGACTGATTCAACAGTCAAGTGGTTAGAGCACTCACCTGAAAGGTGGAAAAGCACTGTTGAAATCCCTTTCTGTCATCAGGCAGAGGGGGAAATTGAACTGGGGTTTCCCAGTACTCAGGTGAATACCCTGAGCCACTGGGCTAAATGTTATAGGGAAAACATTCCTTGTTTTGTGTGGAGTTAGGTATGAGCTGTTGCTGATCTTGCAATAAATGGCTTAGGTGCCTGACTGCAGGAGAGGATTCATGACTGTGGATTCCAAGCAGAGAGAGGCGCTTCCTTGCCACCTGGACTTAGGTGCTGAACTCCCTGAGAGGGGCAGGGCCTAGGACACTCTTGTTTGTATCTCCTCTTGAGTAGTTTAAGGGGCTCCCTGCCTAGTATGATGGCTTTGGGGATCCCATTCTCAGGTTCCTATCTCTCCCCAGGCATGTATAGGGAAGCTCAGGCTTTGCGTGATTCCACTGGGTGGCTAGGTGACTAAAAGTTTGGTGCTGTAATCCCTAACTCCCTTTTGTGGATATGCACTGAAGGCCAGATTTTTAAAGATATTTAGGTGTTTGAAGGTGCAGAAAGTCGTCCAGTGAGATTTTAAAAAATGGCTAGGTGCCTGACACCCCAAGAATTGGGCCTTTTGGGTGGGATTTCTTAACGTGTTCTGTCTCTGCTCTCGTTAAAGTAAATGGTAAAGCAGAATTAGGCCAACACTGAACACTTTGAAAATCCCAGACATAATTAACACACAACATAGCAAAGATAGCTTGTCAATGGTGGATGTAATTTACAACAACAGAAATACATGAGATGGGCTTTTTGTTATGTACAAATTTTGTTAGCTCCATCCTGTTTACAAATATTTATATTTAAGGAGAATGCCCATAATGGAAGGGATGGAGAGTGACATTGGAATGTGATTGAGGATGGATTTGAAAGAAAAAGTGAAGTTGCACTGTACATGTGGGCGGAAAGATTTTCCATTATAAAGGTCCATCTGTGTTTTCTATTATGGTGTCCAGATGTTTTGGAAGTTAAGCAGCTAATAACTTTTGTCCATGTTGAGCTTTAAAAATGCTTACGTGGAGAAGAGTTAATTAATCCTAAGGCTGAACAATTTTAAATAATTTTTAAAAATGAGAAAACTAGATTGATGTCAATTTCCTTTTTAAAATGTTAGTTTTATCCATACTGTGGCAAACATAGGGATAAATATATAATGAAGAACCTGCATTGTGCTGGATCAGCCCCCATGTTGACAGTTCTTTTGCCTAGAAGAATTGTCTCAAGCAGCTCATGACAGTCCCACAATGCTGGATAGAATTGATTGCTTTTTTGGAGGAGGTCCTGAATCCTTCCATATTTTGCTGTCAAGCAGCGCAGTCAGAATCTTTAATCCTTGGGCCAAATTCAGACCTTGTGTAAATGGATGAAAAAGAGTTAACTGAATTGAATGAATAAACTGAAAGTAATCACTGAATTAATGAACTGGTGGCCAAGTAATTAGCTTAATGGAGTTGAGCCATTTAAAACCAGGGCTGATTTTAGCCCATTTTGTTTAAGGAATCCTTTAGAAGGAAGTTGAATATATAAACACCAAAATCAGAATATAAATTAATATAAGTTAATTAAATGTTTCTGATGTAGCTAGTTATCTCGCTTATTTCCTTGGTGGTTACCTTTTTGGTATCCGTGTTTAAAAATAATTGAATGATTGATTTTCCTTTTAATAGGCCCTTTCCATTTCCCCTCACCTTCTCTTCTTCCACACTGGATCTGCTTCAGTTGCTCGGGATGGTCTTTGCATAGAGCAGAAGCTTTTGTTTGAACAGCACTGTTGTACCACTTTGTCTTTTACCTACTTAAACAGTTCCTTTGGCTTTAAAAAAAACCCAAAGCAAATGTTTAAAGTAGAGTATGTACACTCCCCAGGGGGAAATGACACAGGAAAGAACTACAGAAACTGAGGCACAAAGGAGAAATAACAATATATGAATACATGCCAGTGCTTTTTTCTCTCGAAGTAAAATTTCACAATAGTTACATGTGCCTTTCAGCATTAGCAGTACACTAATTCCATTATCATAATTTATTAACCAGATCTTTTGTTCTATGTAGTAATACACTGTGTTTCCATGCTGTGTATTTTTTATCCTGTGACCTAATTTGCTTAAAAGGAAACTCTTATAACTCCCTTGTTATAATGAATAAAATGTTAATGAAGAACTACAGAGAAATCCCCTTTGCATTAGTTCCTTATTCCCAGGAACATCATCATAAATTTGTTTGCCTGGTTCTGACAATGGTAGTGATGTTCAAGCTGTGGAGAAGCATAGTAACGCTAAATGGTTCTGATGGAAAAGTTAAAGATATTCAAGGCACTGTCATCAGGGATGGACTATGGGAAGTTATCTTTTGGAAGGGAACTTGATGGATTTGGCCTGCATCCAATTATTTTTTTTAACATTTATTATCTGCATTGATAACTGCACTATGAGATGCCTTTTCAGAAAATGTAAATTAAAAAAGAATCATGCAGGAAGGGCTTTCTGCAGCATGTGGAAGATTGTAGATTAGTGCACTCAACCACTGCATATTAGTTATACTGTTCACTAATTTCCAAACATGATGTAAAGGTAGGAGCATTACATTTAATGACTCTAAATCATTAAATGTTTGCATTGACTATATATTACTGGTTCAAAACTGTATTACTTACTTTCTTATGTGCTATCAGAGATTTTTAGCCTCCAGGAACTTTGAGAGTATCTGAAACATAACAAAAATCATGTGAGATGATGATATTCCATTTAAATAGTGCACCACTCACTAAGAAACAAAAAATACATTAGTAATAAATTGTATTGTGTCTACACTAGTTAATGCTTGTACAGAATTTTTAAAATGTTAATCTTGATTATAAATTATATTTATTAAGGACATGATTGTCCCGCCATGGGATTTGCAGAAGTAGGGAGGAAAAAAGACCATTGGAATCTATGAATAGATTGGGGGCCCCCAATCCCTAAAGATAGTAGAGTCTCTTTTTACTCCCTCCTTGGGGCTTGGGGATCCACCTCAAGACCCATGAGTTGTTTGGTCTCAATGTCTCCACCTCTTGGTCAGGATTCTTACATGACCCATGTACTATAGTAGCACAATTATTTAGGAATTTATCCTCAAAACACTCCTGTGAATTCGGTAACTATTATCATTCCTATTTTTTAAAGATGCAGAACTGAGGCAGAAAGATAACATGACATGTCTAAGGTAACACAGGATGTCTGTGGCTTAGCTGGGAATGAATGCAGCTTCCCTATGTCCCAACCCTGTGCTTTAACTTCTGTATCTTTTTATTGTTCACTTCTTTGGGTTTTCTTTCCATTCCCCTTTGAAGGTAAGAGGTTTATAATTTTGAACTGGAGGAAGGACTAAATCCTGGAAGCCATGTGGAAAAAAAATTAGACTCTGTGATGAAACAGCAGTCCTCCAGATCTTGGAGTGCTAGCATGATGCACTGGCTCTAATTGGAATTATCCCTCCTACCTGTGCACTGCCTCTCACACCCAAGAGAAGGGGTTTTAAGGTATAGAGATAATGCTGCTTGGAGCAGCCTGAAATTCCAAGTAAATTTCTACTCAAAAATATACCAGTCACAATGGGGGTTGGGCAGTATGAAACAGGGGCTTGACTGGCTCCATTCTGTCCTTTCTTCATTTCATCCCAGCTCTATTGCATGGGCTTGATCCAGTAAACATCTGTCCATTGACTTCAGTGGGTGCTGAATCAAGCAAGAGATTCTATGAGGGTTTTTTTGGGGGGGGGAGGGAAGAGAGGAACTCATGAAACAGAGTGACTGCTCTCCATTTTCAGCAAAAGTGAAAGAAAAGATCTAGCTCTTAGATGGTAGATACCAGATCCACAAAAGGATTTAGCTTCCTGTCATATTAGGCACTTAAGTACAACATGTAGGCATCACTGAGATCCTCAAAACCCCTGCTGAGCTGCCGCCTATAGGCACCAAAAATCCCTCAGCACCTAATTTCCTACTATTAAAGTTCCATAAGTACCTATGTTTCTGCATGCAGCTGCTTTGGTCTAGGTACCCTGATGCCTGTCTCCAGTGTGATCCTCAAATTAGGTGTTCCCTTGCCTATCTTTCACTTGTATGGCCCGAAATGGCAGGAGGTCTTCTTATGACCTTTAGATCAGTGGTTAAAGCACCCACCTGGTATATGGGAGACCTTGTTTCAATTCCTCCCTCTGCCTGAGGTAGAACAGGGATTTTAACTTGGGTTTTCCACCTTCCAGGGAAGTGCCTAACCCCTGGACTGGGGGTATTCTGCATTTTGTTCTACAATTCTTATTAAAGTCAATGAAAGTCCCTTGGCTATACCTCGGAATATTTTCTGACATGTTACCCAACAAGAATCTAGCATCTTCCTCGTGATTACCATAAAAGGAGCAAAAAGGTCAATAAGGAGCTATGACAGAGCTGGCATGGCTTGATGTCCATGAGTAAAGAGATTCTGATGTCTTCTTTCCTTTCCTGTTAGGATAAAGACTCCCCTTCATCTGGGAGAAACCTTTGGGCAGATGCTGTGTCACTGAGAGTGCACAGTTGTGAGAACTGAGCAAGTGAGGTAACTGATTTTAATCAGGATTTTTTTTATATCACTGCAGTTAGCTTTGTGATTCCAGAATTTCAGACTTGGCATGTTTCTATTCTGAGCAAGAAATAGATATGCTTATGAGCAGTAGAAAATGTGACTGTGGTAAGTGTGAAGCCATTAGGAAAACTTTGTGATAACTCCATGATATATTTTAAAGCACTGTATATATTTATATATATTTTAAAATGAATCCTGTATTTCATAGCATATACCTACTTGTTGGTTTAGACCAGGGATCGGCAACCTTTGGCATGCTCTGGCGGGCCGGGCCGGTTTGTTTACCTGCCATGTCCGCAGGTTCGGCCGATCGCAGCTCCCACTGGCCGCGGTTCACCACTCCAGGTCAATGGAGCTGCAGGAAGCAGCGCAGGCCGAGGGATGTGCTGGCCGCCACTTCCCGCCACCCCCATTGGCCTGGAGCAGCAAATCGTGGCCAGTGGGAGCCGCAATCAGCTGAACCTGCGGAAGTGGCAGGTAAACAAACTGGTGTGGCCCACCAGGGGGCTTATCCTGGCAGGCCGTGTGCTGAAGGTTGCCGATCCCTGGTTTAGACATAAAAGAAGATAAGGTCCATGCAACACCTAATTTTCAGGTGTCCTGACCCCACCTCCCAGTGGAACCCAGAGCTTTGAATTAGGTGTCCATGTTCCTTATGTAATGCATGATGTGAGTCAGCCAGCAAGCTGAGTGGACAGCCACCTAAAGTAGCCAATAAAAAGTTCCAAGGAGTGGGGTGTGGCCTAAACCCATCCCTCTCTGTGAGTTAAACACCTAATCGAGGCCAGACAGATGTGCCTGTCTAACTCCCTCTCTACCTCAATGCATATTTAAATTATTTATATACAATGGAACAACTTCAACAGAAGAGACTGAGAGAAACCCAGTCATTGTGTTAACTGGTACTTGCAATGCATCCTTGCATTGTAGGGCATGTCTTAGATTCCTTTTTATTTAACCCCTTACTGCTTGTGCTAAATAATAATTGTATGGGGGAGAGAACAAAAAGCTTCCAAATGTGTGTGTGTGTGTGTGTGTATATATATATATATATATATTTGAGATTTCTTACCAGGATTTGTTGTACAAGGCCTACTTGACAAGAGAATTAATGATTAATTTCATAATGAATTAATTTTGTCATCTGGGTACCATGCATAATAGTACAATATAGATGCATAACACCGGATTTTTTTCTAACTTACATTGGTTAGTTGTCTTCATTTGAACTATGCTGACTTTCATCAGCTGAAGATGTTGTCCTATCTTTGGAGAGCACTTTGTTTCTGCTTATCTAAGTCCTGCCTATATGTCATGCACTGCTATAAAACATACAGATACAAACTTGCCCAAGACGTACTAAACGCTTATTTTACAACACCATAAAAACATTCCCTATTATCCACTGTGGAAGTGCACATCACTGGGGAAAATGAAATTGTGTAAGATATGCCAACAGTGCTATAGTAATTCGGCAGTGGCACAAAGTGCTATAATGTAGAGATATATGTTGATAAATACATAACAGAACAGAAAAGGAAGAGCTAATTAGCAAGGAGCTGTAAAATGGCATGGGAAGAGTATAAAAAGGTTTTCTCACTCTGAGCAATGACAGAGGCATGTACAATGCACTGGGCAATTTTGTAACTGGCATGGCACTTTTTTAAGGTGGTCATCTTGTTCCCCTACACATTTTATTTGACTCACTGTTAAATAACTTTACATTAATCAGAGTATCCTTTCATAGGTCTGGCTTCACAAAAAAAAATCAAAGGAGTTTGATTTCATGCAAGATCCTCAGCTTTCAGAATTGTCATAGAGTTTTCTAGGATTTTTTTTTTAACTGAAACTTTATTTTTAAAGCATTGTATGTGTTAGTTTAACCTTGATACATATGCTTAGCTGGAGGCTAAGAAAAGAAAGATTTACTAAATGACTGTTATTAATCAGCTTTAAATCTGATGAATAATACTTTACAACCTCTTTGACATATGGTAGGGGGTGCTGCAAGTTTGGCATAATGGTTTCACTTAATAAACACCTGATTAGCATTGTTTAACGGGTTTGGATTGCATGAAAACAGTAAAATGGCCATATTCTGTCTAGTTAATTCCTCATTAGCAGCCTTATATTCACTGTGTTTGACAGTCTGTATACCAGCCTTGACACAAGTTGACCTCTTGCAGGGGCCTGTTCATCACCTTCAGTCTGTCATAAATGGAGTCACTATAAATGTCAACATGAATGTGTCATCACCAGAGATTTTTGTGAATTAGAACCCATGAGGTATCATAAAGGTTATTTTCTCAACCTTATCATTACAGACATGATGATATTATATTGAATAACAGGTAAAAATGTAGAGAGATAAACTACAGTAAAATGTCTGGGTGGAGACTTGTATTATAATAGACATTTTAAAGATAAAATTTCCAAGAGGTAATTCATTTAAAAAATACAAAAACAAATACAAACTTGTAAGAAGTTTTCTTAAAAACTAACCAAACGAAGAAATATTTATTGACTGGCATAATGTAAAGGCAGCTTTCTGAATTGCTGTGAGTTATTCTGTTATTTCCTAATACAGTTTGCACACATGCAGTACACAATATCCTAATATATACCCCTTCCTTTCTCTAAAATTGATTACTCACTTGACAACTAATTGGACCTATAGGGTTTGAAACTTCACTGGGGACAGGGACAGTTAGGGAGTCAGTCATAGTTCCCTGACTTTCAGCCACTTAGCCCAACTTTTGTTTACACCAGCAAAGAATCAGGCATAGCAAAGACTTGCCATGCTTTCTTCCCCCCTCCACTCCTGACCTGCTGAACACAAGAACTGGCACAGGAGATAGTGAAACCACCTCCATTGATGAGGATTCCCCCCTGTAATGGAAATTCTCCATTGCAGTCTTCCACTTCCTTTAACATTCACTGAGTGGCACAAAGTGAATTTGGCGGAGCAGGGAATCCTAACCAATATTTAAGATATTTTTAAGAAGGCATTAATTTAAGAATAATGTCATACCTAATAAATTATTTCTGTTCCAAAGTATAATCATTACTAGAATTACAATGATACAATGCCTAAAGTAACAAACTAAAAGTTGGTGTGGTGATAGGTGGTATTATTTTTATTATATTATTGCTAAAGTAAGTATTATTTACATAGTTGTAAAATGAGATATAGAGAATGCAAATATTTGTTTTAAATTCTCTCAGTAAATTTGGCATAATAACCCCTGCATTCTGCCTCCAAACAATATCATCATCATCAGCAGCAGCGATAGACCAACATTTTTAGTAGTACTGATTTTTTTGTACCTCTTGAAATAGTCTCTGATAAACCTGCTGTGAAATTACAGAAACAGCAGACCCTATATCAAGCTTCATTTTAAGTCTTACTCCTTTCACTTGTAAAGAAATACAAAAAATACTTTGTTTACTGTCTAATAAATTAAACATTTTGGGAGATGCTATAACAGTTTCAGTGGATTCCACGTTGTCATTTGTAAATTGAGAAATCTGAAATCATCTGGTACTGCTCTTGTGATACCGTTGTGCTTTTTGCACTGATCTGCACATTTCTGCCAGTTTGTTGAGTTCATAGAGAATTTGTCTATGTGCATGCAAATATCATTTGCACATTTTCATTGTGAGACTGTTTACCACAACAAAAGAATACACTTCTGAATTGTTGTCCATGCTCTGCTTTCTACTAGTTTATTTGTTGCACATGACACTGTTGCAACTCTTTGGAATCTTTAGTAGCAGTCTCTATTGGTATAGCAATTTCTAGCTCACATTTTTAGGGTTAAATTGGCTTTAAAATTGGATTGCTTCATTTTTCATTGCACACACTAACCAATCCCCTAATGCATCATTTAAGCTCTCTCCAAACAGGCAATGCTCTGTTAATTTCCTTAATTCAGCCACATATTCAGAAATTGTTCCATTTTCTCTTTGATTCCATTTATAAATGCAGAAACACTGCAATCACCATTGGCTTTTGGGAATAGGTGATTTTGTAGAATTTCCACAGTCTCCACAAATTTTAGACCCCATTACACGCAGTAAAACATACACTTTTTTCTCATCAGTTAGTCTATTAGAAATTATATATGTTCCAGCTTCTTGATACAGGTGGGCTTCTACAGAGCTATCAGACAAGTCCATTTTCCCTCAAGAGACAGACTTATTCATAGATTCATAGATTCTAGGACTGGAAGGGACCTCAAGAGGTCATCGAGTCCAGTCCCCTGCCCGCATGGCAGGAACAAATACTGTCTAGACCATCCCTGATAGACATTTATCTAACCTACTCTTAAATATCTCCAGAGATGGAGATTCCACAACCTCCCTAGGCAATTTATTCCAGTGTTTAACCATCCTGACAGTTAGGAACTTTTTCCTAATGTCCAACCTAGACGTCCCTTGCTGCAGTTTAACCCCATTGCTTCTTGTTCTATCCTTAGAGGCTAAGGTGAACAAGTTTTCTCCCTCCTCCTTATGACACCCTTTTAGATTCCTGAAAACTGCTATCATGTCCCCTCTCAGTCTTCTCTTTTCCAAACTAAACAAACCCAATTCCTTCAGCCTTCCTTCATAGGTCATGTTCTCAAGACCTTTAATCATTCTTGTTGCTCTTCTCTGGACCCTTTCCAATTTCTCCACATCTTTCTTGAAATGCGGTGCCCAGAACTGGACACAATACTCCAGCTGAGGCCTAACCAGAGCAGAGTAGAGCGGAAGAATGACTTCTCGTGTCTTGCTCACAACACACCTGTTAATACATCCCAGAATCATGTTTGCTTTTTTTGCAACAGCATCACACTGTTGACTCATATTTAGCTTGTGGTCCACTATAATCCCTAGATCCCTTTCTGCCGTACTCCTTCCTAGACAGTCTCTTCCCATTCTGTATGTGTGAAACTGATTTTTCTTCCTAAGTGGAGCACTTTGCATTTGTCTTTGTTAAACTTCATCCTGTTTAACTCAGACCATTTCTCCAATTTGTCCAGATCATTTTGAATTATGACCCTGTCCTCCAAAGCAGTTGCAATCCCTCCCAGTTTGGTATCATCTGCAAACTTAATAAGCATACTTTCTATGCCAATATCTAAGTCGTTAATGAAGATATTGAACAGAGCCGGTCCCAAAACAGACCCCTGCGGAACCCCACTCATTATGCCTTTCCAGCAGGATTGGGAACCATTAATAACAACTCTCTGAGTACGGTTATCAAGCCAGTTATGCACACACCTTATAATAGCCCCATCTACATTGTATTTGCCTAGTTTATCGATAAGAATATCATGCGAGACCATATCAAATACCTTACTAAAGTCTAGGTATACCACATCCATAGCTTCTTCCTTATCCACAAGACTCGTTATCCTATCGAAGAAAGCTATCAGTTTGGTTTGACATGATTTGTTCTTTACAAATCCATGCTGGCTGTTCCCTATCACCTTATCACCTTCCAAGTGTTTGCAGATGATTTCCTTAATTACTTGCTCCATTATCTTCCCTGGCACAGAAGTTAAACTAACTGGTCTGTAGTTTCCTGGGTTGTTTTTATTTCCCTTTTTATAGATGGGCACTATATTTGCCCTTTTCTAGTCTTCTGGAATCTCTCCCGTCTCCCATGATTTTCCAAAGATAATAGCTAGAGGCTCAGATACCTCCTCTATTAGCTCCTTGAGTATTCTAGGATGCATTTCATCAGGCCCTGGTGACTTGCAGGCATCTAACTTTTCTAAGTGATTTTTATCTTGTTCTTTTTTTATTTTATCTGCTAAACCTACCCCCTTCCCATTAGCATTCACTAGGTTAGGCATTCCTTCAGACTTCTCGGTGAAGACCGAAACAAAGAAGTCATTAAGCATCTCTGCCATTTCCAAGTTTCCTGTTACTGTTTCTCCCTCTTCACTAAGCAGTGGGCCTACCCTGTCTTTGGTCTTCCTCTTGCTTCTAATGTATTGATAAAATGTCTTCTTGTTTCCCTTTATTCCTGTAGCTAGTTTGAGCTCATTTTGTGCCTTTGCCTTTCTAATCTTGCCCCTGCATTCCTGTGTTGTTTGCCTATATTCATCCTTTGTAATCTGTCCTAGTTTCCATTTTTTACATGACTCCTTTTTATTTTTTAGATCATGCAAGATCTCGTGGTTAAGCCAAGGTGGTCTTTTGCCACATTTTCTATCTTTCCTAACCAATGGAATAGCTTGCTTTTGGGCCCTTAATAGTGTCCCTTTGAAAAACTGCCAACTCTCAGTTGTTTTTCCCCCCAGTCTTGATTCCCATGGGACCTTACCTGTCAGCTCTCTGAGCTTACCAAAATCCGCCTTCCTGAAATCCATTGTCTCTATTTTGCTGTTCTCCCTTCTACCCTTCCTTAGAATTTCAAACCCTATGATTTCATGACTACTTTCACCCAAGCTGCCTTCTACTTTCAAATTCTCAATGAGTTCCTCCCTATTTGTTAAAATCAAGTCTAGAACAGCTTCCCCCCAGTAGCTTTTTCAACCTTCTGAAATAAAAAGTTGTCTGCAATGCAGTCCAAGAATTTGTTGGATAGTCTGTGCCCCGCTGTGTTATTTTCCCAACATATATCCGGACTTATTAAACCCCTCTTTATGTGTTTTCTCTAAGTAAGCATTTAACTCACAGTCCCAAACTGGCTAAAAGCTGCCTTTTCCTTTGGTTTTACTTTCATTAGGCTTCTGCAGGAACTCTGTATTTCACTCTGTTCCTGAATTAGGAATCCTCATGGCCAGTTGTTGTGTCTTTTTGCTGTTTACACTACAAAGATAATGTGAAGGAACCACATAGGACGGTGTATCCAAATAATCATGTTTGCTAAACATATATGAAATGCATACACTGCTGCTCTGGAAGTGTTCAGAAAGCCGTTAAAGCCATAAACTATTTAAAGAAATAATTCTCAATTTCTGTACACTGCAGGGCTCTAGGTGCTTCTTTAACACAAATAAAAACAACTATTAATTAAAACTGCTCTAGCTTGTCTGTATCATTTTTCCAGTAGTATACCTGATTTCACCCTTAGCAATTTGTCTTCATCACAATTTCAAAATAAAAATTATTCAAGCAAAGTAATGAGGTAACAGCACGATGGGTCCAATCCTGTTCCCACCCATGTCAGTCACAAATCTCCTATGGACTTTAATAGAAGCAGAATTTGACTTAAATGGGCTGCTATCCAAATCTCTTACTGACTTCGTTGGGACTAGGGACTAGTATTTAGCCCATATAGTTCAAGTGACTTCCCCAAAGTAGTGTTAGGTTTAAGTCACAGGAGGTTCTGATTTCCAATCTGTAGTTAGTCCATTATAACATGATTCATCATTTGTCTATGATTAGAACAGGGGTCAGCAACCTCTGGCACGCGGCTCGCCAGGGTAAGCACCCTGGTGGGCCGGGCCAGTTTGTTTACCTGCCACGTCCGCAGGTTCGGACGATTGCGGCTTACCCTGGCGAACTGCGTGCCAGAGGTTGCCAACCCCGGATTAGAAACTGTATGTTCAGTCTTTATTGTTTCCTTTTTGAATAAGCCTCATATAAAATACAAGAACAAAACAGATAAAACAGGCAAGAAAATATCAAAGCCTAGTCATGCAACATTCACACATATGAACAGTCCCTCTGAAGTCAGCAGGGCCACTTGCATGGGTAAGGGTTAGTTGAATGAGTTTTGATCCCAGTTCAGTAAAGCATCTGTATTCAAAAAAGTGCTTACGCACTTGTTTAAATCCTATTGGGTGAGACTCTCACCCATGTTCATGCCCCTCAGTAAAAGGGCTGGAGCAGCAAAAGGGGATGGCAAAATCTTTAAACCAACTGCAGAAGAATTCTGCCAGTGAAGGAGTGGAAGAAGGCTGCCACAGACTGTTCTCCAAGGACTCCTCACAAGCCCTACTTAGCAGGGTGGAGTAAGGTCGTAGGTGTGTGTTGGAGCCTCAGCACATGGCAACATGTAGTCATAGGAAACCATAGGCTGTTCTCAGTTACACCAGGGGCTGTTTCAGTCCCTGGCTGCCCCAATATCAGGGGAATGAAAAGCAAGTTTGAGCTGAGAGTTATGCCAGTGACATCAATCAGCTAGATGTGACACTTACAGTGTGAGCTCAGCACAGCTGAGAATCTGGTTCACATATATGATTTAAATGGTATGTGGTCTGGTAAGCTGATAAATAAATATATATGCTCCAGCTACTTGCCATTTAAAGATGTTCATGAAATTCAGCCAGGGAAATTTATCAGTGTTGATAAATGCAAAGTAATGCACATTGGAAAACATAATCTCTTCCCGCAGTCCCCATTGGCCTGGAGTGACGAACCGCGGCCAGTGGGAGCTGCGATCGGCCGAACCTGCGGACACGGCAGGTAAACAAACCAGCCCGGTCCGCCAGTGTGCTTACTCTGGCAAGCCACATGCCAAAGGTTGCAGAACCCTGCTCTAAAATATCTGGTTTCCTTCAGCACTGCATGTCACACTCTAAAGACTCCATGATTGTTCTCCAGATGCCATTTTTCCTACCAGTAAACAATGTGCTCATAGTCATTAATATGAATTGGGGTTACTGAGAAAGACAGTAATTGGTAAATATATTTGTCCAACATGTAATGTGTATGCAGTGATATGAGGCAATGATTCCAGGTACATTCAGAAGAATTCCAGAAGATTACTCATAATTAGATGTTGCTGAACTTTTAACTCAAAACTATTTTTTCTAATAAAGAATGGCCTTCTTTTAAAAAAAAAAAATCACAGAACATTTCCATTGTCCTGAAAAAGTACCTAAAAATATTTCAGCTTTGGAAAACTGATTTTTTTCAGTTTCTACTTTTACAGTTATTCCCCCTCCCCCCCATTTCTTCTTTTTCCTATCATCAGCCAGCCAGTGGCAAAACAGAAAAGAAAAAACAGGGAGACTGGGGAGGGAGGTGGAGAGGAAGAAAAAAGGAGGAGAAAAAAAGGAAAAAGGAGATTAAGGGGCAGGGGGATCCTGATTTAAAACTGGTTTCTGAAACAGAAATATTTTTTAGTTTTTCAATTTAGTGTTTTTACATCAAAAATAAAAAAAATGAAAATTGTCATGAAAAACGTTGGAATCATTTTTTTCCCAAAATTCCCTGAAACATGCTCAACCTTTTTTTTTATTAGCTATTAGTAGATATTATTGCAATATTGCACTTGCAAAAGTTGTAATCACAAGTTATTGTACCCATAAATTTTTAAATTTGATTATATGAGTATGCTACATACATGCATCCACAAATCATGCACTTAAATAAGTATATTCTATCATTTACACTAACAATTAATTGCACAGTTATCTGTGCCCATAGTATTAGAAGCCCTTTTGAAAATCTGGCCATGTACTTACTTACTTATAACATAAATGCATTGTAGTCCAAAACTGAACTGATAAAAGGAAATATTGAAATTGGAATATCTTGTAAATCCTGTAAAATAGGTTGTTACAGTAAGTGGTGTAATTAATTAAACCATCCTTATTTTTATATTTCTTTTATGTGTATGTTATAAAATTTGGAAAGATGCTACATATAATTTATATTTAGTGAAACATACGAAACTTAAATAGTAACATGTTAGCTTCATATTGTCCAGTCAAAATATACAGGTAAGTTCCTTTTTCTGTGTTTTGTTAAATATAAAATAATCTTCTCACAAAATAAATGAATACTATAAAATGCAGTAAAAAAAGCAATGAAGCTAAAAAGACAAATATGTTTAACATTTAAATTCAAATTGGCTTAATAAGTCAGTTTGGATTTCTTGAGATGCAGGTATTGTATATAAAATTGAAGTATATCACATACATTCATGTAAAACAAATTTAAGAATGGAGTAGATTTTTATATTAAGTTTATATTAGATTCAGGAGAAAGTATTTATATATAATGGTAAGAAGTTGAAAATTTATGTAAGCTTTTTATTGTGGGATTCTTTTTTAAATATCCAAAAACAACATAAAAGTTCTTACATAAGGCTTATCTTTTCTTTTTGTTTTGACAATTCCTTTATAAATCAATTTTTCTAAATCTAATGTAAGATGTCAAATTGGCAAAACTCCATTGACTGCAACTGAGCTATGCTGATTTACAGCGGATGAGGATCTGGTCCAATATTTTTCAAATATATTGAGCTTGAGTATCTTGTTTTCCATACCCAGTGTGTTGTTCTTTACAATTCTTTCATTGATTCTTTCTCTAACTAGTTTCATACTGTAAAGAAAAGCTTTATTTTGCCTCAACTCTTTACATGGAAAACATTCTGAAAATAAATATCCAGTTACTCTTTCATCAGCCTACTGTTCTTAATTATTTTATACATATGCCACATTGTACTATAGACGTGCAAAAAGTCAAACATGTTGAATGTTTGTTGTGTGTAGCCTTTAAAGTACAAAAGGTAATTGTTCTGATATTATACTCCTCCCACAAAATAATATTGAAGTCTTACACAATGTATATCTTGTCATTTTTAAGCACCAGCATTATACTGTAAGTTAATGTTATTTTGTTAATGTTACAAAGTTATTTTGGAAGACATTAAAACTTTTGTCTCTTAAAGAGAATTAAAGTAAAATTTCTTTACTATACTATTATTTCAGTAAGTCCTGCTGTAATTTACAACATAAAGTATTAAACATATTCAGCATTTAATACAAATAGAATTCACTTTTAATTGCTGTGATATTTTTTTCCATGAAGTCTGTGGTCATCCATCGTGAACCCAAAGCATGTAGGAAGACATAGGTAGAAGTATATTAAATCTGACAAATGACCTCCCATGTGCAAAGAAGGAAATAAAGATTCATTCTCTGTGTTTGTGAGATCATTTTGATGAAGGGAAGGCTAATTGAGGATGACATATATTCTAAATCTAATTCAAATCAGCATTTTTACATGAAGACTCATCACATTTCCAATGGTACTCTCTACTATAAAACAGCTTAGTAAAGACATTCTGAATTTGATTCTGGGAATATTTTTAAATGCTTCATCAGAACTGACACTTTTAGTGGTAATGAGTTTCCAATCTTGGTATTAGTATAAACTAGATACCTGTGGTATTTTACATCTTTTATAAGAAGAAGCATTTCTCCTTAGCATAATTAAGTCTCATGTTTCAGAGGAAATTGCAACTAATATGTGATTATGTTTAGGAAATATGTGGGAAAAGTGCAACACAGGTTTCCTTATTGTAAAAGCAAATCACCTTGAAATCATTATGTTAAATTATGGACTCTTTCTGTGGCATTCAAAAAGTAATCATATTTCAAGAATAAATAGCATTACTGTTGCTTTACATTTAAGAAAAGGTAATCTAACTGCATCTTCCTCTCAACTTAAATGCTACAAACTCTGCTTCAAGATCATTATTATCTTATTAACACAAACTTAACAGCTCAAGCTCCATCAGAAGACCACCCCATCATCTTACACTATTAGTTTTCCATTATTAATGCTGAAGATTACAGCTTTTGGATATGCTATATAGTAAGAAAAATCGTAATCATTCATATCTTGCAGAAAGGTGAAATTGCATCTTGAAGACATTCGTGCAATTAGCATATAAAACTCAGTGTACAACTTTGTGCCATGCAGGAGTAGGATAGGACATTTTAGCTTTTGCTACCTAATGCCTGGGATTTACTTTGTAACCATCTTAACTAAGTTTGTATACAAACATTGGTATACAAGTGGGAATGGTGAAAACATTGGAGATAATAAGATCTTTTGGTTTTAGTACTTAATTTCCACTCACAATGATCATTTAAAGCTTCTTTCAGTCATTAACATTACAAAAATAAATTTACTTTTATCTCAGATAGTACTACTTCAGGGGTGCTATGGTACCCAAGAATGTGCACACCTATTATATAGCCTGTTCTGGAACCTGCTGCCTTGAAAATAACTTCACTTTAAAGGTATACCATTAGTTTGGGACATTTTAAAATAAAATGTTGGTAACAAAGCAGATAATAACACTATTAAGGTTCTGAACTCTCACTTCTTGTGTTATATACTAACAAAACTAACACAAGACAAGTATCTTTAAATAATGCAACAGCAAGATTCCCCTTTGTGGAGTAACTTCTTGAGAACTCCAAGGCAGCTGAGCTTAATAAGGCTGCTTGTGTCCATGGGGACCTTCAGACATAGCCCTCATCTGTAATCGCTATGAGTTGGGTATGGAATGAGGCAACTTCAGATGGGGGATCTAACTCATTACCATGGCATGCTGTCTTCAGGGGTGACTGAGAACACTTTCCTTCCTCTTGGATTCCAGGGCCAGCCCACAGGCTCATGGATGTCCTGTCTGGGGAGAAAAAAAAGCCAAAGACAGCTGTATTTTTGGCAGTTCAGGAATTGGCTCCTGTATAGGCTGTAGAGGGGAATATAAAGGTATTGTGCTGGAAGGAAAACATATATAACAAGGTTAGCAGATTCAGGTGCCTGTGTAGGAATGCAAGGCTCTTCTCCTGAGTCACCTAAAATTTATGTATAATACCTGCCTCAAGATCTGAGAATTTAGTTTTGATTGATGGTATATGGATCTTATTAGCCCCAGGATGCAAAAGTAGTAAGAGGCTAGGGATCTAAGAATATGTCTACACTGTAATTAAAAACCCACAGCTTGCCTGTGCCAGCTGACTCGGGCTTGGGCTAAGGGGCTGTTTAATTGCAGTGTAGACATTCAGGCACAATCTATATCCTAAGTTCTGAGACCCTTCCAATTCACGGCATCCTAGAGGCTAGGCTCCAGCCCAAGCATGAGATTCTAAACTAGAATTAAACATCTCCTTAGCCCGAGCCCTGCAAGCTCAGAGCCAGCTGGCATAGGCCAGTTGTAGATTTTTAATTGCAGTGTAGAAATATCCTAAGAGGCTAGGACAGAGAAAGTACTGGATAAATACTATAAAAACAGCCAACTCAAGGTCTAATCCAGAAGTGGAAACACTGCAGGTATGGCTACGCAATCCACTGGAGTGAGCCTCCAAGTCTTGGTCTACAGACCGGGGCTAGTGGGGCTTGTGCTACCACGCAAAGACAAACAAACAAACAAACAAACGAGTTGTGTAGATGAGCTCCACCGGGTGCCACAATAGCAGAGTCCTATCTACACATCTATTTTTAGCACAGTAGTGTGAGTCCGGCGAGCCTGAGTCTGTTGACCCAAGCTGGAAGGCTCACTTCCATGAGCTGTGTCGATGTACCCTGCATTGCTTCATTTGCTCCCAGCCCCAGGAGCACTGCATCTAATCTAATCCAAAACCCATAGACGTTAGTGGAAAAACTCCCATTGAATTCATTGGGCTGTCAGGGAGGCAGCTTAGGGTACGTCCAGACTACTGCCGAATCGGCGGGTAGTAATCGATCTATGGGAGATCGGTATATCGCATTGCGTCTAGATGCGATATATCGATCCCCAAACGCACTCCCGTCTACTCCGGACCTCCACCAGGGCGAACGGCCGTCGATCCCGCGCCGTGAGGACGGGAGATAAGTCGAAATAAAATACGTCGACTTCAGCTACGCTATTCAAGAAGTCTGTAGCTGAGCTAGGAATTGAACCCAGGATGTCTTTTGAGTCCCCCCTTAGAACTATTCCACCTACCCAGAATAGTAGTAGTTACATCTTAGGCAGAGGTAATCTTTTAAAAGAATTAAACCTATCTTTATATCCTACAGTATAATATGACACTAGATGCAACATAGAAATATGAACAACTCGGAGAAATATGCAAAAAAGAATGAACGTTTATTCAGTAAATGGACAGTGAGTTTAGTTTAGGGAACATGAATCCTGGATCTCATCCCAGCTTAGCCTCCTGCTGAACAAATTAAGGGAAACAAACACCAGTTAGTGGATATTCACTAGCGACAGGAGCAGGGCCAGCTCTAACTTTTTTGCTGCCCCAAGCAGCAAAAAAAAAGCGCCGCCCCGCCGAGCCCCGCGCCGCCGGAACCCCCCCCCCCCCCCCTGCGCCCCCGGAACCCCGAGTGCCGTGCCCCGCGCCGCCCCCCCCGCCACGCCGCCGGAGCGCTCCCCGCGGAATGCCTTGCCGCGCCGCGCTGCCCCCCAGCACCCAAGATTGGCCACCCCTTACAGGTGCCGCCCCAAGCATGTGCTTGGTTGCCTGGTGCCTGGAGCCGGCCCTGGACAGGAGGACATTTCAAATTACACTGGGGGTAGTTTCCGCAGATATTTCCCTACCTGACCACTTACACTTTTGTGGCCTCCCTGATTCATTAACAGCAACTCTGGATAATGTGAGGGTGAAAGTTCCTCTGTAATATATATCTTAGGCTGTTCTGCTTGTAATGATTGTGTTGTTCTTTTAAAGCTTCATTTATTCTTGACAGAAACAATTATGTGAAATAATTATATCAAAAGTGAGGCAATATGCAATGTTCAATTTGGAAAACTGAAGAACATTGTTTGACTGTTGTTACCTAGATAGAACATTCCTCCAATAGTGACTAAAAGCTTACTTTGATAGGCATCTTGTTTTTGGTACTGTGATATTTTATTCACATATACTTAACGCGCAGAAATAGTTCAATGCGCAGAAATAATACAAGTATATCTCCAACGTAAAAAGGAATTGTGGACAAAGATAGTGAATATTTCACTTACAAAAATGAAGAGCTGTCCTGAAAGTTTTCACTGTCTGAACAGATGTCGCTTCATAGGATTCCTGAATATGAATCTAAACGTATAGAGTGAGCTTATACGTTGCATAAGCTGGTTGATCCCATACTTCAGATATTAAAGGAGAAAGAACTACCTTCTTTTAACGGTAAAATATAAGCATAGTAAACATAATGAAAACGCCAAGAGCTACCTCCATCAATGTGTAGTGGAGAAGAACAGGTTTCACAGCTTTAAAAAAAGGCAAAATGCCTCAAATCCTTTTGCTCTCCTTATGTATCATTCATTTTTCAACTATCTTAAAAGTGCTTGTATATAACGCACATCTGCTGTTGCCACCGGAGTATTAGAGTAAGGGGCTAGCCCAAATCTACTTTACAAATGCTATAATTAAGAAAATTCCCCATGTTCAAAAAAGACCAAATGACTGCTGCCCAGTAGAGCTAAACATTAGCAGTGTAAGCAAGCACCATTCCAATTGGCTTGATTGGGGGTTGAGTCACTGGCTGTGTGCAGAATATGCCTCTATTAATTGTGCAATATCACTAGAAGTACTGAAGGAAATCTGGCAGTGTAGAAATGATGTTCTCTGAACATTTAAAAGTAAAGAAAAGAAAAAAAAAAGCTCATTTTTGGACTTTCACTCTCTTTCATATTAACTTCTTAATAAACCTCCTTCCCTCCCTCAAATGAGGTGTCTTGAGGATTAATGCATGAATGTATTTGAGGCACGCAGATGCTGTAGTGAAGAGTACTATACAAAAATAATACATGCATAAAGTTTTAAATAATAAGTAAAATATTAAGTATTTGCTAGAGTCAGCAGTGACATTAGGGTGGTCAGCAAAACATCTGTTTTCTTTATAAAAAGGAAAAATGTTCCTAGCTGCTTTCCACTGTGAATTTTTTTCTCATGTTGAAATCCTTTTTGACATGTGTTATCATTAATCATTAGAGTTATTAACTAACTTTCTCCTTTCCTGCCTGCCAACTAGGAAAGAAGTTCAGAAAGGAACATTGTTTACCAATACCGAGAGCCACATTTTTATTTTTAATCTTTTCCTTTCTTAGATATTTTTAAAGCTCTATGTCCAGGGAAGTTAATGGATTAGATGCATTCGTGCACTGAGCAAAAGTTGGTGCTGGAGAGGGACTGGAGAGGCATCAGGGACATAGATCCCTGATCTGGGCCACCTGCCTGATCTGGACCACCCCAGCTCTATCTTAGGGTCCTTAATGGACCCTGCCTGCATTTTGTACATCCCCAGCCAACTGTTTTTATGCCTTGTTGTTGGATGTTGGATGCAGTGAGTGCACGGGGAACTAGTGCAGAACAATAGCACCAGTGGGCACTCCTGAGAATTCTGCCTGTTCTTTATGCAAGAAGAATACGTGTTGGAGAACATTTTGTGAGCTCTCCCACTCCATCTGCACTTATTCAAGCAGAAGGCAGAATCTAGCCATGTATGAGTTTCTTGGAGAGCTCATGGTAACACCTTCCCCAGTCTCATTGTTCGGCACATTTCTCTTCTCCCCACTGCAAATGTTAACATCCTGGATTCAGAAACTTCATTCTGAGACCCCATATCTTGGGCAACTGTGAAACACGGAGGAAAATGTCTGGCTAATGACTCCCATGTGCTGTGTTTTCTCTTCATTGTGATATGACTTTATGGTGCCATGCACTATGAGAATAATATTAATAGATAACATTAGTTTGGGCACTTCTGTTTGCTATGCTCTTCTGTAGCTAGGAGAAATTCTACTTTTAAATTCTTACATAGTGCAGGTTATTAAAACTCTCCATGTGAAGTTACAGAAGTTGAAGAGTTTTTAAATGAAAATCACCTAGCAGTTATAATGGCATCAGTAGGCACAGTTAGCATGAACCAATTTGTTTGCCATATTCTGCATATTCCTGGAATCCATTCTGTGTGGGTCTCTAAGAACTAATTGGCTTTATATTCTGACTTTATTCTCAATCTGGATCACAGAAAAGCCTTTCTTATCTTTTATTGGGGGACAAATATACTACCCGTGAGCAACTGACACATATTTAAAGTCAAAAAGCTCAACCTTCATTGTGTACACTTTCCAAGTTAAAATCTATGCATCCTCAATGACTGCATTTACAGATTACTGAATAATCTACAGACTTTTGTAGATTAACTGTAGGTACTTCTAGGTTACCACTTCTGATGAAGACAAGGAGTAGGCAGAATCACTCTCTTCAGTCTCAGACTCTTGGAGAGAAATTTATGCACCAAAGTCATCTGAGTTACCATTAGGATGAATTGGGATCTTTCAGCCATTCATATTTTTAAATTCCTCTTAATGAAAGTTCTTCCTCTTGTCTAATAATACAATTATTTAATGTAATATAAGCTTTCACAAATAATTAATATCTTCATTTTACAGAGGTGGAATTTGAGGCACAGAGTAGGTCAGTGACAGTGTCAGGAATGGATTTCCTCCATTGCTCCAATTTCTAGACCATGCTGCTTCTCTTAAATATCTCACTTGGATAAGATGTGAACATCCTCAAACAAAACTAGAACTAAAGATGTCAAAAATATACACTACAAAACATAGATAATAAAATTCACGAGGAAGTATAGTTGTAGTAAAAACACCCCTCTGTTTCCACCATCATCCATCCAATGGTATCATTTTCAATCTAGAAGAAACATTGTCCAAATTTTAGACTTCCTTTTATTCTATAGACAGCCTTCCACACAAACATATTCTCCACCCGAAAGTACATCCCCCTCCAGGCTGTATTAAACAATAAGTCCCAGTTTTGAAACTAAACTCACAAACATGTAATTATATTTTAATGTGATGAATGCCTCATACAGCATAATAAAGGTTGTCACTAGAGCCTCCCATGTAGAGTGGAATTATATGAAGGAAAAGGATTTCAGCAGCCCGTAAGTGTTATTACAGTTCATATGTATGCATTTCTATCAACAAGATCTTTGACTCCCCACAGTTGTTACACAACATCAGAGCAGTTAATGTCCCTCATCATTTTCTTATCACTTTCAGTATTATTATCCTCTCCCCACTTTTGTTTGGTCATTCTCCAACTAACCATTGCTGTGTATAATTTTCTTCTATTTTCCCCTTAGTTTTGTTTCCCTTTTGATTTTTAACTATATGTTTCAGAAGAAAAAAAATTGAATCCATAAGGGGTGTCAAATACCATATTTTGTTTTTTGTAAACTCTGTTGAGATGTCCTACCACACAGGTGCTCTTTTAAATCAACTGCCTTTGAATAATACCATAAAATTGAGTCTATGTGAAATTTTCTGACAAGAAATCTTGGATAAATTATACCTGTGTATAAGATTAGAAATGCTATGGCAAATCCTGACATTTGTATAAATTAAATATGTATTATATTTATAATAATAATAATAAGTAAATATTTCATCAGAACTCTTTTTATATGTTTATATTTGACCATTTTTCATCTAAATCTGTGAAAACTATCTTTCCCTTTTGTAAATCCTATAAGTATTATCCTGAACTACTGATAATATTAAAGCTACCCTTGTAAATATTTAGGTTAAATATGCAGGTATCCTGTCCATTTTTGAACAGGACTGTTATCTTTTTATGCTAACCCTTTCCTAGCCATAATTACTCATCTATTTATTTATATTATGGTAACCTTCAAAATGTGGTAGTCATGGTGTAAACAATTAAGGGTGGAATTCACAAAGGTACTTCAGCATGCAACTCTCATTGATTTCAGCACTAACTGTTCACCTTTTATTTAGTGTCATATTTTGCCATCATTACAGTTTGGGCAGGAGAAAAGTTCCAAATGCATTTCTGGCTTGATTCTGTGCTTATTTACAGCATTGTACAAAAAAGACCAAAATATCTTACCAGTTAACAAAAGTGCATTGACTTCAGTGGGGTGACAACCACATGAGAGGACATTTTTGCTCATTATATATAAGCAAAAGCCTATATTTTTACAGGCATATTATTTTCTGAGCAATTCAAGATGTACAATTTAGGGGCAGTCGGACCATTCTCTAAATATTTTAGATTCACTTCAGTGTCGAAAGCATTACGCTACATAAACAAAGGTCTTTCCTGGATGTTTATGAAAGTGACAAAATAAAAGGAGAAAAACTCACTACCATTTCAAGAAAATTTAAGGAGAAAAACATTAGGCATTTATAGCTTTTTGCCTGCTAAAGTAGAAAAACAGTCTCTGAAGCCCTTCTTAATCTTTCAAATCTCCCAGTCAGAGTAACTATGCTTGTTAGATGAATGACTCTAGCAGACTGTTTTACCTAAGGGCAGTTGTATGGACTAAGCACTTCTAATATTTAGTTTAGCCTATAATAAGTGTTTTGTAAATTAATCTTCATTTTGTGGTGTAATCCACAGTGAAGTTTTTGTCCTTCATGCACTTTATTGCCAATTTGGCAAGACTTCAGTATGAGAATTAGTTCTGGGTTACATAACACAAAACCCAAATATTTCCTTGTAATGCAGAGTTATATGATGCTGGAATATTCAGGGTTACAGCTCTTTGTTATGTTTCACATGATGCAATTACACTAAGGTGAAAAGATACGTTATGTTAAAAAAGAGCAATGGTTTTAATTTAAAAGCCTTTCCTGTTTCATTACTTTTTACTCTGCTGTAGATCAACAGAAGACTGGAAATTAAATTTTACAGACTGATTGTTAACTTTATACATCATATAGTTAAGAGTTTACCATGGTTACATATAGTCCATCTGCAGCAAAAAAAAATTAAAAAAGGACATATGTGTTCTACATTAAATACACATATTCCACATTAAACAGTGGTTTGCACAGAGGGTTTTCACTTTGCATTTGGGGCCCCTATTTTGATATTTTGAAATTTTATGAACGTGCCTTGAGTGTTGCAATTCACTATTCTGCCATTCCATCATCTGAACTGCACAGCCATGTAATGGCATGTCATGTAAAACAGGTTTAGCTCAGCACACAATTTCAAATGCACGACATAGGACCATAGGTATTGCCACAAAGGAATAAAGAAATGGTCCTTCTACTCTGGTATAAACTGCTATATGTTAATAGTGTGAAGATATATGAATTATTGTAATAGAGCAACAATCACTTTCTACTTTCAGTATTTCAGGCAAGGAAAGTACACTGGTCATTAGTCTGTACTGTAAAACTAGCAGAGGTTATCCTGTAGAATTCTTGAAAGGGAACCATTCCATTGCTTTAGGATTACTTCAGAAAACAGATGATAGGAATATAATCAAATTTCCTATTTCTACTTTTTTCAATGCTTGTCCAGTAATTAAGCACACACATGCACACATACAGCTGAAGGTAATTTCTTAGTATATATTTTTAAATATTCCTTTAAGCAATGACTAAAAATGAAATATTTATTTACTGTAAGTAATAAAGTCTTGATAAACAGCAAAGAAAATCTATGAATACCATAAATGTATCAATACCCTAAAGAAAGAATAAATTTGCACCAAGAATGGATTTTCTTTACTTTCTCCTATTCTTCACCAATTTTGATGATTTGCTTCACAATTTATAGGCTTGGGCTCCATGTTCTGCCTTGCTTATTGTCCTCCAATTTAGCCTCTGGACAGATTCCCACAATTCTTAAGCAATCATCAGTCGTCATTATCATCATTGAGGCAAATCCCAAAGGGACGTAGTGCCTCCTTGCAGATGGTGCATCATCCAGATTGATTTCTAGCTAGGTCTTTAAGACTAGCTGGATGTTTAATCCATGTCTGACATTGGTGAATGTATCATGCCATTGCTTCTTAAGCAAGAGTAACCCCAAAACACTCTCTTCCTTTAACTGGCAGATGTTTTATACATTGCTTTATCATTACATTATCACAGAAATATTAAGTTCTTTACATGGATCAGTTATGAGAACTATATTCAGGATTTCCTTGGGATAGCCATTTTGCCAGTATAACTGCAGCTAAACAGATCTAGCATCTCCTGAAATCCTTGTGGCCATATATCTAAGGCCTGGTCTACACTGGGAGGGAGGGGGGATTGATCTAAGTTATGCAACTTCAGCTACATGGATAACAAAGCTGAAATCGACGTACTTAGATCGACTTACTGTGGTGTCTTCACTGCGGTGAGTCAAATGCTGCCGCTCCCCTGTCAACTCCACCTGCGCCTCTCGTGGCGGTGGAGTACAGGAGTCAATGGGAGAATGCTCGGGGATGGATTTATCATGTCTAGACTATCCGGCGGGTAGTGTAGACATACCCTTAGTAGGAATGGCTGCTGATGGAGCTGCACCTTAGATATGGGGGGGAGGGATAGCTCAGTGGTTTGAGCATTGGCCTGCTAAACCCAGGGTTGAGAGTTCAATCTTTGAGGGGGCCACTTAGGGGATCTAGGGCAAAATCAATACTTGGTCCTGCTAGTGAAGGCAGGGGGCTGGAGTCAATGACCTTTCAAGGTCCCTTCCAGTTCTAGGAGATAGGACATCTCCATTAATTAAATTATATGGACTTTTCCTCTGTAAGAGGAATGCCAAATGTATAGGATACGTGAATTGAACCAATTTTTCTTTTTGAAGCTTGCAATTTGGTGACTCACATGAGTGATACAAAAAGATCAGATACAGACTAACACGGCTGCTACTCTGAAATGAGTGATACAGGTATTTATGTGTATCTGAAGGCTGGTTTGTCTGCTTGGAAACTTTATAGTAAATGCATTTGCTAAAACTAAAGATGTATCACAGAGTAGGCACTGATATAATGAGAAAGTAACTAATATAAAACTAGATGGTAAACTCACATTGCTAATATTAGCAAGACGAATAAGACTGAGGACAAAAATTACCTTGCAGAACATAAGAATGAAAGCATATATATATATTCTCTGAAAGTTTAAGACTACATGGAGCCATGTAAATTTTTGGCAGGGTTCTTTTGGATCTCTTCTAGGTTATTCTTAGTATTTCATCACATTGCTACTAAAGCACTCATACTAAGTGTTAGGTATGTTACTTGGTTTTAATTAGATACTCTGTGTTTGTGAAATCTATGACCAAAAATAAGTGTTCTGCTAGATTGAATCTGGATAAAGGTCACTCATTTTTGGTAACATAATATATCTAAAGAGTGCATCAACATTCAGTCCATTGGAGCCCTGCCAACCTGCTGGGAATTTAAAATTTAAAAAATATGTTATAGATATTAAGAATTAATTCTCTCTAATAATGGCAACAAATACTTATAAACGCAGGATTAGATTGAAAGATTAGTGATATGATAAAGTAAAAAGTTAAGGATTACATTAAATCAGTGTAGCTACTTTGAAATTATTTATTCATAATTTGTCTGTTTTAGGTTTGTACATAACTCTTATCTCCATGGTTTGTAGGTGTTCTCAGTGTGGTGTGGTATGGTATTTCTAACTGCAGCTGGAAGGTGTAATTTCCAGGTTAAGAAGACATACCATTAACTCTGATTGAGCTAGAGAGCTAAAAGTCTAGCTGCAGTCACATAAGCAATGTGACAGATTTAGCTGCCCAAGTACATACCTAGGGCCTTGGACGGGATCGTACTTGGGTGGCTAGCCCATCCCACCACTTGTGTTGCCTTGGCTACACTTCTATTTTTAGTGTGCTAACTTGATCAGAGCTAGTGCAGGTATGTCTCTTTAAACAGGATATTTATAATTTCCAGATCCATAAGAACATAAGAATGGCCATATTGGGTCAGACCAAAGGTCTATCTAGCCCAGTAGCCTATGCTGACATTGGCCAATGCCAGGTGCTCCAGAAAGAATGAACAGAACAGGTAATCATCAAGTGATCCATCCCATGTCACCCATTCCCAGCTTCTGGCAAACAGAGGCTAGGGACACCATCCATGCTCATTCTGGCTAATAGCCATTGATGGGCCTATCCTCTATGAATTAACCTAATTCTTCTTTGAACCCTGTTATAGTCTTGGCATTGACAACATCCTCTGGCAAAGAGTTCCACAGGTTGACTGTGTGTTGCATGAAGAAGTATTTCCTTTTGTTTGTTTTAAACCTGATGCCTATTAATTTCATTTGGTGACCTTTAGTTCTTGTCTTATGTGAAGGAGTAAGAAACACTTTCTTATTTACTTTCTCCACACCCGTTATGATTGTACTGACCTGTATCATATCCCCACTTAGTCGTCTCTTTTCCAAGCTGAAAAGTCCAAATCTTATTAATATATGGAAGCCGTTCCATACCCCTAATAATTTTTGTTGCCCTTTTTTGAACCTTTTCCAATTCCAATATATCTTTTTTGAGATGGGGCGACCTACACACAGTATTCAAGATGTGGGCATACCATTGATTTATATAGCGGCAATATGATAATAAGACAGAAAATATCTATCACTTTCTTAATGTTTCCCAACATTTTGTTAACTTTTTTGATTGCTGCTGCACATTGAGTGGATGTTTTCAGAGAACTATGCACAATGACTCCAAGATCTCTCTCTTGAGTGGTAACAGCTAATTTAGACCCCATCATTTTATATGTATAGTTGGGATTAAGTTTTCCTGTGTGCATTACTTTGCATTTATCATCATTGATAAGGTATGTCCAGTGTAGACATACTTTTAATGCAAGCGATGCAGTGGTTTACCAGGTTTTAAAACAGAGCCAAATTTTGTCCACAGTACTCTGTTTTAGATGTTATGTTTTAGATATTATACAGCACCTATCACTGTGTTATCTAACTGTGGGGTGGGGTGAAGTGTGTAATACTATTTCCGTGCAGTAGCCAGATTTGGACCCATAATATGAGACAGTTATACTTAAGTCACTGGATTGTTAATACTAAGAATAAGCCTCAGAACGGAAACAAGCAATATCTCAGCCCACTCCACTGCATGGAAGCCCTATTCATTCCCATGATGTGTTGTTGGCAGCTGCTAAAGGAGACATTAACATTTTGACCTTTTATTAGGTTCGGGTAGATCTGAGCCAGCGTATGGGATGGATTAGCAAAAATATGTGGGATGAAATACTGCCTTATTCAGCAAAAGGGTTCTTTCTAAACTTGGAATGCTGGAAAAAGACTATGACAAAGAGAGGGTGCGCCTGAAAGGGCTGGTGAACAGATGAGTGACAGCTCTCTGTATGGCATGTCTTGAGGGATTGGATACTTAAATCTTAATTACAAAAAACAATAATCATCAGGTATTAAAACCCTGTAGGGAAATTGAAAGACTCAGGAGGAGAATCCCAATAGTGGAAATCTGCTCTACGTAAATTTAATTGACTCATATTATCCAAATAAACCGGATAAATTGGAAAAATCTGTACCTGTAAGAAATTGCAGAGTGATTCTTCTATAGAACAGATGCTTGGAAAAGATGGAGGATGAGATTTTAAACTTGACAAAATTCAATTGCTGTTTAATGAAGAGATAAATGCCACAGCTGACCAACTTTCCTAAAACGATCTGTAATCCAGCTGCACACGGGAAAGCTCCTACTTTTACTTGTCATATTCAAAACATGCAGATATGAAATTACTTATTATTGGTTAGGACTTGATCCAATCATGTAAACTTGAAATAAAGCCTTCTATAGAAATCATCAAATCAAGCTGATGGAAAACAAACGTTTCTTAAAAAGGTAAAAAAGGACTTAGCTGAAGATGTTGAAAAAAAGATACTATACAGAAAGAGGGGGTATTATAATATTGTTTCTTGAAAGTGAGCTGGAGCTGTCAGTGACTGATTTTTGTGGCTGCTGTAGAACAGGAGTGTAAAACGGACATCAATTTGGAGGAAATTCTTTCCTAGTTAAATAGAGACCAATTTTAGATTTTTCAGTAACACTAAAGTAGTTCTGTCGCACTTGATTTAGAGTTTAACTAACAATGACAGTTTTGTCTTTGATACATACTAACTATTTCTGCTGTGCTGTACATGAGAGATCTGGCAATAAAAATAAAGTTTACAGATCAATGAGACCAAAAGTGGTATTTGGAGCACATCAGAACCATCATGCACTTTACTTTTTAAAACGGTTGAAAACAGCAACTGTAAAAATGATAAAATGTGGCTATACAGATGTTAAAAAATGACCACTGATGTTGGGTGCCTCATCTTTTGGGCATCCAACTAGAGACACCTAATGTCTTAAAAAACAATCCATCCCTAAAGCTAAGAAACTTACAGGTCCCCAAATTGAGGCCTCCAAATCAGTGATTACAATATTTATATTTTCTCCCTTAGATTACCCCCCGATCCCCAATGATTAGTTCTGATTAGCTTTCCTCTTAGAACTATCATTAGGACTTTTCATTTTAATGTATAATTCTTTCTGGCAACAGACTATGATGTTTCTCACATGTTATATTTACTTGTTTCATGAAATGTAAGTAAGATCATCATCACAATCTGCTCTCTTACTAGCAGTCTCAGCAGAGAAGTCAAGGATTGAGTGGGTGTGAAGAATAAGTTACATTTTTGACACATGACTGCAAATAGTATGAGATATCTGCAATGTCCTTTTAGTTGATTTTTTATTAACATTTATAACTTTGAGTGTTAATACTCATATTTATGACCTTTTCACTTTTGATGTACATACCTGTTCACTTTGATGCTAGATTACTCAAATGACTATTACTTCTCTGCTCACTTTCATCATCTTTGCCAAGTTTCTGCTGACATACATCTTTCTTCTTCGTGTTTCATCACTATGGGACTGATTTTTATTTTCTGCATAAATAGAACCCTGGCTTCAATGAGTTCCACATGTGGAGAGGCTGCAGAATTAAGTTGTTAATGTCATTCTTATCTTTTTAATTAATTTATTTCAAGCTTGTATTTTGACTATTATAGAATCTGATCCAAATCCCAATGAAGTCAATGGACCAACTGACAGATACTCTTTAAGGTCAGGATTGTATTGGGCCCAAAATTATATTAACTTTTTTGTAGAGAGGTCCATTTCCTTTATAATGTGCCTGAGTAGTGAACATAAGCTGTGTGTTGAAAACATCGTGGCTCTTGGGGTTTTGAAATGTGTCATGTCTCATGTAACATATCAATTGTCATTGTCAAGCCATCATTTTTCTTTTTATACGGTGATGAGTTTGTGCCTTCATCTGTAGACTCTCTGCATATAAATTTCCTACTAAACTCAGTGCAAGCTCAAAGTATGGGACATCTACCAAATCATGCTTCTGCGTTCTATGCAGATTGAAAAGGAAGGGACTGATTGAGTCTCAGGGTAATCATATGTCTATGCAGCCAATGAGAGTTTTGTCATTGACTCTGGTGGAAGCTGGATTGGGTACTTCTCTGGGCAGTATTTGAGCTGTTAGAAAAATGGTGAATTGTCTTTTTAACTAAAGAGCATAAACAGGAGATAAGCTGTGTATAAGAAAAGCAAAATAGATATTTCTCCAAATATTACAGTGCAAATGCTAATTATGTATCCAGATTTTTAAGCCATGCACATTACTGTATTATCTAAGCAACAATGAAAAACAAAGTCAAAACAGTTTGCATCAGAAACATATTAAACAAATAACAAATGCAGTTCAAAGGAGAACCAAATGCAGTCTTTGAAGTTAAAGTTTTGAACATCACAAAATCATTAAAAAGGCCACCCACTGATACAAATTCTAAATAAAATTGAGAATTTTACTCTAACAACTAACAGTGCATTTAGAGACTATATAGGGAAAAATAATATCATCTCTCAGAAACTATGCCAGGCCAAACCTTGCAAAGAAGTAAATACATTTTTGAAGCACTGTAAAGAAGCAAAGTCATTTTTGCATTTAGTTCACTTTCTTCTCTGTAATGAATATGCATTCTTATTTGGCCTCAATTAGCTTACACTGTTCCTTCATACATTCTCATTTACAAATCTTGGTAAAAGATCACTAGATTTTATAAATCACCATAGGCTTCACAAAATGTGTTTAGGGGTAGATTGTGACTTTAGGCACAGCCCTGACCTAGCAGTGGGTGTGTAAGGTGTACCACCCCAGGAGATATTTGTGACTCAGAGAGACAGCTCTGAATCACAATTCCTCCACTGTTTCCTGCATGCTACAGGAATGCTGTCCCTTGGTGTTGGCTCAGCTATTCTGAGCAGATGTATCCATTAATTAACCTTCCCTACCCACCTGCTCCTGGGAGATGGTAAGTGGGTGAATACCATTCTATTCTGTTCAGTATAGGTTTTTATACTGCTTTCATCACCATAGTATCTGAGTACCTTCCAGTAGTGCATTAAGTAACATGACTACACATCTGTCATCTGTTATTTGTTCTCTCATCATCTCCCAAAAGGGAGAAACATGTTTAGTGGCATGTCTTATTTTGTTGGGTTTTTTTTCCCCTTTCCCACTCCAACACACAAGATCTGGGCAGCCCACATAGGATTGAAGGGAGGTTTTTAGCTCTGAATCCTCAATGATATTTATACTCCTAACTTCTCTTGATTCTAATGAAATTAATGGAAGCTAGGTGCCTAAAGACCATAGAGGTTCTGGCCTTACTCGCTTGTGTGGGAGTGTAGTCTGAGTCAACAATTGACGCTGTTTGATGATTTTTAAATTATGCAATAAACATTAATTTATTTAGATTTTTGAGCTTATAACAAGACTGATCTTGGCAAATAACAACTTAATAGCAACCACTGTATGCTTGAATTATCACTGTGCTTTCCAGTCATTCAAAGATGACATTACAGTATTACTTGGTTAAAAACTAAAAGTACGTTGCTGATACTTAGTAGCTCTTGCACAGAAAATACAAAAGCATAGTATTTGTTAACTTGGGACCTAATTGTGCAATTCTTACACTGGTGAATACTCACATGAGTAGTTCCATTGACTCTCCAAACAGCTGATCATCATTGCAGCCTTTGCCAGACCTCATACTTCTATCTTGAGTGAGGTGATTTTGGAGAGTTCCTTCTTATTCATGATTCATTGAAGCAGGATTGTCAAAGAATGCTTTTGACAGGATGAGTCATGTGATAGGAGAGTAGAAGTCCTCCAGCACACTGCTGCCTCTGGGAGCACTACACAGTCACTGGGCTGCTAGTTTCAGAGTTTCGGTGGCTGCCCGCTAATGAGCAGCTGAGACAGGACAAAGAGTTAATATTATATTATATATTGTACTGGATATTATGTATATGTTAATCAATATGTTTATATAATATAAAAGTCCAAATAAAACAACTTGAAACATCACTATTGAAACAAACAAGTAGAGGGTTCCAAATAATTTTTCCCCAGATTTTTTGTTTGGTTGGAAATTTGGGAATTTTGGCTTTTCATTGTGAATTGGGATGAAAAAAAAATTGATATGTCAGAATTTCCCACCAAATGTAAATTCCAGCTCCTGATCAGCTCTACTGGTGGCCACTGCAGAGCAACTGTAACATCTCCCCGTCTGTTTCAGGAAGCCCTTAGCAGAAGCCCTACAGCTACCATACTGGCTGGTAGGCCAAGAAACAGCAGTATATAGGTTGTGGGGCTGCAGCAATCCATTTTCTTGCAGGATGTAAAAATCAGCAAAGGGAGGAGGAACAAAGGGAGTCTGGAGAAGTGGACAAGAGGGAAATTCTGGAGCAGGAAGTAGGGTTAGCTGGCAAAAGGAATAGAGGAGCACTTTGAGATATGGAAAGTGTGACAGTTTCTTTCTTCATCCCCAGGGTTTAGAAGAGGAAAAGTAGCTATGTGAAAAGAGAATAACAATCCTCCACTTAACCATTTTTGTGTCCATTTTAGTTTGTAAATTCCTGCTGAAACATTCACATACACAAATTGGGTGGCTAGCTAAAGGAAACAAATAACAAAAATGCAAATTCTTGTTTGCAAGTATCCTCCTTCAGTCAATTTGTTAACCTACATCTGGCCTGTCTCTGGAATTGACAGTACTAGGATTGGCCCCTGAACAGAGTTTTGGTTCCATATTTACCCCAAGGGAAGACTGCCACCTACTGAGTCGTCACCATACACTTTACCACAGGATTCTAATTCAAACATGGTTTTCACATTTTGAAGTATACCAGTAAAATAACAGTCAAGTGATTTTGAGAAAGAGAGAGAAGTGTTTTGTTACTGGATTTCCTTCCTCTTCTCTTCCCAGATTTCTACCTTTAGGCCTTTTTAACCACTAGAGTAGTCAAAGAAGGGTTCTGTTCTGTGGGTTTTTAAAGGTTTGGGTTTATTTTGCTTGTTTAACAAACGGTTTGCAGTCATAATTAAGGAAAGTGTTAAACCTGCTGTCAATTAACCTAATTGATTTAAAATCTTGATGGGCACCTTGAAGGGAAGGATTTTGCCCACAGCTGAGCCTTATACAAGAGTAATTTATTTTAATAATGAATGAAGGAGGAAAAATTGAGCAGAAATGCTATGCAGGAAAGCCTCAGAGGGTTAAAATACAAATGTACACAGGGAAATGCTAATGTTTTTAATAGTGGTCTGAGATTTATTACACCTTTTAACATTAGTGCAGCAGAAGTCATTTTAAAATAATGGGACAAATGCAGTTTGGAGTAAAAGGGTTTGTCTCACTTAGAAGTGTCTGAGTTAAATTTAGTGGACATGTGGAGAGTGGCAGTTTATATAATGGGTCTGAGTTGATCATTAAAACTCTTTTAAAAACAGTAATATAGTATAATTGGAACTGATTTGGTATTTGGTGAGTTTGCACATTTTAAATTATGTGTAATTCACATGTTCTGGGACTACAAGGCTATAGCCGAAATCAATGCTCTCCATTCCCCAAAATTTCCTTTACCTTACTTCAATAGCATCTCAAATGTTCTATGGAACTGTAAGTATAATTCAGTTCATTGTGCCTAAAGGGGGCTGAACAAGTGTGAATCTGCTCCTAAAGGATACTAAACTGGTGTAAGTTGCACTTTTTTACACAGCCACTGAATGGTGAATTGACATAAGTTACACACAATTTTAACTTGAATCCATTGGCCATTTTACACCCACCAAGTATTTGAAACTGCCATTTTGTTGAGACTGAGAGTCTTGATAGAGAAAAAGTGTTCAGTGTTGGGTTACAATGTTAGGTGCTTCTGGAAGCATCAGTAACTATGAAGAAAGAACATTTGCTAAATGTGGGAAAATAACAGTGGATCCCAATGAGAAACCTAACAGGCTATAGAACGAGTGTTGTCTCTACTGCAAGGTGCTTGGCTGTTCTATGTAAAGCTCAGATCTCATAGACTGAGAAGAGAAGTGTTGCAAGAAAAGAACAGAGATGGGAAACCCAAGGGAAACCTTGGAAGAAGTATGCTGTGAGGTGACATAATATAAGTGTAGGTGTCTTGGTGATAAAGTTCCCAGTCAGTAATAAGAAAATTTCTCTGGATATGATAAACCTGGAAAGGGGAAAGATGCTCATTTAAGCAACAAATTGTCTAGCAACAAATTGTCTGGATGTATGGATGGCCAGCTCAGTCCTTCCCAGACTTTTCTCTCAATGTAAATCATTTGTGAAAATGAGTGAGCAGAGATGTTCTAGTTTTATCAGAATTTATGGAGAGCTCTTTTATCTCTTGTGATTCTCTCAGTATGGCTAAAAGCCTAAAGTACTATTCCTTTGTCACCTGGAAAAGGGGGATGGACTAGAGGATTGCCACAATATTCTTCAGTGACTGCAAAATACTTATCTATACAAGTTACATTTTATTGTCGATATAACCGATCCTGCAGAAAATGAAAAGAATAATGGCCAATATTTTCAAAACTAGGTACCTAGAGTCAGGCTCCTAAATTCATATTTGGGATATTAAATGAGTGGCTGGGTTTTAAGTAGTGCTAGAGAACCCAGAAGCTCCCACTGAAGTCAGTAATGCATCATTGTGTTATTGTTACACAGTACTCCAGACGAGGGTGTATAGGCAAGTGAAATCAATGAGAGCTACTGGGTGTTCTGCACTTTAAAAACAAGGCCACATTTATAGGTGATTAAATGTGGTTTTAGGAGCTTAACATTAATGAGATTTTTGAAAGTCCTCAGGACTGACTTACCCCTGTTCTCACTTAAGTCAATGGTCAAACTCTGATTGACTGTAGTGGGACCAGATCTAGGCCAATGTTGAGTGCTTTTGAAAATACAATCTCCAGTTTTGAAAGTTTTGGGTACTGTTTTATTCCACTTTCCCTGGCTGGTAAATCATCCACTGGAATATCAGAAAATGTAACTATAGTCATAGGTGCCAACTCCATGGGTGCTCTAGGGCTGAAGCACCATGGGAAAAAAGATGGTGGGTGCTGAGCAATCCCTGGCAGCCCCTGATCAGCACCTCCCACCTCCCTCGGCTGATCAGTGCCTCCCCCCAGCACCTCCCCCTCCCTACCAGCACTTCCCGCCTGCCACAGATCAGTTGTTCTGCGGTGTGCAGGAGCTGCTGGGGGGCAGGGGGAAGCCAGGGCGTGACATGCTCAAGGGAGAGGGCGGAATGAGGTGGGAAGAGGTGGGGTAGGGGCAGGGCAGGGGCGGAAAAAGGCAGGGAAGGAGTGAGGCTTTGGGGGAAGGGGTGGAATAGAGGTGGGTCTCAGGTCACAGTGGGGTTTCAGCACCCCCCAGCACAGTAGAAAGTCGGCGCCTCTGACTGTAGTTGTTCCACCACTAACTTTGTATTTCTGTAATCCTTCATTATCCAGTTATTCTTTGATTCTTCCATTCAAATCAAGAGAGACCATGATTATTTTGTGGCACATTTTATTCATCATTAAACATTTTACATGGTTATTTCGGTATTTTTTTGTCTATAACACCTAATGCTATAGTGCTACAACATCCAGCACTATTAATAGCAAAAAGATGATCCATGTATCAGACGAGCTTTTAGAAAGAGAACTTCTTTAACTAGATCATAGATTGTTTTTGAATATGAAAGTAACCTTCTGAACAATACAAAGGAGGCCTATTGGGAAGTAGTTTAACCAAACTATTTTTTAGCATAACGATCAAAATGCATTGAAACAAGGGAATGTTACTAGGCCAAATGTATTGGCTTAAACATATTCGACACATGCCACAAGTTCACATAATCAGCCTGAGGCAGTGGAAAACTTAAAAGCTAGTCTGATGGTGTTTCTTACAAATATTCTTTGAATTTTATTACTTGTCTCCCACATGAGGCGTAATAGTTTCAATGTTCTAATTAGTACTTATGTATATTGCTATTACTTTGTGTCTTTAATCACATTATTAAGTCTGTTATGGAGATTCCTTATAGAACCCCACTTTATAATAGTGTTTCTAATTTGAATATGTCCTTTTTTATGTTGTCTGAATCTGAAACATCATAAACTCTTTTTATGGGTCCTTTGATAGTAGTCACTTTCCTGCTTTATGCTTGATTAGAACATACAGTACTAAGTAATAAAGAAACTTCCTGAAGCTTTGGAGTTTTAGTACCAAAACATCCCAACTTCCTCAGCCTTTTTTTTTTACCGCTGACATTAAGTCAAATAAATTTGTCCTCTTTAAGTTATTAACCAGAAAATATAAAAGGAAGAAAAATATTATGTGTTCTATACTAAATTGTATTTTGGTTACTTCACTGTACACAATGGTGTGTGTGTTATTTCATCCAAGGAATATATTAAGAAATTGTCTGAAAGCACTGAGATAGTCTGATAAATATTCACATAGTCAAAAATGTATGCGTATGTTAATAGGGATGCATTTTACCTGAGCTAAATACTAAACTTGGCGAGGGTGTTAAAAAAAAACAGTGAGAATTGAGAACTAAGAAATAGAGAAAGAAGCCTAGAAAGCTTAGAAGTATGGGATCAAACGGAGTGCTGATGTAAGCGGGTCTTACTTTACTGAAGTCATTTAGAATGCATTTACTTACATCTAGGCTAAATTTGGTCTATGAAGAGAAAATTAAGTGAGATTCAACCTAGGAAAATGTACATTAATACATGTGGGAGACAATCATTTGAAACACACACATTCAGTAAAAGAGATAGTTTTACAAATCAGTTGTGCCAGTAAAGACCCAGAACATCTAATAATCGGAAAAGTAGATATAAGTTTGCAATATGCAATAAGGGTAAAAAGACAATGATATTTTGGACAGCATAGACAGAGGCATCTCAGCATGGATTAACTAGGTGATAGTTTGTCTTGATTGAACTGATCTAAAGTCTGTTGAAGGCAAAGAGATCCTTTCCACTGAATTCAATGGGTTTGGGCCAGGCCTCAGTTTTCAATGGTGAAAAATCTCCCCTAGATTATAATATATTTTTCTGGGCATCTCACTGTCTGAATAATGTTGACAAACTGGAAGGCATTCAAAGAAGAGCAGTAAATGTGATGAAGGAGGTGGAAAGCTGGATTAATGAAGGAAGTTTAAATTATCAGAAATGTGCATTACTTGGACAAATGATGATGGTCAAGGGATGGAATACAGACGTGATGATAACCAGTTAAAACTACGAGGTGGAGGGTGTCAGGGTGGTATAAAGTCCATGATCATGCATGAAACTGTTCAAAGGAAAATGTAGGATGCACATCAGAAAACGATTTGTATCAGCTAGATCTGCTGATTTGTGGAATAATCTCCTAATGGAAGCAGAAACTTGCAGAATGACCCTTTCTGAGCAGGGATTTGAACAACATAACCTATTTACTAGGCATGTGCAACTTTCCTGTCTACTTCTGACAAGCTTCATCTAAATGGCTGAGGATAGTTTTTGGGGATTTTCTCTGCTTTTCTAAACTTTGAAAACAAGAGTGGCTAAAACAGAGAAAGTATTGTTTTGAGGTTTCCCCCTTTCTCTGTTTCTTGAATGGTTTCTGGGGGGGAAAACACACATAAATAAAAACACAAAGTGCTATTATGGACTTTTCCTTCCTGTTTTCTTTGTTTCTTTGAAACATAAGTAAATAACCATTTAATAGTGCTATATTGGGGAATCAATTCCTGGTCCCTATATAGAGATATATATGTTCTTACACTTTGCTATCTCTGATAGTTCCTTTGTCACACATGCACTCCTTCTGTCAACATACAGAATGAAATCTCAAGGCAGTTAATTCTCTCTAAATATTTCAGATCCGCAGTTCTATTGTATCAGACCCTCACAAAACATTTAGTAGTGCTACATTCTCCTCTCCAGATTGCACCAAAAATCTTTTCAAGACTCTTCTGCTGTCCCTCCAGATTTGGAATCAATGGGAGTTCTACACACATAAGAAGAGCAGAATAGACCGAGGCATCTACTGTGAAGATTCCAGAGGCAAATTGAACCCTTAATTTTTTTTCCATCTTGGAAACTCCAGTTTTCACATACCCTCTGATCTTCAATTCATGGTGAATCCAATAGGGAAATGTAACATTTTCATGATCAATCTATACTGTTAAGCTTACAAGCTTTAAGGAAGGCAGGAGTTAAGATAGTTCAAGGTCTAGTAGTGGGGTGCAGACCCTTTTACCTTTTACAGCACAGATTTTAATCCAGCTGAGGTCAGTAATGTCATTGCCCTTTGATAGCTATTCAGTGACCCATGTGAGATGGGCTCGGAGTATTCCCACAACATGAAAACCACTATAACAGTTGACACTAATTGTCACCCTTCTTTTGGTAGTCTCAGCAGACAAAAGGACTGAATGAGTAAAGAGGCTGAATTAGCCTCTCATCCCTCTAGAAATAGTTGAGGTATAATGAAGGGTTGGAATGAAAGAAATTAACCCTGCCATTACCTGAGCTTCATATGTTTTGTAGATGGAGAATAGTTTTCAGGTTTAACAATCCAGCAATTTTCACAAGTATTAAAATCACTAACTTTATTTTCTTTTAAAGGTCCTATTTCCAAGTGGGAATCCCTTGTAAGACCAAACACTCAAAGCTAATTTTCACAGTTAAGCATGCATAATTAAAATATACCTGCAATTGTGTGTCTATCTCGCATGCACAATTACTGTAATTGTGATGCTTCTAACTGCCATTTGTATGCAGAATTTGTTTCATTTGCACACACAATCACAATAATTGTATGCACAAATTAGGCAGTCAATTACACATGTCCTCAAAATTCTCTAGCTGTTCTACCAGGATCAGAGATGCCAGGATGTTATTTTGGAGCTGTCCTAGAAAAACAAGACTCTCTGTAAACATAACAAAGCAATAATGATTTTTAAAAGGTGTTCCCCCCACAACTTTTCACACAGCACACAAAAGAGAACTTTACTGATCTCAAATTAGCTTCAGAATTTTTCACATTGACCTATTTGTGTGATCACATAAGAAGACATGGAATAAAACTGAAAATGTAAAACTGATTAATTGTAAAGCCAGTAGCAGCTATTCTAACCTAACAGCATAGATTAGCATGTACAAAATGATTGGAAGTAAACACAAGCTATTTCTACTTGTGTAAAAAATTTTTGAGAAGGAATGTGACAACATGCTTGCTTTATATGTGTAGCAAGTATGACGCAAGGACTGTCCAAAGACAAACCTACTATTTCAGACTATTAGCCAAAGTAAAAAACAAAACAAAAACTAAGCTTGAAGATAGGCACAAAACAAAGGTAATATATTTTCTTATTGTAATATTCAGCCTCTGAGTCTGCTCTCACACTGACGTACATGAGGAGTAACTCCCCTGAAGTTACTGGAGTTACACAAATTTTATGCAGTTGTATGGATGTAAGCAGAGTCAGGATGAGCTCTACCCTGACATCTGGTGGTGAATTATGGCAAGTGTGGAAAAGAACTCCAGGGGCTGATCTTGTTTGCATAGGCACACCCACCCGCCTGGCATGAGACAACAGCAACTGAAAGTGGTTGCTTTGGCTGGTGTTGGATCCCCAGTTTATCTGTTATTGGGGCAGGAAGATTAAAGTTTTGTTACCCTGATTCTGTGAATCAAGGCCAGTGGAACTGTTGTATGACAGAAGGACTCACCATTAACTAAGTAGCACTTGCTTGACAAGGGGTATGTGTTACAAAACTTAGTGAATTGAGAGAGGATGGGGATAGGTATTTGTACCTCCTCTCTCCACTGTTGAAGGTCAGAGCTAACTTTGATTCCATTAGGAGTCTAGTTACAGGCTACTGAGCTGAATTCACTTTGGGCCAATGGTGCATCAGCACTGGGGCTCCCCTATTATGAGCTGAAATCACAAAAGAGCTAAAGTTACTAAGAGCTCAATCACTGAGTGCTGTGTTAACTAGTGGGGGAGCCTGAAGCTATATTGCTAAGTGGCTGGCGGAGCAGCGAGCAGCACGGAGCCTTGCAGAGACGGTTGCAGTGGCCCAAGGAACGGTGAGCGGAGCCCTTTGCAGGGACAGCTGGAGCGGCTCACAGGTCGGTGAGCAGAGCAGCTCGTAGAGCAGAGCAGTTCGTGGGACAGCAGGAAGTGGACTGGCTCGTGGTGAAGGCGGTGGTGAAACCCCACGGAGAGACAGCTGGTCGGCCTCGGATCACGTAAGGTGCCCCTTAACACCCTGCATGCCTTCCTTTTACTCTGGGGCTGCACTGACCAGGGATAGAGACTTTGGGGGTTGTTGGACTTTTGCTGGACCCAAGAGACTTTGGGGACTCTGGGTGATTATTTCGGTTGCTGGATTCAAGAACCAAAGAGAAAGGACACAGCTCAATTTGCTGGGGTGGGTCTTTTGCTTATGGTTTGTGTTATGAATCCTGTTTGTGGTGTTTTTTCCAATTTAATGCTGATGTCGTTTATCTCATGTTATTAAACATTTTCTGCTATCCTCAGACTCTGTGCTTGCGAGAGGGGAAGTATTGCCTCTTGGAGGCACCCAGGGGGTGGTATGTAATTGTCCCAGGTCACTGGGTGGGGGCTCGAGCTGGTTTTGCATTGTGTTATTGAAACGGAACCCCTAGATACAGAACCTGGCCCTTGTTGCTGCCAACTTACATGGGCAGAAGGGTTACATATAAGTGAGATCAGAATCAAGCCCACAAACTGTTTAATGAGACAAAACAAACTACAGATACTAAAGTTTCAAGCACAGTCTTTCTATTGCCTTCAGTGGGTATTCAATCCTAAATTAACAGATACTGGGTTTTGGAAATGCAGAAAATGTGGATGCTGAAGGGTATGTCAGAGTCATTGCCTGGGTATGCTGTTTTGGAGAGCAAGTTTAGGGTTGAATTAATGCCACTTTGAAATTTGATCCTCTATTTGTATACATACAGGATCTGATTTTGATCCCACTTACATCAATGTTAATCTCTGATAATGCTATTTAAATCAGATACATTACACCCATGTAACTGAGATCAGAATTTGGAAGGTGTTTGAGAAACAGCAATAAGAATGACACTTAGATGTAAAGAAATTGGGCCAGTTTCTCTTCTCCTTAAAAACCAAAACAAAGAGAATTATGATTTTAATTTGCACCTTACAGGTAAGTAGAAGAAGCTCTGGGGGAAGTTGGGGGAAGTTGGGTGGTGATAAATAGAAACTTTATTTTACAAGGTATAAATGATTAAACAAATCTACATTATATTTTCAGAGGAAGTGTTTGGGAGACAAGTTCCAAATGTGTATGTAGGCCAGTATTACTTCTGAGTATTTTATTGTTATATTATTACATTTCTCAGCTAGTCTAATTTCCTTCTGGTTTATTGTAGCACAACATAGGTGACATGTCACAGAAAGGGCTTCTGGAAGGTCATTTTGCTGGATTAACTGGAGGAACAGATTCGCGAGATGAAATAACTTATAACAATGGGTCAAAGATTTAACCAGATTTCCTCTATGTCATTCATCACAGGACTGAGTTCAAAGATTCTAGCTTCATCACATTAAACATTCTTATTGTCTTCTACTGCCCTCATATCTTTTGATTCCATACAAGTTGTCCACAAGTTTAGTGTTTTCATAGCACCACCTCTCTCAGACACAATGAATAAAGGCCAGTCATTGTTTGTATGCTGTGTTCATCCAATAACTCCAGGAACCAGTGCGTGGGCATGGAGCAGTCTCACTAATGTTTATTTCCCTCTATGAGCAGCCTGAGCCATCTCATCCATTCAGCCAAAGTAAAGTCTTGATGATTAAACCCTTTCCAGTACTGTCGTTAGACAATGGCAGTCCACACATTAGCTGGTAGGGGTAGCTTTACAAACTGCCAAAATTATCCATATAAAAATGGACTTTTAAAAGCTACCCAAGTTTGAGGGATTTCATGGAGCTTCTCTCTACAACCATCTTGTCATAAAGAACTCAATGGCACCTGTTAGGGGACTAAGAAGGTTACTAAGGAGCTGTAGTAGGGATAAAGATGTAATTACACACACACACACACACACACACACACACACACACACACACCTCTCTTCCTTCCATTTCTCTCCAGAAGGAGATACTCTTCATAGAACCACTTCCAAATTGCTTCTAATTTTCTGCATACTGTTAGTATTTCATTACGTTACTTCACTAAGCAAATATTGTAACTGAATATTTAAAAGTGTTAACAATAGCACTTAGTGTTAAAAATACAAATGAGGGAAATTATTCAGTGTTTCCCACAGTACAGATATTTATTTTAAACCCTGCACAACATTAACTATCATGGTTCCCATGGGAATTTTTCTTGCCCTCCCCTAGGGTTACATGGCTAGAATAGTCCTGCTACCCCAGGAACTCATATGCCTCTCATTATTATCTAAGTGAATACAAGTGCATAATTATTAGGGCCTGGATCCTCAACTGCAGAAGTGGAGTGCACAACTCAACTCAGGATGGGGCTGTCTGTGCGGCTGGGCTGGACTCTCAATAGTCAGCATGGCCCCAGGGATTAAATAAGAAAAAGTGTGGGATGAATTCTGCTTCCTCTCCTCCACTAATTGCAGAGGCAGCACTCCCCCTCGTCCTGTTTCCTGTGATCCAGAACAATTAATTGCTCCCACTCTGCCTTGCTGACAGGCACTGATTGAAAGTGCTGCTGTAGTGACAAATCCTAGCCCTCAAAGGTGGCTGTGCTGACTGCCCTGTACCCACATCACTACTCCCTGCTCCCCTTGCTGACTCACAGTTGCCAGGGAATACCTCATGGGAGTAGAGATGAGACAGCAAGACAAAAGATGCTGAAAGAGCACCTCCCAGACCCCACCTTCCAGGGATGCTTGATGGGATCGGGGGAGGGGAGTGGAGGTGCATGCTCATCATTAGTCCTGGCCAGAAACACACGATAAATCATGGTTTCAGAGTAGCAGCCGTGTTAGTCTGTATCCGCAAAAAGAACAGGAGTACTTGTGGCACCTTAGAGACTAACAAATTTATTAGAGCATAAGCTTTCGTGGACTACAGCCCACTTCTTCGGATGCATCTAATAAATTTGTTAGTCTCTAAGGTGCCACAAGTACTCTTGTTCTTTTTACTATAAATCATGAGCATTGCCAATCATGATACAGGCTCTCCTTGAGTTCTGAGGGTGAATTTAACCTTGTGGAGAGGGGTCTACACATGTATATGTGTATGTATCTACCCTGTGTATCACTTAAGATGCACAAGGACTTAAATGGGACTTAAGTGGTGTTCAGACCTTGCATAGGCTCTTTGCACATGAGTAAATTTCAGTCAGAGCAGAAACAGGCAGATTATGGCTAACCCCTGCATAAGAATGCAGGAATCAGGAGATTTTGCACACAAGTGCTTCTTCACTAAGTCATGAACTGGCTCTAAGGATTATTTTAAATAGATCTTGTTTGCAAGTACTCTTTATTGAACATGTAAAACATTGGATTAGTCCATAGCAAGGCTAAATGATTAGAACATGAGCTAGCCACAGAGGTTAATGAAAATATAATTAGTACTGCTTGTGCTACATGCAGTTGAAAAGAGGGTCATAAATTCTATTAATACTTCTTAGTTCAGAAACTATTGACCTGAAAGACCATAATAGACCTGGTCAATCGTGACAGTTTAGTTAAAGTGCATGTAGACTAAGTTTTGATTTGGGGGTGAGGTGGGAAAAGTGGAATAACAAAATTTGCTTTGCATTTTTAGTAAATAATAGAAGAGCAGAACACAGAAAGAGATCAACCACAAATACTTGATGCTCATACTACAGTGATGGACATATGATCAATGGACAGTTAATTAGAGAAGAAGGCAACTAAATAATATATGAAGTATATAAAGCAGGGATCCCATGATTAAGTCCATATATTTTAACAATTATATAGTGTTGCATACTTATAGGGTGTCATGTAAGTATAAAAATACTCTTTCACTGACTCAGAAATGGGAAAACAGCGATAGTATTGATACAACCCTAAAGAGTCTTGGAATAATAAGCCCTAATCAACCAGATAGGCTTCAGCTAGGAGAGGAAACACTGCTTTCACAAAATGTTAAGTATAGACATTTTTATTAGTAGATGATTATGATAATAATAGGTCATTTTAAAAATTACATTTTAAAAGAGTTGCTGCTTATTTTAGTGCACAGGAATTAATTCCTGCCACAAATGTATTAGAGTTTACAGGCTTTTTGCATGTCCAATTCACAGAAGAGCAATCAGTTCTAGTGAGGCTTTCATTGTACATATCACTTTCCTATCTGCTTTGCCTAATTCCCGTCTAACCTATCCATTAGGGATTCCCTTCAATAGAGTCCTATTTCTCAGTTAGTTGCCTGCCAGTTAATTTGAGATAACTAATACATTTGTAAAGGTTAGTGTGGGCCCTCCACTAATACTTGTTCAAGAGCAATGATAAACCACAAATGTTTATGTCACAGAACAAACGTCTGTGGTGTGTCCATACTAGGCTTTACAAATGTGTTAACTGCCTTAAAGTAAAACACCCTAATATAGACACACCTTTAAACCTCTTCTAGCATAGAAAATAGTATAGCCCTGCAACGAAAATCATGAGTCAGGCCTTTAAAAAAAAAAATCATTCTGCTACATTCTGGTCCTGTATTCTAGCTTTTCTCTGCAACCACAAGGGCTAGAAACTTGCTTTCATTAATAGGAAGCTAAGATTCTCATATAATTCCATTACACCAGCGGCTGGGGCTTTATGCAAAACAGGTTGTGTTTAGAAATGTGTTAGCTAGCAGACCTTAACATTAGTGTAAACAGGATTTACACCTTTAAAAATGTATTAGCTTGTTGTGGTTAACCAGAAGGAGGAGTAAATAGTTTGCAAATTAAATCATCACTATAAAATGTAATAAAGATTAAAATATCCCAACAGAATCATAAAATGTAAAGTTACAAGTTAAGGTGCAGTCATGTTGCACTGATCAGTATGACTAGTACAGTGTGAAAGCAGAAAAATGGTAAAATTTATGACAAGGCAGAAGTTTGTCCAAACCGGAAACCACTCTCACTTCCAAGCCATTGTCTTCCCCACTTGCTTTGGCTGGTACCCAAGATGAACAGTAGTGTGAATTATTGTCTTTTCGATTGAAACCTATTGTAAAACTTAAATGACTATTAAGCCAAATGCATTTCTGCTTATGCACTCATGCAGTCCCATTGAAATGATCAGGAGTTTTTAGGTTAGTAAGGTGAGCAGTTGTACATCATACAATCAGGCTTTCAAATGAGTTATTGGTATGAAATATCTCTTCTGTCTTCCTGCATTGAAGGAACCATAACAATCATAGTGAAAGTGAAATGATGACACATATAGGTGGACACAGCTATAAGCCTTCTGGGAACATAGGAAATGATCCATGCTAGCCTTCTCCCTGCAGAGTTCCCATTGTCTTCAACGGAAATGCCTCCAATAGGGTATTGTAGGACAGGCCCCATCCCATTATAAGTTGTTTCTTAATAAAAAAAAAATAAAGAAATATATCATGGAAAAAGACTAAGGCCTAAATTTGTAAGAGTAATAACATCCAGCTCTTATATGGGTTTTTCATCAGTATTTTTCAGAGTGGTTTACAAAGAAGGTCAGCCTCATTTTATAGAGGAGGAAACTGAGGCACTAGAAGGTGACGTGCATAAGGTCATCCAGCAGCTGAGGCAGGAATGGAACCTAGCTCTCTTAAGTTTCAGTCCACTACTCGAACCACTAGGCCACACTGGGAGTGAAAAGTGACTGGCCTATGTGGGGATACTTTTAAAGGCCCTGATTTCATTGAACAAATATTCAGTATTTTCTGAATCTCAGGCCCCTTTAAGGTGCCAAACATTAAGACAGGCCAGTTAACAGTCAGTTTTCAAAAATGTAAGCTTATATATTTACATGGAGTAATAAACATTTTGGGGTCTGCAGAATGCAATGAATTGTCATAAAAGAACATTGAGGCCCTGATCCTGCATGCATTCAGATAGACACTGCACCTGTGCAAAGCCCCATTGAGGTTGTTGGACCACCAAGTGGGCAGCAGGTGCACCCACAAGCATGTAGTCATAGGATTGGGGCTTTCCATGGGGAACCTTTTGATCACTACTAATGTAATACAAAACAATTTCAGTGAGGTTAGAGAAAAGAAATCCAGACAAGTGTTTGCCTTTCAAAAACAAGTCTACTTATATTTATTTGCATGGGTAGTAGGATCTAGTTTCCAATATAAAGGCAATATAAACTACAAAATCTTTAAAGTTAGAATATAATAGGGAGAAGTTATTCTTTTTTTCTAATTGTCACAATAAAAAAATTAAAACAGTGTCCTGAAGGAAAGTATAATTTCAATAATCTTTAGCAGAATATAAATAATTGCAATCATTTATATATTTTATTAAAAAAACCTTCTGATTTTCAGATTAACCAGCTGATATACAAATGAAAACTGAAGCAAGGAAACATGCTGTTAATTTATTAAATGTGGACTTAATGCTTCAGTAATCTTCTAAAATTTCAAAGAATTGCTTTAAAAGACTTACTGCTGTTGTAAAAATAAACTCTGCAGAAACTCTACTACTAAATAGATCCCAGGTGAGTTCACAATACTTAGCTTTAGCAGAAGGCAGTTTATAGTGGCAACTCAAGTCTAACTCAAGAATCAAGGTGAGATTCATCTTGGAATACTGCTAGATAAAAATTAGTACTAAATTTGTCCTCATAGTATTAAGATAAACATTTGTGTTTGTAGGGTTAGAGCTGTAAAATGTAAGACTATAAACAACAGGTGGATGAAACAAATTTATTGCAAATCTTAATCTTGCATCATCCCAAAATGCATCTCAGATTTATTCCTGAGTTAGAATATAGTTTAAATATGTTTGATTGCCAGTTTAAAATGCCCTTATGGTACAAAAGTCAGGTATGTGTATAAGTGTTGCAGAATTGGAGTCTTAGATTGCACACTCTTTGGAGAAGAGACTTTCTTTTTGTCATAAGTTTGTATAGTGAAGTAGAACTCTGGCCTCTAAGTGCTACTGTAATGCAAATGATAATAATAATAGTCTTACATAGCAGATTAAAAGCAGGTTGGACACTTTATGACAACTATAAAAGCAAACATTTTTGATATGTAATCACAGTTATCTTCACTGAAGGGGAGAGTTTCCTAGCAGATTTGCCCTTGAGGTGCCACAAAGCACTTAGTCCTGTTTCCTTCCCTACTTCCTTATCGGAGGGTTTAAAGAATGTAAATGCATATTTCAACTTTCTTTTTTCTTTCTGTCACTTTGTTTTTAGCCTCTTTTCTCACCCCCTTTTTTGTGCAGATAGTCAATAGCAGATGTAAACTAATATAAATAAAGTGATTACTATAATCAAAAGCTTGGCACTTTTTCTTAAAAATCTTGGGTATCTTAAAGATTTTACCCTTTCAGAATCACAGATCCGGGGTTAAGAGTCTAGACCAGTGGTTCCCAAACTTGTTCCATAACTAATGCAGGGAAAGCCCCTGGCGGGCCGGGTAGGTTTGTGTACCTGCCGCTTCCGCAGGTTCGGGCGATTGCGGCTTCCAGTGGCCGCGGTTCGCTGCTCCGGGCCAATGGGAGCTGCTGGAAGCGGCGGCTCAGCCCACGCCACTTCCAGCAGCTCCCATTGGCCCGGAGCAGCGTACCACAACCACTGGGAGCCGCGATCTCCCAAACCTTGTGGAAGCAGCAGGTACACAAACTGGCCCGGCCCGCCAGGGGCTTTCCCTGCACAAGCGGCGGAACAAGTCTGGGAACCACTGGTCTAGAAAAACAGGTGTCGGCAAACGCTTGTGTAGTCTGCCATAATTGAACCAAATTCTATGGCAAACAGCTCTAAACTCTGCAGCAACGTTAATTTATTGTATCTCCATAAAACACTCTTTATTACCATCCATCCTTTCCATAACTGACTATGGCCTGTAGTTGAAAAATACTTTTGATGTACAATTTGTACATTGTCAGCAATGATTACTGTTGATAATGGATTGTTTTGCTGTGACCTCTGGACAGTCCAGATCCATGGGCCTCAGCAATGTTGTTTTGACAGTCTGGGGCAGTCATTCCCAGGGAAGCGGGAAACTTGTAGTCACCTTACCCAATTCATCATCTCAGCTTCCCAGGCCTTAACTCCATCTCTACTGTCTAGGCAGCCTAACTGTCCAACATAGATTTCTGGCTCCCTCTCCTCCCTTGTTACAAATTGGAATCCAGCTTTGGCTCTCTGACTCCCCTCCCCCACCACTGCTGATTACATAGAACAGTGAAGGGAGTGTGCACTCTGATCCATTTAATTCCACCTTATGGGGAAAGATGCAGAGCTTGAATCAGCTGCAGGCATGGCCCAGCAGCATAGGAAGACAGAAAAGAAAATGCCAGGCAGACCTGGCTGCAAATAAAACAATGAACTTTCAAACAAAAATGCTTAATTCTGTGCTATCCTGAAAATATGTCATGTTTCATGGCCACACAACCATAGAGTCTATGGGATTTGACTGAGGCAGCCCACACTTGTCAGAGCCATTGGTTCAGGTTCTTTGCAGACTCATACAGACTCTGCTTTACAAGTGGGTCACATTTTTGAGGTTATTTTTGCAACCACAAGGGCTAGACATTTTCTATTTAAATGACAGCTGAGATTCCAGAGCATGGTTCTGCAGCAAATGGGGGAATCTGTAGACAATTCTGGAACAAATGGGGGAGGGGAATAGCTCAGTGGTTTGCACATTGGCTTGCTAAATCCAGGGTTGTGAGTTCAATCCTTGAGGGGGCCACTTAGGGATCTGGGGCAAAATCAGAACTTGGTCCTGCTAGTGAAGGCAGGGGGCTGGACTCAATGACCTTTCAAGGTCCCTTCCAGTTCTAGGAGATAGGACATCTCATTTAATTTGTTGGACATTAGGAAAAATTTCCTAACTGTCAGGGTGGTTAAACACTGGAACAAATTGCCTAGGGAGGTTGTGGAATCTCCGTCTCTGGAGATATTTAAGAGTAGGTTAGATAAATGTCTATCAGGGATGGTCTAGACAGTATTTGGTCCTGCCATGCAGGCAGGGGACTGGACTCGATGACCTTTCGAGGTCCCTTCCAGTCCTATAATCTATGAATAAACCATGGATTCGTGGAATATCCAGGGCCCTGGCCATAGGTTCCTTGATCCTGGGGAAGAGTTGAGAACAATGTTCACAGTTTTAGATGGTGAGGCTATTCTGGCTACTGTATATGGCAGTAGGGACACAGAGCCAGCTGATTTCCTGAGCAGCCACCATGTTCTCTGGCCACAAAGAGGGGCATCCTAGTAGCATGAGAGGTAGCATGGCAGAAAGGACTGAGCAAGGATTAATACCAGTTTTGAATATTTTGGCTATGTAACCTGACAAAGCCACAGAGGGAGTCAGCATCAAATTTGAGGATCTAAAGTTAGACATCTAAATCCAGAGGTGCAGCTTTATCACGGAAAGGGTAGCAACATTATTGCATAATGGACATGGGATGGGCTCTGAGATTCATATGTGCTTACCCAGCCTGCTAATCATTTTCATCAACTCAACTGACATGTGGCTCTTTGGGTATGCCAGTCTTCTCCAGTTTACCAAAACCAGGACAAAACATTTGATTTCTGTAAAACTGAAAAGAACAGGCCTTGCAAACAGGGACATTCTGGATTTCAAGGAGACAGAGTTAATCTATTTAATATATACAAAAACTGAGATTATGTTCTTCATTTGCAAAGAATACAAAGAAGGGGCTGCAAAACCCAGGGTTGTGAGTTCAATCCTTGAGGGGGCCACTTAGGGATCTGGGGCAAAAATCAGTACTTGGTCCTGCTAGTGAAGGCAGGGGGCTGGACTCAATGACCTTTCAAGGTCCCTTCCCGTTCTAGGAGATAGGATATCTCCATTTAATTTATTTATTATTTATAGTGAAGAAGAATCAGTGTGTGTGTCTTGGCATGGGTGTGTGAGGTGTGATGGTGGGCCAGGAGTCTATTTGAAAATATTCCAACCCGTGAAATATTTTGCAGTCACTACTCTTCACCCAGTGTGGGTGCATTTGTAAAGTGTTTCATGAGACTAGAGAAAAATACTAAGGCCACCCTCCTCCTTAAGTACCAGATGAGTGGAGAGTGGCTTTGGGTTTTGCACACATCCATCCCTTATCTGTTTTCAGATGTAATTTAAAAAAAATATTCTAATCACAAAATATTTTCTTTTTCTAGATGCAGACACAACATAGTAGTGGTGACCACATGAAAGACAGGTATGATAGCCCTATTTGGTAATGCAACACCACTCTGGTAGCTGAATTTTGGGAAAGGAGAGTTTAAGAACCAGGCAGACTCTGTCCCTTATTTTTGGAGTTTGATTAATTTGTTCTCTGACTGATGAGATAGAGATTTAGGACCAAAACTGTGAACGCTGCATCCAGGAAGGCATAAGGATTATAGTCCATCTGCTACACACACTAGACCCAGAGGAGCAGCAGAGGTCAAGCTGGCAAGGAGCCTAGGCACAGATTTATAGCAGCACACCTATTGAACTGAGGTGAGAGTCACCATCTCAGCTTCATAAAAAAACCTGTTATTCTGGGAAGGGAAATTTGAATGGGCTTGTTTAACATAAGAATCCACTTCCAAACTCTTTTTTTTTTTCTTTTTGAAGGTTTAATTATTCATTATTTTTCTTTTGTACACATCTCCATGTTTTTAGGTCTGGGTCAGCACTGGAAATGGAAGCGCTGAAACAACAAAAGAGAGGCTGATTTTATAGTTTTTTTTCTGGGCTAATCAGGAATAAAATATGATGGAAATCTTAGGACAAAGTCTGTTCTCTTGAGCTTTTCAGTGAAAGGCCCCAATCCAATCTAAGGCCACACTTAGACATGTACATGTTTTCATGAGTATTTCCATTGAGTTCAATCAGACTAATGTGAATAAATTTATGTTTACAGAATTAGGGTCCAAGTTCCATGTATAAATTGCTAGATTTTAATCTCAGTTACAGCAGTGTAAATCCAGATTAACTCCATTGACTTTTTTATTGAGTAAAACTGGATCAACACTACTGTTATTGAGATAAAAATCTGGCCTGAGAAATTCTAGTATTTGGATAAGCTGCTGAATTTTTGCATACTTTTCTGACATGAGTATGCAGACATTGTAAAGTTTACCTATTGCAATTTATGGACTGACATTTTTCTCTGTGGAAACTTTATAATTCAAAAACTAGTGGTTTGGGCCAACTCGTCTCACATTAATAGCAAACTGAACATTTTAAAAAAATAAGAACATTTGCAGCTGGGTTTTATTTCTTGGACATTTTCAACAATTGTGACAAGTTAGGCTTGTCAGAAGAATGAAAACTATTAGAAAAAATAACATTGCAAGGAAAACAGTTTAAGAAAGCTAGAATTTTCTTTAATGTTGACTAAATTTTAAATCTGTCTCTCTCCTTCTTGACTTCTGTCACTTGATAAAAACTATGCTTGAGAGATTTAACTAAGCTAGGGAATATATACATGGCATCAGCTATTTGCCTGCAATTTTAATTTCTCTGCATGCATCTTATATAGATATGATATTTTTATTGTTTTTAAGCCATCACATTCTTTTTTACCATTTGCCTAAAGAAATAATTCAGAATTTTTGAAAAATGAAGTTTGAGAGATGGTTATTTTCTTATCAGTTCATACATTTCTGCATCAGAGCAATAATTTCATTATGAACTTGCTGCCTGAGACAGGTTTCCTTCCAGTTTGTTCCTGCCAGCACTCAGTCTAAGCCTCAGTCTGGTCACTGGCAATAGGATTTCTCTTTGTGACAGAATATACCATAAATTGTCAAGAATGTAAAAGCAAATACTTTAATGCACAGAAGTCACCTTTCACAATTCAGCAGTTGCTAACTGTCAGACAGAGAAACCTTAATTTTTCCCTAAACTTATAGTATGAACCTATGATCAATAATATTTTTTCAGTGGCAATTGCAGTATGTTCTACTATGCAACACTTCATTCTCTTCCCGCCTACAACATCTCTTCGTCTTCTGAGTGGTGTCCCAATGAGTGTTCCATATCAGGATGAGTGCGCACCCTGGCACTTCTGATCAGAGTTTTCATCAGCTGTGTCTGTGGAGCTGCGCCTGCACCATAGACACCCTTGTGCTTCAGTATGATGGGACATAGGGAGTGGGTGGAGTTCCTTCTCAACTACTGGCAGCTTCAAACAGAGCATCAGTGTCCATTAGCTAGCTACAGAGTTTGCTACCTCTCCTGTTTATTATTTTATTTTCTTTGGATTATTATTAATTATCATTACTATTATTATTGTTATTGAGCATAAATGTGTGTGGGGTGTGTGTGTGTGTGAGAGAGAGAGATTTCCATTCTCTTAATTTACGTGATCTGGATCTTTGTTATGTTATTCTCAGACTTTCATCAGCAGCCTTGAGAATGGGTTATACCCAAGACCCTGGGCTTCAAATCCTGCCAGATGTGCCTAAGTTCTTTCCCCCACATCAACAGACATTCAGGCTGCCTCCTTTGCCTTGGAGAGATGTATATTCCAAATGTAAGATCTCTCAGATATTAAAAGTAGTTCAAAGGAACTGAGGGAGGAAAAACTAGAAGTCCTGTTGATGGACCAACAGGGTCCAATTCTCCCCCCTGTTTCTTGGATGGTTGCTCCAAGAGCCCCAGCAATTGTCTCTGCTGCAATTGTAAGCAAAGACCCCGGGACTCCTTCAGACCATCCATACTCTCAAAGATTAAAAGACCGCTTTCTCCAGAATGGAATAAGAGAAGGAGAAAGTCACTCCGTTGGTCTGGATCTCAGAAGACCTTGCATGTGGATACAGGTACTGCTGAGGCTCCTGTCCTCTCCGATACGGAGACCATGGCACCAGCCAAGAAGACCCAAGAAGCTGTCAGGTAAACAACCTAGAGCAGCACTGGCATTATTACTGGTCTCAGTGTCTTCAAAACACAAGGACTCCAGAGTCAAGCTGAAATCACGGTTGGTACCATCTTCTGTAGTCAGTTGTGAAGGTTGGTACTGTCTGTAATGCCAACCGACATTCTGACCTCTTGAGGGTCCCTATTCAGAGTCCCAGTACTGTTCCGATTCCTATTCCTTGAGGACCTTTGAATCCTGGAGAGGGAAATGAGAAACACTGGTGCCTACTCACCTTCCTGACTCTACTTACCCCATAATCCTACCATCTTCACCTACAGTGACTCATCCTCCAGTACTGACATGATCAGCAGTCCCACACAAACTCTTAGAGGGTACTGAGACACTTTACAGCTAGTACTGACACAACATCCTCTGGTACTGTTTCATTAACCAACCAAATATTGATCTCTTGTACTGATGCAATTACAGGACACTCTCCGGACCCTGTTACTGACTAAACTACCTGTACTAACACCACTTGCTCCTCTGATGGACGCAAGTAATGACACCTCGTTCAATACTGAGTTGTCTGTACAAGGTTACTCTACCTTCCACCCTCCCTCCTTTGATGTACACTTTAAGGAAGAAACTCCCAGCAGGATATATACCCAGTAGCCCTGACAAGGACAACCTTTGGGACCTGCTCCTTCCCTTATGTGCCACCACAATGGGCTTACTGGCAATGTGTTCTATACCATCTTGTAAGAGGGAACATCTGGAGCAACAACCATTTCCCTTGGGCCCTGCTTCACAGAAGTGTCTTGCAGAGAAGCAAAAGCCAGCTGAGCGAGAAGAAACACAACCGTACCACAAATCCTCCTCCTCACCAAATGAGATTGTCATGCCTCCCCCATCATCTTACATTGTTACCCATGGTTTTGCTGAACCCAAAGCTCTTGGTAACTTTACTTTTTGTGAGGTGATGGCAGGAAATAAATCAATGGAAACATGGCCCATCCAGCCAATAGATAGTTGATACAAGCAGGCAAACAGAAGTGCTTTCACTCAAAGCTTCTACTTTAATTAGTGTCCAGCACTTAAACACATCCACAACAGGTTAGAAAGCACCCCAAATTAACCACAGATTTACATTTACCCAGGGTCTTGAGGTGGTCTTGAGTGGATTTCTGTAGATGTCCAGTGACCAGCTTTCTATTTGCAGAGGAATTTGAGAGGTGTCCAGATGTCCAAATGTTCAAGTGTCCACTGAGCCCAAATTTCTTCTTCTTATACCCAATTTGTTAGTATTACATAGATTGTTCATCAGATAACTTAGCTTCTGCTCAGCAGTTTAAGTGTGGAGTTTTCCAGTCTGTCAAGCAGGGAATTTTCCAGCAGTTAACCAGATGTATTTCATGTAGCAATAGTTAACTATTGCCAGTTTTTCCATCTTGCAAAACCATATGCTTAGGAAAAAGCTCATGTCAGGAGGGCACAGATTTGTGTTTACTCCTAGTGGTCCTCATCTCCCCCATCCCCTCCTGGTCTGTTAGTTGTGCTAAGGCTTCAGAAACAGCCTTTCTAGCTGCTTTCAGCAATGAGCATAACAATTTGTATTTCAGCTGTGGGCAGTGGTTTAGGCATATTACTGGGCTCTGGGCTATCAAAAATTCCCCCCGCCTACAACATGAATAATTTCAAGGCCTTTCAAGACCTTATACATATAGCAGAGACCTTACCTACTGTGTTGGAGGAGATACAGGAAACACAACATTCCCTGTTGGACATCCTTCATTCATCTCCTCAGGGCAAAATAGCCCTGCCCGTCAAAAATGTTTTGCTAGTCCCAACACATACAGTGTGGCAAACTCCAGTTACCTTACTGCTATGTGCAACAGGCTGACAAAGAATACCACATCCCATCCAGAGGCTGGGAGTAATTTTTTATCCCGCCCTACACCCAACTCCCTGGTTGTCGAGGCCATTAACGAATGGAACAGGCAACACTGGTCCTGCTCAATGCCATCTGACTAAGAGCTAAAATTACTGCAAGAGTTACTCCTCAGGAAGAGCTGTCTTCAGCATCTTTATGGTTCTGAGTAGCCAGTTACCAAGCCCTAATGGAAAAAATGTGATTTAATACACTTTTCAATGTTTTCATCTTTTATTGAACACCAGTCTTAGGTTTAGAGGGAACAATTTCAAGCCCTCATAACAGAAAGCCACACAACTGCCAAGGCATCTCTCCAGCTGGCAGTAGTCATGCACCAAGCTTTCTGTCTGTGGTCTTCCACTCTCTCTTGGGAGAGAGATAATATGTTAAGGATCTTCCCTTTGAGGGGTCCAAGCTGTTCAGTGATGCCATAGACTGGACCCTTCATCCTCTGAAAGACTCCTGGGCAACACTACGATCTCTGGGCATTTATGCACAGGGAGAAAATACAATAGGTCACAGTAAGATGAATGATGTCACCCAATCTACAACCTTCCCATAAGAATGGCTGAACACCCACAGGAAGTAGCCCAGGTATACTAAGAAAGGGCCATCTTCTACAGCTAATTCCCAATCAACAAATAATGACTATTTTGACCTATTGGTCAAGAGTCAAGAACTCTTTCCCACTCCAGATCCCATGATGCACCTTTCCTCTTTCCATCTTTTTGGGGATTAGTTCCTTTTCACTCCCCCTACCCTCCATCCCTCTTCTGGGACCCTTCTCACCAGAGTCTCTTGAAACAGGAAGTACAATCCCTCCTAACATTGGGGGTGATCAAATCTGTTGCAGTGGACTTAGTTGGAAAAGGGTTTTATTTCCAGTATTTCCTGGTTCCAAAGAAAAAGGGGGATGGAGATCTTTTTTCTGGATCTCAGGACTTTGAACATCATTGTCCTCGGTCATTGGTTCAGAATGGTAACCATAGTAGTGGTAATTCCCTCTATGGATATTAGTTTGTCTCCCTCTTCCTTCAAGATGCTTATTTTCATATCACCATGTAACCTTTACACAAAACTTACATCCTATCCGTCGGCTTCTCCATTGCTCCAAGGGTGTTTATCAACATCCTCTTGGCCGCCACAGACCATCTTCACCGGATGGGAATTGTCCTTCTTAAACTGAATGATTGGCTCCTGAAAGGTCACTCATTTCAACCAGCATGGCCCTATCTCTGTTCCACTCACTGGGCCTCTACCTCAATGCAGAAAAGTCTACCCTCTCACCCACTCAATGTGTAGATTTCATCGGGGCCAATCTGGATTCTACCACTATCAGAGCATGCTTGCACAAGGAAAGATTTGCCACAATGTTAAATCTTTTTTCAATAATACAACAAAGCTCACAAACTATAGCAATGGTTGCCCTGCAACTACGAGGCCATATTATAGACTGTACATTTGTGACATCCTTAGCAAGACTACACTCTTGGTATCTTAAATGTACAGAACTGTCTATATCCCCAACAAGCACAGTCTATCCAAGTAGGTGTCGTTATCACCAGTGATTCTCTATTCTCTAACTTGCTGGAAAGATCCACAGAAGGCATGTGGGAGTTCTGGTCTTGCAACATCCTCTCTTGGGGATCATCACTGCAGATGGCTTCCTGATATGCTGGGGAGCACACTTCCAAAACATAGTTCAGGGCAAATGGACCCCTCAGGAGGTGATCCTCCATATCAGTATATTAGAGCTCAGAGCAATTAGCTATCCTTGCCAGAACTTCCTACCCCACATCAGACGCCTGCCAATCAGAATGATACTGGACAACAGACCAGAAATATATTGTATCAATCAACAAGGAAGAGCAAGATCCCAGTACTTATGCACAGAATCCATAAAACGATGTAATCTATGAATATCACGCATCAAACAGATCTCAGTGATACATCTGCAGAACACAGTGGCATACTCCTCAGCATGTATTTCCACATCAACCACAAATGGAAGCTGAACAACGAGGTATTCCAAGAGATACGTTTTGCCTAGAGACATCCAGAGATAGATCTCTTCGCGACATCTTCCAATACAAAGTACAAATAGTTCTGCTCAGGGGAGGGCACAGCCACAACTCAACAGGAAATGCCTTAGTCACTTGCGTATTGCTATACACTTATCCCCTGACCCTTTAATGCTCAAGGTACTAAACAAATTTCAACAGGAAAAATTAGTAGTCATCCCCCCTCACACCATTGTGGCCAAGAACCTGGTATGATTCCCAGATCTGGTTTGCATGTCTCTGCACCAGCCTCTCCACGTTTTCCAGACAGCAAACACCAGCCTCTCCACCTTCTCCAGATCCAGGTGTCAGGATCCATCAACCACCACAACCTCTCAGCACTTCACCTCTAGGCATAGCTACTTAATGATATAGAACAATCCTGCTCTCCCGAGGTACAAACAGTATTGTTTAATAATGGAAGACCCCGGATAAGGAAAACTTACCTGAAGAGATGGAAACAATTCCAGATTTGGTGTAGCCAGTGATCTGTATCTCCTCTCAAGTCTTGTCTGACACACATTCTCAATTACCTGCTCAAATTAAAAACCACAGGCTTATTACTAAGCTCCATTAAGGCTTAACTAGATGCCATCACAGCTTTTCAGACCCTCACCAAGGGATTTTCAGTTTTCACCCACATGATCACTAGAACATTTATCAAAAGCTTGTTCAGCTTCTTCTCTCCTATCAAGGAGCCAACTCCACCATGGGACATCAACTGTGTCCTCAGTGCTTTGAGAAAACTCCCATTTGAACCTATGGGAAAATGTTCATATTTTTATTTGTCCCTTTAGACCTTATTCCACAGACCCATCACCTTGGCCCAGATGGTAGGGGAGCTTGGAGCCTTGATGGCTGACCCATTGTACAAGGTTTTCTATTATGATAGGGTGATACTACATCCACAACCTTGCTTCCTACCAAAAGTTACTTCAGAATTCCACATTAATCAGGAGAGTGACCTTCCTGCATTCTATCTCAAGCCTCACTTTTCAAAAGAAGAAACAAACCATCTAGGCTTTTCATCTTGATTGCAGATGGAATTAAAGGACATCCAGTTCCCACCCAAAGACTGTCAAATGGGTTGCAGAATGCATCTTAACTTATGAAGCCTTGAGGGGTCATCTCCTTCCTAGGATGATTGCTCATTTCACCAGGTTCAATCTAACTTTGTAGCTTGAAAAACATACCTAACTCAGATATCTGCAGGGCAGCCACCTGGTCTTCAGTGAATGTTTTCCCAGAACTATGCTCTTGTGCATGCTTCCAGAACCAATGCAGCTTTCAGTGATGCTCTCCTACAGTCTGTACTGAATTTGCCTTCTCAGCACCCTCCTTCATAATTGAGCTATTGCATGAGACTCTCCTGATGTGGAGCACTGATAGAGACACTACTTGAAAAAGGAGAGTGTACTTACTTTGTTCAGTAACTGGAGTTCTTCAGATGGATGCTCCACACCCTGCAGCCTTCCCTTCTGCCTTGGAGTATTTCACTGGACTTTCATTGTTGAAAAGGAACTGGAGTGGTGACAGGTCCACTCCCTCCTTATATACCCCTGTACTGGTACACCCATAGAGATACACATCTTGAAGAACTCCAGTTACTGTACAAGGTAAATAGCCTCCCCTTCCTGATCTAGTGTTTTTCTTCCCTATTTAAAAAAAAATGTGAATTATCCTTTTATCTCAAAGAGATCTTATAAGTGATACATGCCTGGCTCTATACAGAGGCACGTGGTATGTGTGCTATATATCAGAGTTTGTAGACGACACTATATTGTAGCTTTGAAAATTAAGTCCATTTTTGATACATACGTTTTGTTTAGGATGTCAGTAAGATAAACCAATCACAAGGACTGAAATTAAGCACTTTTTTCCTGCACTTGAGGTTTTGATGGCAGCCAAAAAGTAAAAGAAGAGGCTACCTGAACATTTGGTTCCTATTGGGACAGTGTGTACTCTTGTGGTCACCCTTTTTACAAGTCTATGATACATTTTATACAAAGTATGCCTTGTGAGGTATCATTTGAAAACTCATAATCTGTTGAGAATTATGCTTCTGGTAAAATATGTGCAGCAACATTATATGTAAAATTATGACACTCTGCTGTATAATACATGTTCCAAGCCTGGGGAAAGAGCTTCAGACCAGTTCGCCAGAAACAAAAAAGCTAGCCAACACCTAAGACATGTGTCAACATAATCAAATGAACTATCACCTGGTTAAATGGCCATTCTTTGGCAGGAAAAAGTGTGTGAGCTTAAAATTTACATCTTGACAAAAAAACAGACTTGCTGTCACCTGAACCCCAGCTAGAGAGAAGGAAAAGATATAAAACTGAGAAGAAGAGGCCTCAAATCACCTCTCTCCCCTTATCTCTACTCAAGGCACCAGCAATGTTTGAAAGACAAAGGAAGCATCATTGACCTGTGGGTGTGGTCCTGGCTGAAGGTATCCATACAGACTGCTGTAAGCATATGGTGAGTGAAAGCTTTTGCTTTAAATTCACTTAGCTTGTTAAGTTAGGTATTAGCTTGTGTTTTATCTTTTATTTCTTTGTAACCAGTTCTGATTTTATGTCTCATTACTTGCAATCACTTAAAATCTATCTTTCTGTAATGAATACACTTGTTTTATTTTTTTTTATCTAAAGCAGTGTATGTTTGGATTGAAGTGTTCGGGAAACCTCCATTTGAAATAATAAGGTCTATGTATATCATTTACTATTAATTAAATTATGAGTTTTCTATGAGCTTATATTGTCCAGAAGGGTACTGGGCTCTCACAGTGAAGCAGTGTAAAAGGGGAATTGAGGGGATATAGCTGTTCAGCAGTCCAGATTGTACCCTGGGGAATGTCACACCAGCAATCATGAGTACACACCGATTTTCTCAACATTGTTAGATAAAAGTTTACCCAGCCTTAGTGGAATTCTCAAATGACTGATCAGTAGATTCCGAAGTCCCTTCTTTCTCAGTACTTTATGCAAACTTTTGGAAAAGAGATTAGTTCTTCCCAAATTGGACCAAAATTTTGTTTCATCAAACCAAGTTAAAGCATTAGTGAAGCAATATTTTGTGGATAAAGTTCAGATGGACTTTCTTCATACCATTAGTGCTTACAGACATCTATGTAAAATAAATTGTAAATATCTAATTGTAACCCTTCTGCCCATCTGAGTTGGCAGCAACAAGGGCTGGGTTCAGTATCTAGGGGTTCCGTTTCAATAAAACAATGCAAAACCGTCTCGAGCCCCCACCCAGTGACCTGGGACAATTACAGGAAATACTTCTCTTGCAAGCACGGAGTCTGAGTATAGCAAAATCCTTTTAATAAAGGAGGGAAACAATGCAGCATTATGTTGGGGAAACACCACAAACAGGATTCATAACATAAACCATGAGCAAAAGACTCACCCCCAAGTAAGTTTGGCAGTGTCCTTTTCCTTTCAGGGTCTCAAGTCCAGCAACCCAAAAAATCACCCAAAAGTCCAACACCCCAAAAGTCTCTGTCCCTGGTCAGTGCAGCCCCAGAGTTCAAAAGTTTATCTGCAGAGTTTTACCTCCCAGCTTGGGTGGAAATGGGGGGGAGAGAGAGACACACGGGGGTGTTAAGGGGCACCTTACATGGTTTGAGGCCAACAGCCCTGCCTCTCCATAGAGTTCTGCTGCAGCCTTCACCATGAGCCACTCCACCAGCCGCTTCGCTCCACAAGCCGTCCTGTGAGCCACTCCAGCTGTTCTGTGAACTGCTCTGCTCTGCCAGCCGCTCCACTCCACCAGCCATCCTGCAAACTGCTATGCTCCACCAACATCACAGCAATATATCTTCAGCCCCTCCCCCTCAGCATTCAGTGATTTTAGCACTCAATAATTTTAGCTCTTTAGTGAGTTCAGCTTGTAGTAGGGGAGCCTCAGTGCTGGTGCATTCAGCCTGTAACTAGACTCCTAATGGAATCAAAATTAGCTCTCATATTCCACAGTGGAAAGAGGAGTAGGTGCAATTGGTGTTTGAGGCCCATACCACCAAGTACAAATACCCTGTACAAACCCCAGCCTCTCTCAATTCACTGGGTTTTGGAATCCATGTGCCTTGTCTAGCTAGTGCTACTTAGTTGATGACGAGTCTCTCTGTCATAAAACAGTTCCACTGTCCTTGATTCACATAATCATGATAACAACACTTTATTCTTCCTTCCCCAATAACAGTGAAACTGGGGATTCCACAGCAGCCAAAGTGACCATTTGGGCCACTGTGGACTCATGCTAGGCGGGGTGGGTGTGCCTATGCAAACAAGATCAGCCCCTGAAGTTCTTTTCCACAACTTGCCACAATTCACCACCAGATGTCAGGGTAGAGCTCATCCTGACTCTGCTTATATTCAGAATTTAAAATATATATATATAAAGGTATATAAAGCTGGAGTTTTTGCATCTATCCCACAACTGTAATATTCAATCTGGTTATCTAAGATTCCTTATTTTCATTATTAATTATTATTATTATTAGAAATACTGCAGTTTTCTCTGTTTGACCTTTTCAGTGAGACCATGTCTGCTATGAAGGTTCATTTAGGTCTGAGTATAGTCAGACCTGCATAGTGTGCAAGTTAGGAGGGAAAGCATTCAAGGAGCCTTCTGCCTCTGTCCATTCCCCATGCCTTTGTACAGGGGCTAGGGATAATCATATCACTTGTGCTCCCCTGAATGTAAGGACTTTGAATTTCCCAAGATCTGGAAGGGAGCACATGCTGCATATTCTAGAAGTAGCAGTGCTCCCTTTCTACTGTGGGATGCATTCTGCCACCTCCTGACCACTCTCTGCTCTGTTCTGTGCTTTAAAGGCCCAGTTTAGCCCTAAAGATTCCATCACACTTTTTTAAAGAGCAATGATTCTGATTTGATCCAGTGTCATTGGTCAAAATTTCTCTTCCATCTACTGTTGTGCAGTGTGAAATGCACCAGATGCTTGCTGCCCTCTACCTCCAAGGGAGCAACATAATCACACAAACCCAGACTAACCATTACATTAAACACAATCCCCATCAGGCAAAGTTCATTTCTAAGCTCCGAGGATCCACAGCAGTTTAGACCAAATCTATAAAGCAGCCATAGGCACAAAACCCACAATTGCCAACTAACTGGATACAAGGCATCTGGATTAATGTAACATCCCTTAAATTCCACAGACACGGGACTCTTCCGCTGAGCTGATGAGAATCTCCAGTAGTTGTTAGTAGTAGTAGGGCTTTCATCTCTTTTTCTGAAGGCTGCATCTACCTAGTAAAGTGTGACATTTACTCCTCCTCCCCTTACGTGCTGCTCATCCTCACTCCTAAGGTGGATGCTATCAGCTTTGGCTGAGGAAAATTCTCCTCAAAGACATTTTTGGGCACGTGCACATGCACGTGCACCTGCACATGCGCGTACACACACACACACACACACACAGAGGCAGGAGAGTTCATGGCTTTCCCTGTTTATCTGCAGATGACTCACTTTTCCTAAAGGATCGTTGACTAGATAAAGAATTCCCTCTAGAATGCTGATCTGCTCCTTCTCATTATATTCTTTTCTTAAAGGCCTTACTCTTAATTCAGCTCCTTCTGTGACTAGAACACATTAATATTCTTAAGATTACAAAGAAGGCATTTTAATACATCACACATCCACCTAATTAAGAGGGAACATTTCACTTAATTCAAATTAATGTAAAGAATTTAAAGCTGCAATGGTAAATTGTGTGGGTATTAAGGTTTATGTCATTTGGAAGTTAGTTTTTTAGTAAATTGGAATTTCAAAAGCAACATCACCAATTTGTTTGTGTTCCTGGCTGAGTTGTCATAGGGTCTGGCATGCACAAAGTTTTAAAAAGCCCTCTTTAGAATTCTGTGTGTTGAAACTGAACTGCAATCCAGAGCATTAGCAAGGTCATTAAGGGTTATTCCTCAATCCTCCCTTCTGAGGCCTTGGCTACACTGGTGGTGTACAGCGCTGCATCTTGCTGCACTCAGGGGTATGAAAAACGCCCCCCCCCAAGCGCAGCGAATACAGCACTGTAAAGCGCCAGAGTAATCAGAGCCTGCAGCGCTGCACGCTCGCTCGCAGCGCTGCAAGCTATTCCCCCAGGAGAGGTGGAGTACATACAGCGCTGCAAGAGCTCTCTTGCAGTGCTGGCGGCGCAACTACACTCGCGCTTCACAGCACTGCCGTGGCAGCGGTGTGAAGTCCCGAGTGTAGCCAAGGCCTGAGCCACTCAGCATTTTCAGCATTGTTACGTGTTGTTTCTGACACAGGTCTCCCAGATCATAGGTTGTCACAATTGCTAGTCTCACCTGACTTGAAATGTTCCAACCATCTGTACAAATTTCAGAGTTTCATGGCTTCAACCTTGTAGAGCAGGGATCGGCAACCTTTGGCACGTGGCCCGGCTGCTTTGTTTACCTGCCGTGTCCACAGGTTCGGCCAATCACTGCTCCCACTGGCCATGGTTCACTGCTTCAGGACAATGGGGCTGCGGAAAGCGGCATGGGCCAAGGAATGTTTCGGCCGCGGCTTCTCGCCGTCGCCATTGGCCTGGAGCGGCGAACCACTGCCAGTGGGAGCCACAATCTGCCAAACCTGCGGATGTGGCAGATAAACAAAGTGGCCTGGCCCGCCAGAGGGCTTACCCTGGCGAGCCGCATGCCAAAGGTTACCAATCTCTGTTGTAGAGTTTGCATATACTTATGAATCTCCTTACAGCCTAAAATTTCATTTAACAAAACTACTGTCACTGCATATTGCTTACATTTCATGCCCACACTGCCATTTATAATTTTCACTTCAGAGGCCTCACAACTGTTTTTTGAGGAATCTTAAAAATGTAGGAAAAAATAAATGATATATCCTGAAAAATTCAATACTATATTAGAAGTTATGAGAAGACCACTTTTTTGGGTCCTCACTCACATTCTCCATCAGGCCACTTAGAAGTGTAGAATTGGTGGACTCTTAAAGAACTGGTAAGTGTAAAGAGCTCATGATATTCAAGGTATCAATAAGAAACTCAGCTGGCCTGTTTGTAGATGGCACTCAAAATAGAATCAGAAGAGTGGGAAGATCCTTCAAGTCTCATTTACAAAACTGACCACTAGTGTCAGTAAGAATTAAGAAAAAAGAAAAATGTATCATCTTGGACCCCACCCTTGAGTGGGGCAGAAGAATCAAGAGAGGTCTGGTGGGCTTAAGAAAAGCAGGAGGCTCTAAAGAGAGGAGCCAAGAGAACACTAGAGAAGGATATCAGTCCTTTCAGAATAGAGGAATGAAGTCAAATAGGACCCTGGAAGATTAAGGACTCCCACTGGCATGAGGGGACAACCAATATCTGAATTAAGAGTTTCAGTTTTGAAAGTTTCATCAAGAGACAGATGAAAGAGAATGTCAGAAAATATACAAGGGCTACTTTTGGGGAACAATGTGAGGATCAGAGGAACTGGGCTTAAACACACACCTCAGTTTGTAGATTCTTTATATTAATGTTATATATGAAGACAAACACAATTTTGATTTGATTAGTGAAAATAAGACAGATTTCTGCATTTCCCTAGTGATTTGCATGATTGATTTAAAAAACAAAAACAACAACAACAACAACCCTAAACTAATCCCAAATCCCTTCAACCCACCCCAGCTGTTATCAGCCTGTGACCAGGGAACCAGAAATACAGATATTTGTATATGCTGCCCCTGTTGTATGCTGGTTTTATTTGTATTCATTCCTTTAACAGTACAACCCAAATGTATTTTACTTGATAACTTTTTATGCAGATCTTACAACACATTTTTCTACCACATGTTGGAACATTTGTGCACACATATACACAAAAAATCCCATCTTTATGTTTGAAATTTATGGGAACACAATTAAAGTGAGAGGGGTCCAAAGGTATCAAGATAATTACATTTTTCTAATCTTACTAAACAAGATAAATTACCTGCAGGCCCTCTTATAAAAGATGAAATCTTCATAATAAGTGAATTAATCAAGCAGCAGCTTGCTACTGCACATGCATTTATAACAGGAATGATTCAAAGACTTATTTTATGGGGAAATTAATGGAAACAGGCTTTTCATTCTTCTGCACCAATTGAAAACCTCAGCAACCAGCTGCCCACTTGTCAAGAAAACAGAAAGAAGCTGGAAACAAAGATAAATAAAAACACCTTTTTCCTGGCACTTTTGAAGAGAAAAAGCAGCTCTCATTTACAGCAGCCATCTGTTTGTTATTTAATATGGGTGAATTACATGCTGTAATGAGTTTGTTTCTGCATCACTCAGTGCAATGGAACACAAGTTCACTCTCATAATGTGCAGCAGTTTTTAAAAGCTAATCATTTAATTGGACACAATAGTCAATGACAAATGGAGATGTAAAAACTCAGCCAGCTGTAGAGTGAATATGTAATCATTGTGAAATCATATTATTTTACATGCATGAAGACTTCTTAAAAGTAGCTGCTTTTGGTCATCACCAGAGATTCTGAAGAATTGAAGAAACATGATGAAAAGCAGCATTTCAAAATTGTTGTTCATATATATTGAACCAGATTCAGGAGCATGCCATTAAGTTTAGGTATCTCAAATCATCTCCAGATTAGTTAGTAGCGTTTCCCAATTTTTTGTTTACATGTATTTGCAACATACATGGTTCAGCAGGCATGACCTACTGTTTCTTGGGTTAAGATGTACCTGATATATTTCTGTTAAAGCTACATCCTAATTCCTACTTATTTTCTGCTTTAGTACACAATATCACATACAAATAAACAGGAAGAAAGTAGGCTTGAGTTCCCAGAGTTAGGAATTAATTTAGGGAACCTAATCCTAAATATTGCTGCATCTTGCAGTGAGCGATTGCAGAGTTTCTAGGACTTTACTGAGAAGCAGTGATATTTAAAAAAACAGTATTTCATACAGATTCAGTAGGTTCAGCATTTTTCAGCTGACTTCAGGTGAAGAACAACCTGCTCAGCCTCTTTGGGGCAATTATTTGGTGCAATTCTTACCTGCCACAGATGGTCTAAACATCCTCCTCCCTTTAACTATACTGAGAGTAAGAAAAGCAGGGTCAGTTGGTGTCAGTCATCGCTTGATGGGGTGGGCCAAATTAATCTCTGGTGTAACTCCATTGATATCAGAAGAGTTACACCAGGGATGAATTTGGCCCATCTTGGTCAGAGGCCTCAGATACAATAGGTGAGATTATTTTGCATTCTAAATCCAGCTTCAACTCAGTGGGGATTTACCATTCTGGTTGTCCCCATTCCTAGAAGGCATGTAAGTAGGGAGGTTATTTGGGGATATTCCCAGGTGCCAAATGCAATTTACTCAATGTGGTCCATTTGTCTTTTGCCAATTAAATGCTATCTATACAAGGTCTGAACTGTTTAATCTTGTTAGGATTTATATTTATTTTATCTATTAATAGGCTAAACTCTCTACTGAAAACACAAGATAAAAATATCATGAAGTCTCCCAAAGGGAAGAATGCTTAGAGTCTGCAGGGGAAGTGGTGGATGGCCTTGTCGCACTATCTGGAGTCATGATTATGAGTGCCTACGTCAGTACAGATTGTCACCCGCAGGTCTGTCACTGAATGACCAGACAGGTTAAAGTGTTCTCCCACTGGTTTTTGAGTATTTTGATTCCTGATGTCAGATTTGTGTCCATTAATTCTTTTGCGTAGAGACTGTCCGGTTTGGCAACAGAAAAACTTCAAAAACAGACTCCAAAGAGAGACTGCAGAGCTAGAATTGATATGCAAACTAGACACAATCAACTCCTGTTTGAATAAGGACTGGGAATGGCTGTGCCATTACAAACGTTGACTCTATCTCCCCTTGTAAGTACTCTCACACTTCTTATCACACTGTCTGTACTCGGCTAGCTTGATTATCACTTCAAAAGTTTTTTTCTCTTAATTAATTGGCCTCTCAGAGTTGGTAAGACAACTCCCATCTGTTTATGCTCTCTGTATGTGTGTATATATATCTCCTCAATATATGTTCCATTCTATATGCATCCGAAGAAGTGGGCTGTAGTCCACGAAAGCTTATGCTCTAATAAATTTGTTAGTCTCTAAGGTGCCACAAGTACTCCTGTTCTTCTTTTTGCGGATACAGACTAACACGGCTGTTACTCTGAAACTTTTCCTGAAAACACTATCCTGGCCACCATGGATCTTTACACCAATATTCCACATGAGGATGGACTATAAGCTGTCAAGAACAGTATCCCTGATGAGGCCAGGGCACACCTGGTGGCTGAGCTTTGTGACTTTGTCCTCACCCACAACCATTTCAGATTTGGGGACAAGTTATAACTTCATGTCAGTGGCGCTGCTATGGGTACTCGCATGGCCCCACAGTATGACAACATTTTTATGGCTGACTTAGAACAACGCTTCCTCAGCTCTCGTCCCCTAGTGCCCCTACTCTACTTGCGCTACATTGATGACATCTTCATCATATGGACCCATGGGAAGAAGGCCCTTGAAGAATTCCACCTGTATTTCAACAATTTCCACCCCATCATCATCAACCTCAGCCTGGACCAGTCCACACAAGAGATCCACTTCCTGGACACTACAGTGCAAATAAGTGATGGTCACATAAACATCACCCTATACCAGAAACCTACTGACCACTATACTTACCTACATGCCTCCAGCTTCCATCCAGGACACATCAAATGATCCATTGTCTATAGCCAAGCCCTAAGATACAACCAAATTTGCTACAATCCCTCAGATAGAGACAAACACCTACAATGCTTTATCAAGCATTCTTAAAATTACAATACCCATCTGGGGAAGTGACGAAACAGATTGACAGAGCAGGTATCCAGACGTTTCCTACTACAGGACAGGCCCAACAAGGAAAATAACAGAACGCGGCTGGCCATCACATACAGCTCCCAGCTAGAACCTCTCCAGCACATCATCAACAATCTTCAACCTATCCTGGAAAATGATCCCTCACTCTCACAGACCTTGGAGACAGGCCAGTCCTCGCTTACAGACAGCCCCCCAACCTGAAGCAAATACTCACCAGCAACTACATACCACACCACAAAAACACTAACCCAGAAACCAATCACTGTAACAAACCTTGTTGCCTACTCTGTCCCCATATCTACTCCAGCAACACCATCAGAGGACCCAACCACATCAGCCACACTGTCAGGGACTCATTCACCTGCACATCTACTCATGTGATATATGCAATCATGTGCCAGTAATGCCCCTCTGCCATGTACATTGGCCAAACCGGACAGTCTCTACATAAAAGAATAAATGGACACAAATCAGACATCAGGAATGGTAACATACAAAAGCCAGTAGGAGAACACTTCAGTCTTCCTGGACATTGTATAACACATTTAAAAGTAGCCATACTTGAATAAAAAAACTTCAGAAACAGACTTCAAAGAGAAACTGCAGAACTAAAATTCATTTGCAAATTTAACACCATTAATTTGGGCTTGAGTAGGGACTGGGAGTTGCTGGCTCACTACTAAAGGAACTTTTCCTCTCCTGGTATTAATACCTCCTCATCACTTATTAGGAGTGGACCACATCCTCCCTGATTGATTTGGCCCTGTCAACACTGGTTCTCCACTTGTCAGGTAACTCTCTTCTCTTCATGAGTCAGTATAATAATGTCTGCATCTGTAATTTTCACTCCATGCATCTGAAGAGGTGGGTTTTTTACCCACGAAAGCTTATGCCCATATAAATCTGTTAGTTTTTAAGGTGCCAGCGGACTCTGTATTATAGTCAGTATCATGAGTAGCACCTATTCCATATTTAGCCCTATTCCCGAAAGATCATTTTTCAAGTTAAATGGAACTCAAACCACAGTAGCTTCCATAGGATAACTTTCAAATGCATGCCATAGGTTTTCTTGTTTTTTTTTAAAATAAACCTTTTAGAATCAAAACATATTTTGCCCACTGTACAAAAAATGACACCCTCTCATTTTGTTTGAGGTCCTCTATATCTCACTTGCAGCATGGTAAAGAGAAGCAATAATATAATAGAGTTGTGTTTTATACCCACATGCTTCCAGGGTCCACCTGGTAACTACTAGTTATTAATCTTCTGCGTTGATTTTTGATATATCAGAATGTAGAAATCCAGAGAACATCTCTTGGACTGTTATCCAAGAGTATGGGACTGTACAAACACCATCAGAAATGGAGAGAGTTGGCTTGGGTGGCATCAGTAATGATGTGATGTAAGTAGATTATATTGAGGCAATGTAGTAAATTTAACCTTATTTTGGGGAATTCTTATGGCTGTCTTAAGCAATAGTGAACTTGATGCACTTATTCTATGACCCAATCATTTCAACACTGAAATGAATGGCAAAAATCCTTCTGGCTTCAAATCAAATGGCATAAAATTCCTCCCTGATCTTCATTCACATTTTTTAACTAACACTTTATTTAGAACAATTCATCACAATTGCCAATCAGTTCCTGAAATTACTTTGAGATTGCACAGCAGGTCAAAACTGAGGTGGTGATGGCAAAATTGGGTGTAGAAATTTACACAGCATCTGCCCACAAGTCTGTCTCAAGGTACTAAAGCTACTCTAATAGGATCTCACTTTATGTCTCACTACACCTGATCCTAAGGCAGTGATGAGGCTGTAAGGGAGTGCAGGTGCCAGTCTTCAGGTACACCCACAGGAGTTAGGGAGGTGATCAGGGCCTTGGTCTCTGTATCGTCGGTCAGAGGGATTAAGTGTACCACGTGGTGCAGGCAGTATCATCCTATAGGTAATATAATCTGTGCACTCTTCCATGCACAGCGGTGATCATTCCTCAAGCTCCACCACTGAAAGTACAGCTTTGTCTACCTCCCAACTTGACATGCCTAAGGGCTTGTATACGCTGCCCCACAGCACAGAGGGTGTGAATAGCAGTTTTCAATGAAGTGCTACACTGTAACTCCTCTGTGCAGATGCAGTGTGGATGAACTAAAAGGTTCCTAGTTCTCATTAATGTAGTCCTCTTCAAACAGGACTACATTAATGTGAACTAGAAACCTTTTTGTTTGTGTCTACAGTGTCCAAATGGGGGAATTACAATGCAGTCCTTTTGTGAACACAGCCTAAGTGGCATGATTTTGCCCTTTTTCAGCAGTAAATTTCTTCCACAAAACATAACAATAAATGTTTGTAACGAATGTTCAAACAATGTTGTTGAGGTTCATACAAATCTCAAGGCAAATCCTTATTCATCTTTCTGAAATCCAGAGACAGAAAAAAGGGATTCACTGAAAAGTTAATATGAAACAAGAGCATTTTGTTATTAGAAATTCATTTAAAAACTGATGAAAAATGGCACTTACAGTAAAATCCATTTGCCGTGCAATGGATCCGATTATGTTAACTTGTTCATTGAGTTTGGAGATGGTATGACACTGAGGGTGTCTTAAACTCATACAACCCCTTTTAACTATGTTCCTAGATAATATAGTAGCACCTAAGGTCAGATTTTGCAAAGCACCTGAAAATGCAGATAGGCCGCTTGTGGCATTTACTAAAGCATCTCAACAGGTTAGGTATCTAAGTTCCATCAAAAGCCAGTGGTCCCCAAACTTTTGACTTTCCATCTCCCTTACCCCTGTTCATGGCCCCTCTCCCCAGAGCTAGGGCCAGGACTAGCCTATAGCTCCAGGAGGGGGGCGGGGGAGAGATTTGCACATGAGTAAGGACCACAGCTAGGGCCATGAGCAGAGACCCGAGCATGGTTCCGGTTCCGGCAGGTCCTGCAGCTGGGACCCTGGTTGCGGGGCCAGGAGCAGAGCCTCTGATGCGAAGCCAGTGGCAGCCAGGACCCCAGGTGCGGGGCCATGAGTGGAGCCCTGGGAGCAGGGCCAGGAGCACTGGGACCCTGTTTGTAGGGTCAGTGGCCAGGACCCCACGCAAAACCTGAGGGTGCTGCAACACCCCTCGCACTCCTAGTTCCCGCGCCCATGAATTAGAGTAAGCAATCTAATATTTAAAACCAATCTGACATTCTCCATATAGGCTAGAATTGTATTAGCCATATTCTACCACTTGGATATCCTGCAGTGAAGTCCACACATAGCTCAAAGCTAGCAAGGAGATATATGGCCTTCACCTGCTGTTCATTACCATGATAGAATTAGCAAAATGAATGGAACATTTTGGCAATATGAAGCAAAATAGCAGGTGATATAATGGAAAAATGGATATCAAAATGCTACTAGAAAAAAGGTGAAAAGACTATTCCTACATTCTTTTACTATTAATAATTACTATTATTATTTGTTTTATAGTAGTGCCAAGGCATCCCATTTAAGCACAGGGCCCCATAGTGCTTGTTGCTGCACAATCATAAAACAGAAGAAAGTCCCTGCCCCAAAGAATTTACAATCTAACTAGGGGCAAGACATGACAAGTGAATGTCAAACTCAAGGGGGGGAAGAAGGAGGAAGGAAAAGGGTAATATTGATGGGAACACATGAATTTGTAAACTTCATAGACTTACTGCTGTTGCTTTTTTGGGGTCAGATAAATGAATGAGAAATACTGAAGAACCACTTGTCTAGCAAGAAGATAACTTCTTAACTTATTTGATCACAAACTCTCAGTGGGCAAAATTTTATGTTCATATTAAAATATATATCATGTTATATTGCAATGCCTGTTACCCTGCTTTATGAATCTGCAAAGGAAATAGAACAAATCTGTTCTTGGTAACTCAGCAGTAATGCTTTATGGTATTTGCACTGACATTTCACAGACACTATAGACTCAATTGTATTAGGTCTTTCAGTACCTTCTGCAAAATGTAAATATATGTGTGAAGTATTCTATCTACTGGTATTGTATGACATAATGTTACTTTACAAGGAAAGATGTGTGCTCTACGTAGGCATCAGTGTGTGACTCCCATGATGTTTAAGGTGAAATGCCTGGTATGAATCTGAGGGCAGAATCTGTAATGACATAAAAAACTGTCTTGTCTTGGGTAAGTTCTGTACCCGTTAGCAAGAACTTCATCAGCAAGGACCCAAAGTAATTGAAAAATTACTGAAACAAATAACTTGTAGTAAGAGTCCCAAACATCCACTGACTATACCTTCCTGCTATATGCTAGGTGCATCTCAATATTCTGCGAACATCTCCAACTTCATTTATAATCTTATTGTCCCTAGTTCTTACAAGGACACACGGTTAAGAAAGGGCTTGATCCTTTCAACCTTGTAGGGGTTAACACAATGCCCAAGGACTCCTCCTCCTACCCCACCCCCCGTAGTATCAGCCACCTCAAGGTGGGCAGAAGTAAGGTCATAGCCTTGTCTCTCCCTTAATGGTCCAGTGGAGCCAGTTGGTTGCAATTGAACCACTGCATTCTTCTAAGAAGTAGTGTCCAGTGAATGCACTAGACTCTTCTGGAAGCATTGTGTCTTCCTGAAATACAACAACTCCTGGAACTCCCCCAAGAATGGTACCCTCAATACTTTCATGTTTGTGAGAATGCATTTATTTCTCCCTTAAATTAATTAGGACAGATGCTCAGCTGGTGTAAATCAGTGTATTGCCATTAAAGCCTACTGCTAAGAACGTGTCCCATGGTTCTTTACTCAGACAACATCAAGTGACTCAGTTCCACATCCCAAGAACCCTTTGGGAAAAGAATGTTCTTTGTTATAAATTAAACCTTCCCAGATTGTAATCCTGATCATATTCTATGTTCCCTCTTTCCATATAAAGCAGGTTTGTATGCTCCCCCTTAGGTGCTATGGCAGGAAACGGTGATAAGATTAACTCTCAGTATACTATATCAAAAATAACCAGAATTCTTTGACTCTCATCTTCAAAAAGACATACCTTTATTATGAATTTACTTTCACAGCTTTATCTTTTATTTCACTAATAATCCCAGGAGGATGTTAAGCAATAGCTATTGAAGTTAGACATTTTTAAATCAGCAGGTCAGAATAACGTGCATCCAAGAGTTCTAAAAGAACTGGCTTGGAGCTTGCTGGACCGTGGATGTTGATTTTTTAATAAGTCTTGGACCACCAGGGAAGTTCCAGAAGGCTGGAAGAAAGCTAAGGTTGTGCTAATACTTTAAAAGTGTAAACAGGATGAACGGGGTAAGTATAGGCCTGTTAGTCTAGCATTGATCCTGGGCAATATAATGGCAGGCTGATATGGGACTTGATTAATGAAGAATTAAAGAAGGGTAATTCCAATCAACATGAGTTTATGTAAATATATACTGTCAAACTAGCTTGATATCTTTTTTGATGAGATTACAAATTTGGTTGATAAAGGTAATAGTACTGATGTAATATAAAACTTAAGAACATAAGAACGGCCATAGTGGGTCAGACCAAAGGTCTATCTAGCCCAGTATCCTGTCTTCTGACAGTGGCAATTGCCAGGTGCTTCAGAGAGAATGAACAGAATAGATAATCTTCAAGTGATCCATTTCCAGTTGCCATTCCCAGCTTCTTGCAAAGAGAGGCTAGGGACACCATCCCCACCCATCCTGGCTAATAGCCATTGAGGAGCCTATCCTCCAGGAATTTATCTAGTGCTTTTTTTGAACCGTGTTATAGTCTTTTATATACTTTCTCTGGAAGGCATTTGACTTGTTACTGCATGACATTTTGATTAAAAAACTAGAAAGATAAAATTAACGTGGCACACATTAATTGGATGAAAAACTGGCTAACTGATAGATTTCAAAATCTCAACATTGAACAGGTTTCACTATTTAACATTTTTATTAATGACCTGGAAGCAAACATAAAATCATCAGTGATAAAGATGACACAGAATTGGGGGAGTGGTGAATAACGAAGAGGATAAGTCACTGATACACTTGATAAACAGGGCACAATTGTGCATTTTCATATGGCTAATTATAAATGCACACATGTAGAAACAAAGAATGTAGGCCATACTTACAGGATTGGGGACTCTATCTTGGGAAGCAGTGACTCTGTGGCCTGCAATGTGCAGGAGGTCAGACTAGATCGTCTCTTCTGACTGTAAAGTCTGTAAGTCTAATGTAGTCATCGTGGATTATCAGCTGAACATGAGCACCCAGTGCAATGCTGTGGCCAAAGGGGTTATACAATCCTTGGATTTATAAACATGGGAATTTTTAGTAGGTGTAAAGAGCTTAAACTATGTCTGTATTTGGCTTTGGTGTGACCTCTGCTGGAATACTGTACCTAGTTCTGTTGTTCACAATTCAAGAACGTGGGAGAGGATTCAGAGAACAGCCATGAGAATGATTAAAGGATTAGAAAACATGCCTTTTAGTGATAGACTCACAGAGCTCAAATATTTAGTTTAACAAAGAGAAGTTTAAGGGGTGACTTGATTACAGTCTACAAGTATCTACCTGGAGAACAAATATTTAATAATGGGCAATTCAGTCTATCAGAGAAAGGTATAACATGATTCAATGGCTGGAAGTTGAAGCTAGAAAAACAGACGTTTTTAACTGTGAGAGTAATTAACCACTGGAACAACTACCAAGGGTTGTGGCAGATTCTCCATCACTGACAATTTTAAAATCAAGATTGGATTTTTTTTTAAAAGATATGTTCTAGGAATTATTTAGGGGAAGTTTTATGGCCTGTGTTTTACAAGAGGTCAGACTAGATGATCGCAATGCTCCCTTATGGCCTTGGAATCTATGAACCTTTTACTACAGAGGAAAGATATATTGAATTACTTTTGAATTTTTTTATATTATTGTGGTAAACTATAAATAAAATTGTGATTGACCTTAAATGTAGTCTCACCCTCACCCCAGCTCTCCCATGTGGCCATATTAGAGCTCCTTCATTGCAGATCTTGTGGAGAGAGAGATGGAACAGGGGCTTCAGATCCTATTTTCTTCCCCACAAGCAGGTGGGTGAAGAGGAGGTAGGGAGGAGAGGGGTAAGGAGTAAATGGAGCTTTGGCTCCACTCCCCACAATGTGCAGGTCAGTACAGCTGGCAAATAGGAGGTAAGCTGTATACTGTAGAGAGCTATAGTAAAATAACTTCCCCCTGAGGCAAAGAGGAAGCAAAGGAAGAAATGTGACTCTCTTTCCTAACACAGTGCTATGCCTAAAGGCTGAATCTAGCCCTCTGTGAGTAGAATTTTTAATCTCTCAGCTGCTTTGCCTTTGGATTGTATTAATAAATTTCAGTGATGGAAGTAAAGCATGGAAGATGATTTCTGCTAAAGGTGGGTGAAACGTGTCTTATTTTAATATTTGCCTCAATACCTAAAAATAAGGCATGGTCAATAAACATAAAATAAAAACAACAATGTAAAAATGACACAGATCTTAACAGGAAGAAGGAATAGCTACAATAACAACAACAATAAGAAACAAAAGACAGCAGAATTAATATATTTGCTGATCTTCTCAGTTTTATGGCTGAACTTTTGGGTTTTGAGCTAAATTTCAGCAATTTCACATATCCATGATTTTAATGAAGAGATGATATAGACTCCAGTAACTTATGGGGTTTATCTCATACATGTGAGTGCCTCATAACTTATTAGCACCAGAAGCCATAATGAGTTATGTCACAGTTCTCCTGCATAGACTCTAAAACTTGTAACTCACTACAAGCCACAGCAATTTCATTTATTTAATGCCCTTTTCAGTCTCACAGATTTGTATCTAGGTTTTGCTAATTTTTCTTACATTTCCTGTATGGTATCCCTAGTGGAACATGAAAACCAAGATGTGAATATAAAGCCTTGAATATATCACTGAAATGAATCTTCTGTTTTGTAACATTAACAATACAGTCTTTCAAAATGCAAGGTCTCCACTTAATTTAATTGGAGACAACGGTGCTCAGCACCTTGCAGGATCTGGCTCTGAAAGAACAGGCTACGAGTTTTCAAAAATATTTCCACATTTCCTAAGTCCATACTTAGGGTTCTAAATAAGTGACCTGATTTTCAAAATGGCTGAGCAAACAGTAGCTCCCACTAACTTCAACAGGAGCTTCATGCTTTTGAGAATCCCTTAAAAGAAAATTATCTCAAAAATCACCTGTCAGGGATGGTCTCTAGGTTTATTTCATCCTGCCCCAGCAGTGATGGCTGGACTGGATGACTTTCCAAGGTCCCTTGCAGCTCTACATTTCAATGGGCTTGTCTTCTCTATCAGGGAAATAGACGCTGCTGCAATTGATGTAGCAGGTGTAAATTTGACAGGTCTAAATAAGTGACAGTCATGAATACCACCCTATACCGGAAACCTACTGACGGCTACACTTACCTACATGCCTCCAGCTTCCATCCAGGACACACCACACGATCCATTGTCTACAGCCAAGCTCTAAGATATAACCGCATTTGCTCCAATCCCTCAGATAGAGACAAGCACCTACAAGATCTCTATCAAGCATTCTTAAAATTTCTTAAAACTACAATACCCACCTGCTGAAGTGAAAAAATAGATTGACAGAGCCAGACGAGTACCCAGAAGTCACCTCCTACAAGACAGGCCCAACAAAGAAAATAACAGAACACCACTAGCTGTCACCTTCAGCCCCCAACTAAAACCTCTCCAGCGCATCATCAGAGATCTACAACCTATCCTGAAAGATGATCCTTTACTCTCACAGATCTTGGGAGACAGACCTGTCCTCGCTTACAGACAACCCCCCAACCTTGATTATCACTTCAAAAGTTTTTTTCTCTTACTTAATTGGCCTCTCAGAGTTGGTAAGACAACTCCCACCTTTTTATGCTCTCTGTATGTGTGTATATATATATCCTCAATATTTATTCCACTCTATATGCATCCGAAGAAGTGGGCTGTAGTCCACGAAAGCTTATGCTCTAATAAATTTGTTAGTTTCTAAGGTGCCACAAGTACTCTTGTTCTTTTTGTAAACACCACCCTATACCAGAAACCTACTAACCACTATACTTACCTACATGCCTCCAGCTTTCATCCAGATCACATCACAGCCAAGCTCCAAGACACAACTGCATTTGCTCTGATCCCTCAGACAGAGATAAACACCTACAGGATCTCTGTCAAGCCTTCTTAAAACTATAATACTCACCTGGTGAAGTGAAGAAACAGATTGACAGAGCCAGAAGGGTACCCAGAATGCCACTAGTCATCACTTACAGAACATAAGAATGGCCATACTGGGTCAGACCAAAGGTCCATCTAGCCCAGTATCTTGTCTACTGACAGTGACCAATGCCAGGTGTCCCAGAGGGGGTGAACCTAACAGGTAATGATCAAGTGATCTCTCTCCTGCCATCCATCTCCACCCTCTGACAAACAGAGGCTAGGGACACCATTCCTTACCCATGCTGGCTAATAGCCATTAATGGACTTAAGCTCCATTGATTTATCTAGTTCTCTTTTAAACCCTGTTATAGTCCTATTCTACTAGCACAACATTTTACTTTTAAATGTTATATTTTGGATCTTTTGTTATTTTTTTTTTCTATTTAAGTTAGTAGTTTAGGAAAATAAGTAAAAAATTTATGGAACTAAAGTTGTAAAAAAAAATCTTTTTAGCACTTAAAAAAAAATCATTTTCCCATTATTTGAAATTTCCTACCCTTCTCATTTTTATGTCTTTGATGTGGTAATTTGTCCTACATTTTAAAGGGCAAGAGCCCACAGGTGGCTTTTGGCAGTCCAAGAAGTATGTTCCAAAGTATGTGCATGGTCTAAAAATATTACTACAGGCATAAAGAGGTTTCATTTCAGTTTTCATCTGTAAATACAAGGTGACTGGTGCACACAAGTAACAGGTAGCTCAGAAACATGGCTGTCACATTGTTGTGCCTATTAAGGGTCCAGATGTGCAAACTTTACGCATGCTGGTGAACTCTTACTCACGTGGCCCCATTGAGGTTGTTCATAAATGCTCCCTAGGCCTGAGGTTGCACATGCTGGTTTTCTGAATGGAATATGCATGCCTTAAATAATGGTCCTTCTATTGCTTAACTAGAACATAATTTTAATTACATAAAAATGCAAAAACACTATGTTCAGAGAACATTATTAAGGTTGCAGAATCAAGCATTCAGAAGTTAAAAAAATGCCAGAATTAGGGTTCCCTGAACAACAGTACCTTTACATCCTGTGTGTACACATTATGATGCAGGAGGAGCAATAGCTCAGTGGTTTGCACATTGGCCTGCTAAGCCCAGGGTTGTGAGTTCAATTCTTGAGGGGGCCACTTAGGGATCTGGGGCAAAATAAGTACTTAGCCCTGCTAGCAAAGGCAGGGGGCAGCTGGGCTTGATGATGTTCCAGAAGATGGGATATCTCTATTTATTTAGTGGTTGTGTCTTTAAAGGCTATCCTAAAACATATGCACCCAGGGCAGAATTAAAGTTGTATGATCAGTCTTCATTCTCTTGATACCTAAATTTAAGTTCTTGACAATAAAACCTTGACAACATTCTATAAAATAAACATTCATGTAATTTTCTAGATTTTTTTTTAAAGAGAAAAAGGCAAATACAAATTGTATCATATGCACCTATAACTATCCTACATTAATAACAGGGATACACCCTGCACCTCCGGTACAGGCCACTTTAGCTATAGGTGTCACTACACTAGCCAATAGCAGAAAAAAGCTATTATCCTCTGTGGACTAGCTGTTAGTGGGTGACGTAATATGTTGAAAAGGTTTCCTATGCTGAAACTGCCTTATTTTACAGACAATAGAGCCAGGTGTAAATTAGTGGATTCTTTGCAATAGGCCCATGGCAAATATCTGAGACTTGAGTCTGCCATATTAGAGATATAGGTTCCATTCCCAGTTTAAGTAACCTCACAGTGAGGCAAAAACAAGGTAACAAAATTAATAACACCAGTAAGTAGAAGTGAGTGTGGAAGTTTCTTGGTTCTCAATCCAGTGCATCTTCCTATACATCAAACAGTATTTTTATTGTGGAGGGAAGGTCAGTAGCAACAATAGAATTCTTTTGCTTGTGTCCTATCTGGAGGCTTAGTTCTGCATAACAAGATGCTAGGGTGGTGCATGCAGAGTGATAATAGATTGTTGCTAGCTTTTGGTAATAAGCCCGGAGCTAGCTGTAGTGAGCAAAACGCAGATGACAGTTTTCAGGAATTTATAATTTGGCCATATCGGAATAGATTTTTATAAGGCCAGCCAAAAGCACCTTTCTGATCACAGGACTATCCACCTGCTAAATGTCAGAGAATTGCATAACGGACAGTGTTAGGCAACCTAAATATAAAGGTCACTGCCGTTCCTTGAATAAGGCTCTGATTCAGCAAAAATAAAATTAAATATGTGCTTATTTTTAAGCTTCCCTGAATGTTGATGAACTTAAGCACAAGCCTAAATGCTTTGCCAAGTCAGGGTCCAACTGACTATATTTGCATTCTGCTATTCTCAGATATCCATCTCAAATGTGTGAGAAACTGTATTTTTATCTATTAACAACATAGTTTCTCAGTTAACAATGAAGATAGATAGTTAATAAATATCTCATGTTAAAAAGAAAGATCACAGACATATTTAGTTCTTCTATTTTTATTGTTGTTAGCTCTCTTATTCAAGGCATGAGGTGAATAATGAACTTTTTGTAGAATTTGAAAGCTTGGGTCATCTTGCTCGGTGAGCAGATTTGCTTTAAAAATATAACAAAATAAAAAGCTTGCTAAATCAATGAATCATGATGGAAAAGCTTAATTAAAGTCCATGGAAAAATTAAAAGCAAGAAAAAATTAAGGTATCAATATATCAACTCATAACTACTAGACACAAGGGTATTGATTGAGTAATAAGTAATGGGGGTGGGGCAGGGGTGACCATCATGCAGAAGATGAAATGGGGCAGTGAGTTAGTTGTGCAGGTTGTTGTACGGTGTTGTAAAGTTAGTTATAAATATTTTAAATTGAGGTGCAACAATGGCAGTGAACTGTTTAAACTTAACTTTTATTGAAAAGGCTACATTTTACATATGTCAAACAGATTTTTTCAGAATTACTCATATTTGCCTCTGGGATGAAGTTTTGTAATTTTTTCTCACCAACAGTATTACACTTCTATTTCTATCTTCCCTTAAGATATTCTGTGTGGTATAAAAAAGGGCCAAATCTAATGCTGTCAGTACTAAAACATCCTTGGAATTTCTAAATATTATACATGACACTTTTCTAATTCAGAAAGTGTTGCAGCTAACATGGGGAATTCTATGTTAGATCTTCCCTTCATACAAAAAGGGGAACTGATCACAGAACTAAAAACTAATGGTAGCTTAGGCACAATTGATCATTACCTGGTCACAGAATAAAGTCCAAACAAGTAAGATACCGATCTACTTGTTGCTTTAAAAGGGTCAATATCACAAAGCTGAAAACAATTATAAGCCAGATCAGCTGGGAAGAGGAATTTGTACAGAAAAAGGTGAATGGTAATTGGTCATTGTTTAAGCATACTTTTCTAGATCGAGGAAGGCAGTATTGGTTAAAAAACTGACCTGGTTTAAAGGCGCAATAAAGGCAGATATTAAAAATAATAAGAAATGATATATAACAAATGGAAAAAGGGGGAAGATGAAGTATTGAATATAAATCAGAAGCTAGAAATAGAAAATTGATAAGGGGAGCAAAGGAACACAAGAAGAAATCTATGGCTTCTAGAGTGAAAGATGATATGTAGACACACATTTAATGGATGAAAAGCTGACTAACTGATAGGTCTTAAAATGTAATTGTAAACATGGAATCATCATTGAGAGGGTATATTTCTAGTGGGATCCCACAGGGATTGGTTCTTGGTCCTACATTATTTAACATTTTTTTCAATGTTAAACATAACAAATTATCAGTGATAAAGTTTGCACATCGCAAATAATGAAGAGAACTGGTCACTTATATCGATCTGTATTGCTTGATACTGGATGCAAGCAAACAATATGTCTTTTAAAAAATCTAGAGTAAGCCATACGCACCAGATGGGGGACTCTAGCTTGGGAAGCAGTGACTCTGAGAAAGATTTGGACTTGTGATGGATGCTCAGCTGAACATGATTTCCCAGTCTCATGTTGTGACCAAAAGGGCCAATAGGAAACTGGGGAGAGGGCTAGCTCATGTTGGGAGGGATAGCTCAGTTGTTTGAGCATTGGCTTACTAAACCCAGGGTTATGAGTTCAATCCTTGAGGGGGCCACTTAGGGATCTGGGGCAAAATCAGTACTGGGTCCTGCTAATGAAGGCAGGGGGCTGGACTCAATGACCTTTCAGCATCCGTTCTAGGAGATAGGATATCTCCATATATATTATTATAATACAATCTTTGGACACATAAAAAAGGGAATCAGGAGTAGAGAGGTTATTTTATCTCCGTATTTGACACTGACACAACTATTGCTGGGATACTGTATCCGGTTCTGATGTCCACAATTCAAGAAACATGTTGAAAATTTGGAGAGGGTTCAGAGAAGAGCCAAAGAATGATTAAAGGATTAGAAAAAATATGTCTTATAGTGATAGACTCAAGGAGCTCAATCTATTTAGCTTCCAAAAGAGAAAGTTAAGGGGTGACTTGATCACAGTGTATAAGTATCCACAGGGGGAACAGACATTTAATAATTGGCTTTTCAGTGTAGCAGAGAAAGGTATAACACAATCCAACGGCTGAAAGTTGAAGCTAGACAAATTCAGATTCGAAATAAGGCATATATTTTTTACAGCAAAGTATTTAACCACTGGAATAATTTACCAAGCATTGTCATGGATTCTCCATCACTGGAAATTTTAAATTCAAGATTGGATGTCTTTCTAAAAGATATGGTCTAGGAATTATTTTGCGGAAGTTCTATGTCTGTGTTATAGAGGAGGTCAGACTAGATGATCACAGTGGTTTCTTTCTGGCTTTTGAAACTATGAATCAATAGTTAAAAAGATATTGCAGTGATTAGAATGGAATTCTGCTGACTAGTTAGCTCCCTCTTTGCTAACTAGGAGACTCTCTAAGGAGGTAGGGACATGTTCTGCAGAGTCCTGTTATGCCTCAAAACATATGGCACGTAATCATACATCATAGATTCAACTTTAAACATAGTGATTCTTCAGGAAACTGATTTATTGTGGTGATTCCTTATTGTCTACCATGTGTGCTCAGTTACAATGGATTGTTTGCTTGGTGTAGGTGTAAAACTCATGCAGGTAAAGTTATTTCAGATTCAAAAACATGTGTCTCCTATTCCTTCTCAACTCTTATACCATGGCAACCACAGGACTAAAGGAGATGGAAAATGCCCCAACTTACCATGTCTGATTTTCTCAAAATTTTCTATAAAAAATGTCAATTGTTCATTTTTCTCACTTTCTTTCCCTTTTTTCTTTTTCTTCCTTTTGTAGGGGGCAAAAACTAAAATGGAGGGAAAAGGGCATAAAAACCCATTAAATATTGAAACATTTTGAATGAAATTAAAAAATTCCACATTTTTTCCAGAAAAATTGTTATTTTTCCATTGAAAAATTTTTCTAAATGCAAAATGTTTATTAGCTTTAGTAATGATCACTCTCTGAATATCAAAATACTTTCTTACGAATAGCACATGCAGCAGTTCTTTGTTTTTTGAATGTCATGTGACATTTATACCAAATAGCTATAAATGTACACACCATTGCAATGCTAAGTGATTTCTATTTTAAATCCAATATTTATTTTAACCTTGAGCTGCCTAAAACCTTTAATAAGGAGCTTCAAAGCATTTTTAAAATCCTATCATTTTTAAATCTTACTCATTTAAATGCAAGTGCCTTAGAAGCTCAAACAGTGTTGGTTGTTCTCATTGAAGTTTATAATGCCTTAGATATTCAAATCAGCTTTATGCCTTCCATTTGTTATGCAAATCTGCAAACTTTATATATCACATGGTTTATCTACATTAATACAGCTTTCACTAACAGGACTTACAGGAATAGACATATACACTTAAGGTGCATATTTTTAGTGCCTTGAATTATCATAAAAACATTAAAAAAATAGTGTGTATTGCTTTACTCTAATCAGACTCATTTTTATGTGGTTGTTGAAAGCCCTTTTGCATTCCATTCTATGTCTGGAGGACTGTGTATAAAACTGATTCAGAAAAAACCAAAGTGTAGACACCTGCTGGCTTATAATACAAATACTAAAATATCTTAGAGCCTGCTGAAAGGAGAATTGGAACAATATGTCATTACTGAAAGCTCACTTGCAAGTTCTAATGTATTATAATGAAAACAGTATGACAAACCTAATGAGACAGTGAAGATTTGGGTAATTGTTCCTACAATGTATGGTAACTTTTCCAGCCGTTATTGGCAAACATAAAACCTAATGAGATTTTATTAATTTAAATGCAGTACATCTGCAAAACATTTCCTTAGTTGCATTCTCCTCTGATAATCTTCTTTCCCACATGTACTTGATCCTTTTAAGTTAACTGTTCTGTATAGTATACTTTCTAAACAAAACATTCAAAATACTTACCATAAATGTTCATTAACTCTTTTTAGCATGCTTACCTTTTGTGAGTACACTTTTAAAATAACTGGATAGACTATAGTTTCTCCCATTATTCTCTCTTCTGTATGAATATTTGAATAATATAACATATATAATCTATGTTTATACAGGAAATGTATGAGCAATATCTTTATATGAGGCCCCATCCTGCACTGTTGCTTACATTACTTCCCAAGTAGTATCACTCAATTAAATGGGACTTCTTGCAGGGTAAATATGACTCAGTGTGAGGAAGGGTAGTGCAATCAAGCATTAAAACATTAATTATTATTTTTGTATTAGCTTCCCTGTAACTCATATTAATACCACAATTATTTATTGGGAGTTTTCTTTTGTCTCAATAAAATCAAGCAGTTTTGAAGAGGCTAAAGTAAATGATCTGTGAATGAGATGTAAATGGTTTAATTGTGCATTTAACATTTCTAACTCCAATGCAGACAGAAAACATCAATAACTAACTTTTCTCAACCAACTATTTTTTTAAAAATGATCATTCATTCCTATTAAAATGTAATTGTGGTTTGTTTTCTACCTGCTATATTTGGTATTGTATCTTTTTCTAATTATAGTGGCATAGAAGGATGACGGGAGAAATCTTGACCACGCAGTCTTGATAAAAGATATTTCTGGTTGAAGGTACCCATAACACACTGACAACTCATGAAACAAAATGCAATAGAGCTGTCATGAAGTTCAAAAGTTATACTGTCTCTGGTAGAATAACTGGAAAGAGATCGTGTTCACTTTTCCCTTGAGTTTTGCGGGTCATTTTAGATTGACAGTATAGATTTTTATTACAGTTTGTAAAAACTTTTTAAGCAATGAAGTCATCTTTCTCGATTATTCTTGAATACAATCGAATATTGCTGCACTAGAATATTTAAAACTGTGCTGAAATTAATCAAATATCTTCCATCAATTGTACATCAAACTCATCATTGAGGGGGAAAACAATTGAGTATGTGTGGATTGCTTCTTGGTACTACTCTATTTAACATTTTTATCAACAACCTGGAGGAAAACATAATCACCGTTAATAAGGTATGCAGACAACACAAACATTGGAGGAGAGGTAAATAATGAAGAGGACAGGACATTGATTCAGAGCAGTCTTGATTACTTGGTAAGGTTAGCTCAAGCAAACAATATGTGTTTCAATATGGCTAAATGTAAATGTATGCATCTAGAAACAAAGAATGAAGGCCATACTTACAGAATGGGGGACTTAGTCAGGGGATGCAGTGACACTGAAAAAGATTTGGGATCATGGTGGATAATCAGCTGAACATGAACTCCCAGTATAATACTGTAGCCACAAGGACAAACAAAGGTCTTGGATACACAAATGGGAATCTTGAGTAGGAGTAGAGAGATTATTTTACTTACATATTTGGCACTTGTTCAATTGCTGCTGAAATTGTGTGTCCAGTTTTGGAGTCTACATTTCAAGAAGGATGTTGATAAATTGAAGAGGGTTCAGAGAAGAGCCATAAGAACGATTAAAGTATTAGAACAGTGATTATCAACCTTCTTGGACCCATTTGCAAATGTTGCTGGCCTGTGGTGATCCACTCAATAGGTTGGGTCCTGCCCCCCAGGAGAGAGGAGAGGGATGGTCTGTTGCAACACAATAAATAGTGTGAGGGAGTCAGGTTCTGTCCTGGGGGATGGGAGTCCTTGGATTGCAGAGCCTGTCCACACTCATCCTGCAGTGGTGGCTCCTACGTATCTGGTCCTGTGGAACTGTCTGGGCTCAGTTCCCCACTTGGGATCAGAGAACTGCTCAGGTTTGGTCCTGCCCCCAACCAAATGTGTGTGCATGACATTGTGACCTGGAACATGGGGTTGCTGCACCACTCACTTACCTTTGGCTTATTCAGTACACCCGACATCGTGATAGAGGGGTGGTTGAGCCAAACCTGAGTGGCCCTTGACCCTGGAGATCACAGGGCCCAGATCAGAGAGCCAAGACCAGCCTGCTCATGGAACCAGAGCCATAGGAGCTGCCACGTGATCTTTTGAAACATTATGGTGACCCAATTTTGGGTCACAACCTATGGGTTGAGAAACCCTGGATTAGAAAATATGCCTTATAGCATGGAGCTCAATTGTTATTTAACTTAACAAAGAGAAAGTTAAGGGATGACTTGATTATAGTCTGTAAGTATCCACATTAGGAACAAATATTTCATAATTGGCTCCTCAGTGTAGCAGAGAGAGGTATAGTAACACAATCCAATAGCCAAAAGTTGAAGTTAGACAAATTCAGACTGAAAATAATGTGTAATTTTTTAATAGTGAGGGTAATTAAATATTGGAACAGTTTATCAAAAGTTTCAGTGGATTCTCCTTCACTGGCAATATTTAAATCAAGATTGGATGCTTTTCTAAAAGACGTGGTCTAGGGATTATTTTGGAGATGTTCTATGGCTTGTGTTATGCTGGAGGTCAGACTAAATTATTACACAGTGTCCCTTATGACTTTGGAATCTATGAATCAATGAATGAAAAACATATTGGGGAAAATGGAAAAGAGAAGGTCCAAAGTCAATGGTAATTCCATGTGCAGAGTACTTGTAACACTCTTTTCTGAGTGAATCCCTCATCGACTCATCTTATTTTATTCTTATTCGAATCATATCTGGCAGTCTTCATGCTTAGGGCAAGAGTCTTCCCTGGATGTTGTGGCCACACAGTGAACTAATGGATACCAAGCTATCTCCTTACTTCTCTGCACAAACTAACTAGGACTGTAGGTCTACATGTACAGGGGTTCATTGTACTTTCCCCTCCGCAAAGCTAGGCAGGGGGGAGGGAGGGAATACAGGAGATGGATGGGATGGAGAATTGGTTCAACTCCTATACTATGATAGCAATCAGAGCTGAGTCATTACACAAGGAGTGGGAACTAGCTGCTGTTATAGACTGCATGGTATAGACCACAGCAAGAGGGAAGCCACTTCTAGGATGGCATAACAATGCACCATTCCTTATTATGGACTTTGCCTTTGAGACATTATAGCCCTTATATCTTTTTGCTAGTTTTCTCTTTCATTGAGTTTTGCTTCAGTGCTCTCTCTCCGCCAAACTTACTCCTTCTCCTAACTGTGCCAACTGCTACCCTGGCCTTATATAGTCTTCTGGAAGGTGGAGGTATGGGTGGTAGACCTGTGGTCTGCCATCCCTCTCCAAGTCTGATTCCATCAGGGGATAACTGGTAAGTCCTCTTCCCTATTCCATGCTTTCCAACTGGTGGAAGTCTAGGTTATTCTCTCTAGTCTTGGTATCTACTGTGTCCAATTTTGGTCCCACACTTTAAGAAAGATGTGAATAAATTAGATAGGATCCAGAGGAATGGTAGAACATAGTCAGGGAGGAAAGACTGGATATGTTTAGTCTGGATAAGAGAAGGCTGAGGTGAGGGATAGGGAGAGCACACACCCGATAACAATCTTCCAATATATACCAGGCTGTTATAGAGAGGATGGAGATCAATAATTCTCTCTGTCCCTTGAAAGTAGGATAGGAAGCATTTGGCTTTGTTTACAGCAAGGGAGATTTAGGTTAGATATTAGGGAAATCTTTCTGATGATGAGGTTTTTTAAGTACTGGATCAGGTTACCTAGGGGAGGTTGTGGAATCCCTATCATAAGAGGATTTTAAGAACAAGTTAGACAAATACCTCTCAGGGGTGGTCTAAATATACATAATTCTAATTCAAAGCAGGTAATGGACTACATGACTTCCTCAGGCTCCTTTCAGATCTATATTTCTATGATTCTGTGATTCTAGTCTGAAGAATTCCATTTTCCTGTTGAAGCAAGTGATAATTGGAAGAGTATCAGTGGAAGCTTCTGCAGGCTTTGAGTCATACTGTTGCTAATTGGGCAGAATATGTATCCTCACTGTGTGTGGAAGGGGATGAAGTATACCTTTTGCAAACCCTAGAAAACTCACGGTAGAGGGAAGTGGGTAAAATAGCCACTTCCAACCTGAAAAAAGGGAAGAAGCCAGCCAAAGACCAAATCAGAGACAAAGGAGAGGTTAATAGGCAATTTTCATGCAAATCACAAGAGTTCAGTTCAGTTTCCTATAGAATTTGAGCTTTTGTCAACTAAAAGCAAACAGGTGTGACTAGAATGTGTTGGTTTTGGTTCACAAAATCTTAAGAGAACTGAAACCAGAAAACCAGACCCACGATGACCAAACCTTACAAAGTGTTTAGACAGATGGAATTCTGCTGGCCTGTAACTGTAATATAAACTGACAGTTCTCACTTCCATCCACAATATACCATACATCTCTGCTCTCATTTGTTAACATACCTCCATCAACCTGCCCTCCACTAGTGAATCCTACTTCACCACTCCCTTTGTGCCCCAATATTCACTGTTATTTATTGCATTTATTTAATAGACTGCATCTACTCAGAGGTTGGGAATGTTAGTAGTAGTCCAAGTGGCAATGTATTAGCAGACATTAGATGAGATGATCTAAAGTACATGATAAATGCAATTCATTACATAGTTCTGTAAAGTATCATGTGGATATCACTGCTACTTACGGAATGAGTATGGATATGACTTCATAATTACATCCTATTACATTACACAAAACAGACCTAATGATTTTTGTATACACCAAAAATTTGTGTATTATAGGGATTTTTTGTTACTTATTCAAAATAATTGTTCAGCTAAACTGGACATTTTCTAGTCTTTTTCAGAGTTTTACAAATCAGATTATAATATTTCAGGCCAAATATCAGGCCTTATTCCTTCCTTCTGAGACTTCAGTAGATGTTTTGCCTAAGTAAAGACACAGATTTGGTCCTTCCTAAAGTATGTGTGCCGTACATTAACAAATACTGAATACAAATGGCCATATATTCTCCTTGTTCCCAAAACTCCAATTTTTATATTTGTATCAATACCTATCCTCACACTTGTCCCATATTGGTGAAAATATGTATTATTTTCAGTCTTAACATCACCCAGTCTTGTGGTTCCCTCCAGAAAAATCCCTATTGACTAAACAGATGTACCTCCTGTACACAATAAAATGTCTTTAAAAATGTAATATTTTGTAATACTTATTTCTTGACCTTTATTAGAAAGTAATATAGTTTTGTGCTTAACAGAAATGACCTACCAAATCAGGAGCAGATGATCACATGCTACAACCAAGACTTCAAAAGGGAAACTAAATTTTTTGTCCATTTACTATGAGACTTGTCATGCTTAATTCACATGCAGTTTTTATGGGAGTTGAATAATGTGTAATAAATTCATAGATTGTACACCACTCTATCCCAGAATAATCAATCAAAAATGACAGCTGATTGATTTCTTTTGTAAATGAGAACATACTTATTGTTTAATTGATTTCAGTGCTCTTCAAAAGGTGATTTGAAAGTCATATTTTTAAATGCACCTCAGCTGCATTTCTAGTGTGGTTTCTTAGATAAATACAAAAATGTGACTTTTTGACAATGCTGGTGTCTTTTTTCCCCCCTTCCCTTAAAAAATCCAGGGATGTTTACAAGAAAATTACTCAGTCAAACTTATAGCCAGCAAAGATAATAACACAATTAGAACATTTGTTGAGAGGTTTCCATTTTAAATATTTAGGAATATCTTCCTCGTAGATACAACTTCCAAACTTCAGACAAAATATTTATTTTGAATGAACTGTTGAATGCCTGTTATAGGAGACACACACACACACACACACAAGAAAAGAAAAGAAAAGAAAAGAAAAGAAAAGAAAAGAAAAGAAAAGAAAAGTGAAACTCTCCCTGGGGTCCTATGATTGTAAAACTTAGGTCATATAACAAGCAAGAAACAGATGGTTCCACAACACAGAAGCATTTTAAAATAAACATTAATACAAGTTGGGATAAAATTCTTAATAGGAGTACAGTTTTAATCATGTTAACTGTTGTTGACATTACTACTTAAAACTGCTTCATAGATCCTGACAGGGAGAAAAAAAAAATAATGTGGGATATGATGAATGTATGGCATTAACTGTATTATTTACAGTAAATAGTCATCTCCTGAAAAAAATGAGTATTATTTTGGTTTCATGAAACATAGTCTATAAATATTTTTAATTGTTTTCATGTTTTTTTTCAGTCTGCTTATTACTAATGTCTAGCCATTTGCTTGTTCTAAAATATGCTTGCTGATTTATATATAATGCTAAACCTTAAGTATCTTCTGTAAGAAATGCTGCAGTTCTTTGGTTCTGTAATCATAAGTGCTTAATTGACCATTTAAAAAAGGCAGGCTGTTTCTTTAGAGTTAACTCAAATAGATGTAAGAAGGCCAATGTTTGTTTTTTCTAACACGTTTTAACCTCAATATAGGAAAGAATGGACTATATTGGTATATTGTGAGGGACATCATTTTAGCACCAACTAGAAAGTCAGATTTGAAATCATCTTTCACTGTGCTGTTTCTGTTTATTTCTCTCTCTTTCTTTGGATGAAAAGCTCCATCATGGATTCACAAAGAGCAAAATAAATCTATTCATCAACCTCTTTTCATAGGCTATGAAGCAGAGTAAATTTTAGCCTGTTGCTCCTTATCTTTGTGCATCCCATGGTGAAAAAGATACTACCCAACTTCTGCTTTCAGATGTTACCATTAATATATTTTTTTAATGTACAAGTGCCAGTAGCTACTTTCTGAAGCTGTACTTTAGATTAGATATGCCACAATAATTATGTGGCAAAATACAACTAGAATAGCTTGGTTTCTTCACAGCTGGTTGACAGTCCAAGTACTGGGATGAGTATATAAATGTGTTCAGCCAGTGGCACTCAGACATGATATATTCAAATATCCCAATAAAAAACAAGTTTTCTGAAGTAGTGGCTTTATCCATGTACTTGGTCTGTAATAGGTAAGAAGTACAAGGAAACCCCACTTCTGTGACATGTAAGGCCTGGAGTTGCTGAGCTTGCTAAAACTGTGGCTAAGAAAATAATGGGTGTTTTAGCTCAAGTAGTAAAAGATTATGCTTAGAACTGGGTACAATTTTTTTTTAAAGAATAGGACATTCATCAAAATAATGTTGGCCAAAAAAAGAAAAGTTAGAATTATTTTTCAAAACCATCAAAACAGTTCATTTCAGCCATTTCCAAATAAAACATGTTTCAACCACTCCTAAACATTTTGGTTCAACTTTTACTTTCAAAACTAAGTTTCATTTAGAAATGGAACTAAATTTACAAATAACAAAACCAAAAAAGTGTGAAAATACCTAAAATGGAAAAAAAGAAAAAAAAAGGAAAAGAACAACAAAAATATTGCAATGAAAGAGAAACTGAATTTACGTTTTTTGATTTTTCACTTTGGCACCCAAACAAAAAACAAACAAAAAAATTGTGCAGCTCTAGTTATGCTTTTAGAACCAGAGGTTCTGGGATCAGTTTCCCCTTCTGTCAACCCAACTAGAAGCATTGTGTTACAAGCCCATGGGCCACAACTTGTAATGTAATGTTGCTGGGTGGACTGTAGGCAGCTGGGATTGAATCTGGGACCTCTAGGTTTAAAAGCATGGGCGTCTACTGCCTGAGCTAAAAGACCCAGCACCGTTACTGCAAAAGCTGTACAGGGTCAACCACTAGTGGGGGACAGAAAGCATATTGGAGATTAATATATCTGAGACCATGTTTCTTAAGAATGCATCAGTGATACCATTCTAATAAAACACTCCCCCCAGCATTAAATAGCAAATCTTGGGGAAAAACAATGTTGTAACTGAGGGGCTCAAACTCTCCCATGGAATAAAAGTATTAATGTTGCACTACAAATACCACAAATAGGGTCTGACACTCCCTGGCTAAGTAAAAATCGGGCTGTGATGCTGTTGGTCATGCTTCATAGTAGCTTAGTCTATGAACTGACTTCAGTGACTTCACCTGGAGTAAGCTTCTACTGAATGCCAGTAAGGGTATCACAATATGCCTCAAAATAAGCTAGAAAACATGAGGAATTTTTGTAGTTGACAGCATATTATCATATGGACACCTACTGACTTTCACCAGCATCTCAGTTTTATATAGAATTATTATGCAGCAGCATTGGACGCTAATATCAACAAATTAATCTCCAAATTGGAATATTTAATATGCTGATTTTAACAACACTAAACTCATTACATTAAATTAAAGGCTCAACAACATTACATCTTTTATTGCACACACACATTTTAAAAAGATCATTTATTAAGGTTGCACTCATAAATTAGGAAATGCCAGAATTAAGGTTGGCCCAATTATGCAAATACATTACAATACTCTTCAATTACAGGATCACATGCTTTTTTTCCCCACTGGACCCCAGCATCATTCATCAATTCAATATTTTGTTTTCTCCTAATCATTCAATGAGGGGTCACCTACCTTATTTACTGCACACTATTTAATCCCTGTTCTGAAGACAGAATTAATGTCTTTGTTGGCTTTTCTATGAAGCTCATCACTATAGTATCTGAATACTTTGCAAATATGTATTTATTTATTTATGTATTTATTTTCAAAACTCCTGTGAGATCAGATGATCCTGGGAACCAAGGCTCAGAGGAATGAAGGTAAAAATATCCATTAATTCTGGATGCCCAAAATGGAGACACCAAGGTCCTGATTTTTCAGAGTACTGATCATCATATAGTGCTATATGTCTCAAGCAAAGCTCCCATTAAGTTCAGAAGCAGCTGTGAAGTTGGCAAATCAGGTTTGTCTGCACATCAGACCACAAATGAGAAACTTGCAGTGATTAGCTGTGAAAGTGTTGGTTTAAGTGACTTGTCAATCACCATATAGGAATGGCCCTACCAAATTCATGGTCCATTTTGGTCAATTTCACAGTCATAGGATTTTAAAAATTGTAAATTTCATGATTTCAGCTATTTAAATCTGAAATTTCACAGTGCTGTAATTATAGGGATCCTTAACCAAAAAGGAGTTGGGGGGTCATAAGGTTACTTAGGAGGGGTTGCAGTACTGCTACCCTTACTTCTGCACTGCTGCTGGCGGCGTCACTGCCTTCAGAACCGGGCATCTGGAGAGCGGCGACTGCTGGCCAGGAGCCCAGCTCTGAAGACAGAGCTACTGCCAGCAGTGCAGAAGTAAGAATGGCATGATATGGTATTTCCACCCTTACTTCTGCACTGCTGCCTGCAGAGTTGGGCCTTCAGTCAGCAGCCACCACTCTCCAGCCACCCAGCTCTGAAGGCAGCAATGCAGAAATAAGGGTGCATGGTATGGTATTGCTATCCTTACCTCTGTGCTGCTTCTGGTGGAGTACTGCTTTCAGAGCTGTACACCCAGCCAACCAGCACCGCTCTCCGGCCGCCCAACTGTGAAGGCAGCACAGAAGTAAGGGTGGCAGTAGCGTGACCCCCTAAAATAACCTCATGACTCCCCTGCAACTCCCTTTTGGGTCAGGACCCCCGATTTGAGAAACGCTGGTTTCCCCCATGAAATCTGTACAGTATAGGGTAAAAGCACACAAAAGACCAGATTTCATGGTGATGCATTTTTCATGGCTGTGAATTTGGTAGGGCCCTACATATAGGAATTCTGTGAAAGGCATTGAGATAGAATTCAATTCTCCAGGGTACCATTCAACTGCCTTTATCATGAAACCAAACAGAAAAACTAATATGTGATCATGTAATTAAAGATTATATCATATTGAATATGCACACAGAAGCCAAATTAAAGTTGCACAGGCAACCTTAATTTTGGCATTTTCTAACTTTTGAGTGCTTGAGTTGACAACCTCACAAATGTTCTTTTAACATAGTTTTTATGTATGTAATTTACTAGGTTTTTAAACAAGAAAACACGAAACCCAGAAATTCCATCATATGGCATTATATTGACACCTGCTGGTGATAGGTGAGATTAATGTTTCATCCATTTGCTTCACAACAATTGTTTAAGAAGGTGGTGGATGGGCCAATAACATTTGGGATCCACTGTTCTACATTGAAAGCCCTGCTTCCACCAGGGAAGGAGTGCCTCGGGTTGAGGGACTACAAACCTGAGCACTGGAGAGTTATGTTTCTGTTAAAGTTTTGTGACCTCCAGAGAGGCTTTTCCTCTCTGAGTAGTGGAGCTGGTTAAAAAAATTCCAAATATCAATTTCTTTTAATGACAAAAGGCACAAATTTCATGTGAAAATTTTCATGAAAAACTTCATTTTTCAGCCAGCTCTACTGAGGAGCCATGGCTGGTCCTGAGGAGCAGATGTGGAACTTTGCAGTCTCTGGGTCTCCAGGAATGCAGGCACCATGTTGATGGAGATAGGGAGTACAGACTGTGTTACCATCTCTGCTCTCCTCGCTGTACTGTTTCCCTTTTTCTCCCTCCTCAAACATCCCCACTCCCTCAATATTCACACACACAATCAGGGGAGTTGGTGGAATGGGGCGGAAGTTCATCCTTGCCTCTTTTTCAATAATTTCCTGATACCTATAAACTGTTATCACATTAGAAACCCAGGCAGTCCAGAAAGCAAAACTATTTTTAAAAGGGAGCAAGGTTGGTTAAGGGCAATAACTCCTATCACAAATCATTTAACAGCAACAGATAAAAGCAAGTTATGGGACACTTCTTAACTATACCAGAAAGCCCAAACAGTATATTTCCATTGACAATGACATACTCCTGCCTCAGCAGGTAAAGGAGTCCCCCCCACAAAATAGTACAAAAAGGAAAACCTAAATTAGGACTTTATGCTTCCCTCACAAACACACCAGGCACCACACACTTTTCCTATATACATATGGCAATGCTGAATATGTATCACTGTTTCTCAGACAAGTAGCAAAGGCAGCAATATGCTAAGTAATATTGGTTGAAATCCTGAGCTGTGTGCTGAAACACTGGTGGTTTCTGGCCAGGAATCCAACATATCTGAGCTGGGTGATTCATCCTAGTGTAAGTGGAATCCACTGAAGACACAGGGCCAGTATAGAAACTTCTCCACCAAATCTCATCACTGCTGCCTACATAGTGAAATGTGGCCTGAACAAACCGGGAATGATCAGAACATGGCTACACTGCACTGATCCTTGACTACCATTTTGCCCCTTTGGAGCAGTTAGCATCTGAAATAAGTTATAGCAGTCGTTACACCCAGGGACTACTCTACACCTAGCAGGCCCAGGTTTGGGGCAGTAGAAAGGTGAGCTGTACACAGGGCCAGCTCCAGGCACCAGCACAGCAAGCAGGTGCTTGGGGCGGCCAACGGAAAGGGACAGCATGTCCGGCTCTTCGGCAGCAATTTGGCAGCGAGTCCCTCGGTCCCTCTCGGAGGGATGGACCTACTGCCGAATTGCTGCTGAAGAATGAAGCAGCAGCGGCAGTAGAGCTGCGGCCGAAGTGCCGCCGATCGCGGCTTTTTTTTTTTTTTTTCATGCCACTTTGGGTGGCAAAAATGCTGGAGCCGGCCCTGGCTATACACCAACTTTGCACGAGAAACCCATAACTTGTGCTGTGGATGCTCCATGGCCATAGCTGAGGATGAACCCCATTATTAAAATGACTCTTCTTGACACTTACAGCAATACATTGTACTAAAATATAGAAGAATAGTGAAGCAGAATAGAAAAGCAACAAAAAAAAAATGCTACGAGGTGCTGCACATTTGTATTACGCTCAGGAAGATTTGTAAATGATTGGATGCAAGTTTGGTATCACATCATGTACCCATCTTAGACACACAAGTGTTGTCCCGCAATGAATGGGACTACTCACAGGAGTCCGATAAAGAGGATTTGGACACTAATGTGCCAGCGTGGAAAATTAGAAAAGCTAAATTTTCTTTAAATTGTGGATTGAAAATATAACTGTAGGAAAAATTACTCAAATTATTTTAAAAAGCATCACTTTAAATAGAATTAATCTAGTACTGCTCATTCCCAATACAGTAGTTTCAGTTCAGCATTGTTAAAATAAGCAGTTGTGTTTCTCTTCCCTATTTATTAGAAATTATTAGCAGAATTAGGAGTTAAATTAATTTCTCACTAACTAAAGAGTGCTATATGTATTGCTAGTTTCCTGCTGGATGTACATGTAAAATTGCTTCTTGAACTAGCCTTGGCATTTGAATATTAAGACTGAAAGTTCACATCTGTATATTTAACAGTCCTATTATCTTCCGAATTAAATATAACTATAAAGATGTCTCTTTACTGGTATTAGGGACCAGTTTTCTCATTCACTTTTATGTGAAGCACATTGCAGGGTTCTATTCAGCACAAATGATCAGAACTCCACACCAAGAATCATTATCAGCACTAATCTCAGCTGAGAAATTAAATCTGAGTTCTTCCCTCCCAAAAAAATATATATGACTTCTGCAAATATCTTTGCAAAAGTAGAAAATTCCTGCTAAAAATATTGTATACTTTTTGACTTTTCAGAAGCAAAAGTCTTTCAGAATGTACTTAAAGGGTAAAATTCTCAACTGGCAGTACCATTCATTGACATATGACCTTGACATCCCCTCCATCAGGACAGATGGGTGGTCAGACCAAAGCTAAGTGGTGTTGCAACCTTGTGTGTCAGGTGGCATTGCACCAAGTAGGAAGCTGGACCCAGCCCCATGGAACGGAAGCCACCACTTGGAGCTACAAGGAAGGCTGGCTGTGAACTCCCCAGGGTCTCCAGGATGCAAGCCCTTCCAGGAATAAAACAGAATAACACAAAATCCCTAAAAAATAAAATAAAAAAATATTTTAAAAATGAAAAGAATTTCAGGGGCCCTGCTTGTTGTGATAGATTCAAGAAGATCAATCTTTTTAGCTTAAGAAAGAGAAATTTGAGGAATGACTTGGTTACAGTGTCTATATGGGGAAGAAATATTTGATAATGCTCTCTAACAGAGAAAGGTATAGCACAGGGGTCGGCAACCTCTGGCACACGGCTCACCAGGGTAAGCACCCTGGCGGGCCGGGCCAGTTTGTTTACCTGCCTCTTCGGCAGGTTTGGATGATCGCGGCTCCCACTGGCCACGGTTCACTGTCCCAGGCCAATAGGGGCTACAGGAAGCGGCGAGGGCTGAGACATGTGCTGGCCATGGCTTCCCGCAGCCCCCATTGGTCCGGAGTGGTGAACTGTGGACAGTGGGAGCCGCGATCGGCTGAACCTGCCAACGCGACAGGGAAACAAACTGGCCTGGCCCGCCAGGGTACTTACCCTGGCGAGCCACGTGCCACAGGTTGCCGACCCCTAGTATAGCACGATCCAATGGCTAGAAGTTGAACCTGGACAAATTCAGACAGGAAACAAAGCATACATTTTTAACAGAGCAATTAATCATTGGAAAAAATTATAAAGGGTCTTGGTGGATTATCCATCACTGGTAATTTTTAACTCAAGATTGGATCTTTTTCTACAAGATATACCATAACAAGTGTATGGCTGTTTATACAGGAGGTCATGCTAGATGATCACAATAGTCCCGGCTGGCAGTGGAATTTAGGAATCTTAATAAAAGGTAAACAGATAAAATTATTTTGTTAACTTTTCAATACTGCACAAAAAGTAGCTATTGGTTAACTGATCATGTTAATAGATTTGTCACTAATAGTGTCTATAAGTTTAGGGATATACTTGGAATATATAGGGTAGGTTATCTGACACTTGTGATGTTTCATATGAGCCATTAGATGAAGCTGAGTATCAAATCTAAGCCAGAATTAGAGGGAAGTTTTTCCTAGCAATTTATTTCTTTGAACTATGAGATTAAGATTACAATTTTTATGAAATATTGAAGTCTTCCTGAGGTGTTTTTGGACAATACAGAGTTAAAAATGATCATGTTGTTTGCATTTTTTAAAATTCTGTGTACATTGCAGAGTGACAGATATGCTTATATGCTGCAGAAACGTGCTTCTGAGTGACAGGAGCCTTGAAATGTTATTTATGTGTTTAGCTCCAAATATCAAGGACATGATTTAGTAGGAAGCCATCATGTTAACACCATTAATAGCGTCTGCACCATCATGTATAACCCCATACTGAACAGGACCATTTACCTCTTAAACAGCCTGTATAGTGTTTCCACATTTTATATATTACTTTTGCACATGATATCAAAAGTTAAAAGGTTTCCTATTAAAACCATTATTCCCAAGACAAGAAACACCTTAACTGATGAGAGTTCTGCATCATAAACATGAAGACATTATATGTATATATAGATCTATCTATCTATCTATCTATCTATCTATGATAGCCAAAAATTCTGCTTGCATTTGCTATTATTAAAATGAATGTCAACACAGAGGAAAGTATGTTCGTGCTGTCAGAGGGTGTATGGTTAGACTACATTTGAACATTGTTTTGCAGGGAGAAGTGTTCAATGATTTGATCACCTGTCAGAAGTGTCTCTGTGAAATGTCTTGCAGAGCCTTCAGTTCTCTTTCTGTTACCATCTGTGAAGCAAAGAACAAAGCCCCACTTGCTGGTAAAGTACGCTGGAATGGAAAGATTTCACAGGCATCCATTTGGGGCTTTTGTTGTCCATGTGGAATTCCTCTTCTCTTCCTCCCCCCCCCCCCCCCCCCTCCACCACCACCACTTTTTTATTGTTGTTGTCAAGCCAATATTTCAATTTAAAAATCTTTCAGAAGTTGCCATATTGATTCTCTCTTTTTTCCCCATCATCATGGCTCTGAGAACAATTTGCACAGATGTGTTCTTAAAATAGCAAATGGTGCAGAGTGTCACAATAGAATGTTTTACGCTAAATCACAATGTGCTGTATATTGTAGACATCTCTAAAATAGAGATTAGCCATAATAAAGGAGGTTACCTAGCCATTCCCTTAGGAAATTGGGTTTTGGGTCTTGCAGAACTAATCATGAAATTTGATCGCCAAAATTTACCAATCTCAGGAGATCCACAGTAATGTTGTTATCCCTACAGGTACCCTGTGTCTCAGCTTGCCCCAAGCTACACTCCTTAAAAAGCAAGGCATTCCTGGTGTTCCTGACTGCAGCTGGTACCGAAACACCTCATGGGGAGGAATCATGAATACTGTGGTGATATCCCGGCCCACTGAAGTCAATGGCAAAACTCCCCATTGACCCCAGTGGGGCCAGGATTTCACCTCATGTTGGGAAAATGGATTTAAGCTAATGATGACAGGTTTCAAAGAGGACAATGATTAATTATATGTACACAATGCATTATATTATTTGTTACCCATTTTGAGCCTGAGCAACTGTAACACCGACGGACCACGGTCGTCGTCAGGCAGGATGAAATCTGGGACCTCTGGAGCTAAATGCATGAACCTCTACTGCATAAGCTAAAAGCCACCTCGCCCTTAACCTCTAAGTGATGTCTGTGCCACGAGATGGGATGGAGCACCACACCCAGGAGGTGTGCTGTTCTGACAACTAGTCAGAACAGCAGGGTTTCCAGGTAGGAGGAGAAATTGGTGATGGAGTCAGATATCCTTGATACAATCTTGTTTATTTAAAATGAATGTTCAAAGCCCTGGTTCCCTGAACACAAAAGGAACCCCAAACTTCTTGTAGCCAGAACCACACTGTTCTAGTCCAGACTGTTCCAGAGTGTTTCTCTGTACTTCTCTCCTACTCTCTCTCTCAAACAGTACCCAGTAAAGCCTTCCATCCAGATTGATCAAATTCCTGAGTGGCCTTGGATGTGCCTTTGTTTTGGTTTGAAAACTATTATTTCATAAAGGCACATAATTGTTTATACCATATTAAAGGAAGGGGGGTGGTTACACACATCTATTACAGTGAGGTTTAACTTCACCTGTAACGTTTGCATCTGTAAGTCCCATACCTGTGGAACATCAATGAGGAAGCTTCCATTAAGGAGAGGAGGAGGAAAATGCTATGGGGGAAATACTCATCCATTTCATGTCTTCTACCCCATATCCACCAGATTTTATTCTTCTGTGCTCATGAAAGTGAAGAGGATGGTCTGATCCTACGTCACTATTTCCCAGGATTGGCCCCAAACATTGTAGACCAGGGGTCGTCAACCTCTGGCATGCAGCTCAGCAGAGTTAGCATCCTGGTGGGCCGGGACATCTTGTTTACCTGCCGCGTCGGCAGGTTCGGCCGATCGCGGCTCCCACTGGCCACGGTTCGCCGCTCCAGGCCAATGGGGGCTGCGGGAAGCTGCGGCCAGCACATCCCTCCACCCACGCCACTTCCCGTAGCCCTCATTGGCCTTTAGGCCAACATGGCAGGTAAACAAACTGGCCCGGCCCGCCAAGGTGATTACCCTGGTGAGCCGCATGCCAGAGATTGCCGACCCCCGTTGTAGACACACTAATCCCAATTTCCAAGCTTTGGTGACAACTGTCCTAAATCAGGATGCAGGAACCAGGCTTAGGCACCTAATAACTGACTTGGTAACCAAACTGCAGACTTAGTCACTTAAATAGAAATGTAGATGCCTAATTTTAACCATGAAAGTTTAAAAATCAGACCCACTATTGTTGATTGTCTTTTAAGAACATTGCTAAACAATACCGTGAGTTTTTAACAAGGGATGTAACACCAGAAAAGAACATACTACATGATTCCACTGTCTGAATACAGACACCTTCAGGATTTTTAAATGTAAAATCAACATTCAAATAGGATTCTCTTTATTTAAATAGACTTATTAGAAATTTAAAGCAGATGAAGATGGTTTCAATGAAATGAATAAATAATTAAGGCAAATCTGTACACTTGTCAGAAATTCCATATTAAGAACTAGGAGAAGGGAGACAGCCTTCTGACATATCTGTCCCTTTTTTATAGCTAAAGGTAAAGATTTTTTTTTATCCTTGATGTTCTTTTCAAGTTTACTTGATCAAACCACAAACTAAAAAATGCTGCCAGATAACTTACACTGGTAATAATCATAACCTTTAATCACAGATAAAAAGAATGATACAATACTGTTTATTAAAAAAACGTGGGCTTGGTTTGAGAGGCAAATTTTCATTCTTCCAGAAGTTTTAAGCATTGATCTGGTTGTGATATACAATAACACATTGCATTTTACAAACTGGTCACTAGCAATGCATTGTCAGCAGACCTAGACAATAATCCTTGAGTGTTGTAGAACTGGAGCCGTTAATAACTGAGCTTGTTAGTTAAAAGCTGGCAAAGCCTCAAGTATTTAAGAGGATTACTGCTATAAACCATATTATTATTATTATTATTTTTTTACATTCAAGGCCATATTTATGAAGGGCTTTTGCAATAGGAACCAGCTACATCAAAACCAGATTCCATTTTGATAAATGACTAAGGCCTTGACCCTTCCAACTTATAAGGTGGGATTTTCAATAGCACCTAAGGGAATTGAATGCCAAAGGGAGTTGGGAACCTATATCTGTTAAAGCACTTTTGAAAATCTCACCCATAGGTATGTGCTTAGCTTTACTCCTGTAGTAGTCCCATTGAATTCATTAAGCTTATGTTATACATGTGCCTAAGTGTAGGTGCTTTGAAAATCACTGGGATCCTCCAGCCCTGGTTTAGGTGCCTGGGTTCCTTATATAATACACGGGGAGAGATAGGCACCTCAGAATGGGATCCACAAAATCTAGCATGCTGCATACTAGGTGGAGAGCTGCCTAAACAAGCCAATGGTAGATGTGGAGGACAAAGATGAGGGCTAAGCCTCACCCTTCTACTGGAGATCCAAACTTAAGTCTGGGTTGCAAGCAGGCACCTATCTCTACTTGTGATCCTGTTCCTGCAGTTAGCTGTTTTTCCATGAACGGCTTAGGTGCCTGTCTGACTCGATCCAAGATGGTTGGGGGTTTGGGGGCACTGGAGATGGGAAGGAGAGAGACAACCTCCCTTATAGCCGTTAGCCCACTGATTGGGGTATTCATGTTGAATATGGGAGACCCTACTTCAGTTGCCCCCACTGCTTGATGAGGAAAAGGAAATTGAACAGGGGTTCTTCTTCCAAGTGATTGCACATGTCCATCCGACCCTAAGTGGTACCCCTCTCAGTGGCACATGCACCCTCAGCGGTCTCATGCTGCTGTTAAAAGAACAGAGCCACCGTGGATTCCCCTCAGTTCCTTCTTACCAACTGTGATCGGTAGTCACAGAGTCACAAGTCACAGCTGCTATTGCAAGTTTTCTCTTGCAGAATTTGAACAAATATATAAGGAAAATAAGGTTTGCATGGTCTCCTTAGCCTTCATCTTCCCTCCTTGGATCCTGGCAATTGGTATTCTGCCCTCGACTTGAAACATGCATATTTTCATGTGGCTATCCATCAAAGCCGCAGGAAGTTCCTGAGATTACTAGTCAACAATATCCATTATCAATGTACAATCCTGGCCTAGGGCCTGTCTGCAGCTCTGTGAGTATTTACAAAATGCTTGATGGGGGTAACTGTATTCCTAAGGAGAGCATATATGCAACTATTTCCTTATCTACACAGTTGGCTGGGTACAAGGTTGGTCCATGCTCCAAGTGGAAGACAGTTTATCCAGGATCCAATCCCTCTTCAATGTTCTGGCCTATTGATCAATGATAACGTCAATCTTCTGCCTAGTTCAGTGAATAGAATACATAGGGGCAATCCTGGATTCAGCAGTGGCCAGAGCATTCTTACCACAAGCTAGGTTCCAGCCAATATTAAACATTTCCATAGATCTCAAAGCCCTTCTGCTCAAAACTATAAGGAATTGCCTCAGGCTACTATGCCTCCTTCAGGTACATGGTTCTGCATGCCCAGCTTCATCTCAGAAAGTTTCAGGGCTGGTTGAAGTCAGTGAACAACCTGTCTAATCTCCCATTGGGCATGCTGATAAGTTTACCTGCAGGAGTCTTAGTTTCCTTGGACTGGTGGATAGATCCTGTCAACATGTGCATGGGAGTTCCTTTTGCCTCTCCTTTGCCCACAATGACTCTGGTTACAAATGCTTGTTCTCTGGGTTGGGGAGCTCACCTTATGAACTCAGGAGCTTTGGTCACATCAAGATTTAGCTTTCCACATAAATCTATCAAGGAGCAATATATCTTTGGGGGTTTTAAATCCACAATGCAATACATATCAAAACCTCCTATCTCCCCGGTATTCAGAACAGTTTGGGAGATCGCCCGAACAGTTCATTCAGCAGAGATCACGAGTGGTCAGTCAGACCAGATGTCATGAGAATCATTTTTCAGGCCCAGCAGTATGGTTCTTCGCATAGACCTATTTGCTTCTCATCTCAACAGAAAATGGCAACTCTTTTATTCCAGGGCTGGTCACAGTTAGGGCTCCCTGGTGGATACTTTCCTACTCCCTTGGAGAGACAAGCTGCTGTCTGCCTACTTTCCTATTTCTTTCCTTTTTGAGTTGTTATCCAAGCTCCATGAGTATCCTGCTTGCATGTTCCTCATAGCACTAATTTGGCCTCACCAGCATTGCTTGTCCAGTCTGCTGAACCTCTCTGCCAGAGCTCCTTTAACATTACCTTAAGGCCCTGACCTAATTTCTCAAGACCACAGTCAGATGTTACATCCCAACCCTTTTCACTCTCCATCTCACAACCTGTATTCTCCATGGTTAATGCCTCAAAAGATGTGCAAAACATTCACCTTGGTTCTACAGCCATTGGTCAGATAAACTCTGAAACCCTGAATTGAACTGTTTGAGAGTCACCTGAAGTGGAATGGACATGTACAATCACTCAGAAATGAAAAAAAAGTTACTAACCTCTTCTATAACTGTTATTCTTTAAGATATGCTATAGGTGTCCATTCCATGATCCACCCTTCTTCCCTTCTATCTGTCTGTTAAGAAGGAGCTCAGAGGTGTGAGCATCCTCCTGTCCACTTTATCGTATGCCTTTTCAGGATCTATAAAAGTGCAGAGGCTATCCTGTTGGTACTTTAATCACTTCTTATCTTGATAAGAAGTGATTAAAGTACCAATTCTATATATGGTATCTGTGTTTCCTTGTCCTTTCTTAAAGCCAAATTGTTCTTGTTCAAGAAGGGATTCCACTCTTTTCCTAATCATAGCACCCAAGAGGTGTTCCAGTATCTTCATCCCATGCTACAGTACCTTTATCGATCAATAGTTTCTGCTTCCATGAGTGCATCCTTTCTTATGTACTGGGACTGAGATAGACTTGTACCCATCTTCAGGAATTCTCTTGTTTTGCCATATGGCTTTAACCACTCTGCTCATTCATTTTATGCCCTCTTACCCAAGACTTTCACAATGTCAGACTCAGGCACCACATAGGGATCATATGTTGGCAACTTCACCAAAAATGGGTTTGACTTATTTAAGAGACTCTGAAACTATTGTTTTCATCTCTCCTTCACTTGTTCATGCTTGGGAACTCCAGCATTGGGGTGAATTTTGTCCTGGCACTATTGTTGAATCAGGGGGAAAGATTTTAAGTGGACCATGTCTGCTTTATTCCAGAGACCAACTAAAGAAAAAGAAGCTTATATAGCCTGAACATTAACCTTCCATGAAAACTGGTGGACAGGGCGAGTAGGATCAGCCCAAAGGCTTTCTGCATATAGAGCTTGGAGGCTTCTGCTGACTTTTACAGAGCTATTGTCTTTGGGGTATTGTGGCCCAGAAAGCTGTATTTATTTTGTACTAACTTTGTCTTTACAGCTATTCCTGATACCAGTTAGTATATTTAAATTAATGAGGAAGAATTGCTAGTCTTTTGTTCCTTTAACTTTTTTTAAAACATAGAACTCTAGTTTGGCCATAATTTAAATGATGCCATCGTTGGCTTTTTTAGTCAATTATTTCCCAGTAAGGGATTTTAATTGCTGCTCTGGTGCCATGGGATTCATGCTCAGAGAAAACTTCTTTTACTTTGTAGCTTTTCATGTTGACATTACACACCACTTACCACTATCAGTGTCAGAAGTTAAAGTACATTAGCATCTGTAGCATGTTTTTTTCCTTCATCCTCAGAAGGGTCGATTCTGCTTGCTGGGGCATCAAATTACCACCTTTTCAGTTACCATCTCTCTCTCTCTCTCTCTCTCTCTCTCTAACAGGAATGCAACATTAGGAATAAAAGCAGCAATGTTGCTTTTACATCTTGAATCAAGTAGAGAAGATGGAAAGGAGCTCTTTTCCAAGTCAGACTTTCTAGTGTCCTAGTAAAATATGATAAAATAATATCCACCTACTTGCAAGAGTAGCAGCATCTTATTATCCTTTTTTAAAAATATTGCTTTCTCGCTTTGCTTGAGCTTCTCTGCAAAGAGATCACGGGAATTATTTGAATGCCTGTGTAGCACTGTTCAAATGTTACAGAATCTGAAACAAGTATTCCATAAGCATTCTACAACTGCCACAGCACAACTCTGTTAAAAAGCATTAGCTAATAGATAATTCTCAACCATCCAGAAAAAAGAACAACAGTTTTACCTGTCCATTTTTATGCCAGATATTCTCATAGAATCTCATAGAATACTATGTTTTTGAGATCAAAACAATCGAGGGGACTAGGGTGTTATGAGGAGAGAGGGTCCATAAAAGTTTTCCTGCCCTAAGAAGTAGTCAGCAGAATGAAGAAGTTGGAGAACTTCTGGATTATGACTTCTGAAAAATTATTTGCAAAACCTAATAGTTTCACTTCAGATATCTGTGTGTGAACATTTTCTTTAGTTTTGAATACGTGTTTTGTTTGGATCTGAGTTTTGTTTTGAGAATTGGATTTCAACCCAAACTCTCAACGTGTAACTCAGCAGAAATAATCAAATTTCACCTGGTTTCAGGTTGGAAACATGAAAAAGATGAAATTTGATTGATCTTGAGGCATAACTATAAGCTAGACTCAGATTTGCTTAAAAGTCTCACAAGCATTAGTGTGCTTTCATCAGCTTGACTTTCTAGTTTCTAACGAAATCCAAACAAAGTGAGTTTTGCATGGTTTTGAATTTCACTATCAATATTTTGCACAGATCTGAATGCAGTTAATACATGAATAGCGATTACTGCTCCTCTGTCTAGCTATGCAATTCATATGTGCCCATCATTCTGGTGTCTAGGTCCCCAAACTCCCCTTCAGATTTAGGGGAAAAAATTCAAAGTGCCACAATGGGAACACCTTTAGGCAAATATGCATAAATAAAGGCTGTATTTTGAAAAATGGTGCTATACATGTGCCATGCCAATTTTGCAATCAAATCCACAGCAAAAAGAAAAAAAAAAGAAAAAAAAAGTTGAGAATTTGTGGCATAGTCAGTTTTGTTTCATTGTTCCATCCCTTCACGTACTTGAAATCACTGAGGCTTCAGACATCCCCACTGTCGGTTGGCACATTTTTCAGTTCACTCTTCATGACAAATGTAATGGGCGAACAGCACTGAGAGACTTTTGTGCTAGTGATAAAATAGTTTGTGAAAAGCGCATTGTGGTTCTAATATTTTCTCTCTGAATAAAAAAAAGTTTATGTAAAGCTGCTACTTGAAATCAATCTTCATTAATAGCACTGTGATAGAAAGATTCATAAAAGGTTCTTTTTCTTTCACCTGCAGAAATCAAATCTATCACGGTGTATTGATAAATATACTTAGATGCACGTTGCAAATGCAACTGGATTTTTTGTCCTAAAATCTAATTTCAAAAGTTATTGATAACTCCATTTAAAACAACATTAAATTCAATTGGAATCAAAAAGGTGGATGGGGGGAATGGATGGGTAGGCATAGTAGATTAATAATGTGACCTTTCACTTCTGAGTCTGAGGTCAAAACTGATTGAACCAACAACTTGAATAAGATAAATGGCTACAGCTTAATTTAATCTAAAATGGTAATTTTCCACTGTATTTGTAAAGGCAAAAAACATATATTTATATATTTGCCCTCTCTTCTGAAAGTGTTTTAAGAATGAAAAATGTATACACTTAATTGTACTACTATAAATATATCTTTTTGCACATCTGTTCCTGAAACAAACCCTATAACTTAAGGCTCCAGTTTATAAAATAACTTAGGCACCTAAATCCCACTTGAGGTGCTTAAATGCAAAACTTAATCACGACTGAGATCCTCAAAACACCTTCTCAGCTGAAGCCTAGTCCTGATAGTCAGAACCTATCTCATGCAGGAGCAGCAGAAACCCCCTAAAAGTGGGGAGGGGCACAGGCAATCTAACTGTGGCCTCGCCCCACATGCTGCACTACCCCCTAAAGCCCCACCCCCACACCACCCCTTCTTCCCAAGGCCCCACCCTTGCACCACTCCTTCCCGCTGTGGCCCCCTCTATTACAGCTCCCCTGTTCTGATGGCTAAGCCCCAGTGGGATTCTCAAACTAGGTGAAACTAGGTATTGTCCCTCTCTCAACATCTGACCCTTGGGGCTCAATTTGGTAGGCATGAATGAACATGCCTAACGCCACACATAATGGCCAAGGTTGAAGAGGGAGAAGAAGAAAGTGTCAGGGGCCTCCATTACAATTTTTAGCCAAATGGAAGTTGTCTCCCTTACAAGTGTTAGCGCAGTGGTTAGGGAACTTTCTATAGCTATAGGACAGGGGTCGGCAGCCTCTAGCATGCAGCTTGCCAGGGTAAGCACCCTGGCTGGCCAAGCCAGTTTGTTTACCTGCCGTGTTGACAGGTTCAGCTGATTGTGGCTCCCAATGGCCGTGGTTCACCATCCCAGGCCAATGGGGGCTGCGGGAAGTGGCACAGGCCGAGGGATGTGCTGGCTGCGGCTTCCCGCCACCCCCAATGGCTTGGAGTTGCGAACCACAGCCAGTGGGAGCCATGATCGTCCGAACCTGCTGACGTAGCAGGTAAACAAATTGTCCCGGCCCACCAAGGTGCTTACCCTGGCGAGCCGCGTACCAGAGGTTGCCGACCCCTGCTATGGGAGATCCCGGTTCAGTTCCCCACTCTGCCTGATGAAGAGTAGGGATTTGAACATGGGTTTCCCATAAGTGTCCTAACCATTGGACTTCAGAGGGCGAATCGAACAGGGGTCTCCCACATCCTGGGAAAGCATGCTAAAGAGTGTTGTATAGATTATAAGGGAGGTAACCACCACAATTCTTGCAAGAAAGGACTTTAGACAGCTGACTCCAGGAGAGGGTTCCCAGTCTGAATATAGGGGGTTTACTCCCTGATAATGCAAGGTTTAGTGCTCACCCCTCTCCTTGGCACCTGTTATTTGCTATCTGAGACAGATCCCCACCTAGTGTGCTGGATTTTGAGGATCCCATTTTTCAGTGCCTATGTCTTCCCATGCATTATATAGTGAGCCTGGGTGCCTACTTCAGGTTCTGTAGATTCTACTGAGTGGCAAGGTGCCTTAGAAATTAGCCGCTGCATTGCTCAGTCCCTTTGTGGAATTGATCCTAAGTGTCCTGAGAAATTAATATGATGTGATTAGAGCCAGATTACCTTGATGTTGCAAATTCAGAATATAATTAAATAGTATTTTAAAACAATCTACCGAAGAATCCATAAGATACAGTTTTGGTATTTAGATTAGCAATGATAACCTTCCTGCTAGTGCGACTACAGGGATCCTGGATGCTTAACCATCTGGTCTTTGCATGTGTATTCCAAGAACTGCTTGAGTAACAGCTAACAGATTTAGGAAACATATTTAGCAAATAGTGACCCTGTAGGTGACAATGTTCACATTTCCCCTTACAGAAGTCCCCCCCCCACCTTTTCCTGCTGCTTGTTCTGTCAAAGTCAATGTAGGCAGAAAAATCTTCAGTAAAAGGCAATTTCTCTTACTGTTTGCTTGGTATGAAAAACAGTTTTCCTACGGAGAAAGTTTTCACTATTCACCAAAATATTCAAAAGATTTTTTTTAAGATTGTGCCCTGTGGTATCCACCTATTTCTGAAGAAGATAGTTTGTTATTCTTCTGTCTGGCACTATAAGTTTCAGACAGACCATTGGCTTCTTATTACTTGAGCTATCTTCCATGAAAAAGAAAATTGAGTAGAAGGAAATATTTCTGATGGTAGGTTTCACATGATTAGTATGGCTAAGGAAATCTACTTATTCCATATCAATGTGGCTAGTACATGTGTCTTGGTTTCTGAGATAATCTTGTAGTGAATCCATTGGTGCATATGCACAGAAATTACATCACAGCTGTAATGCACACTTCTAAAGGCACAGGCTCTGACCTATCATGTGAATTTAAAGGAGAATCTCCAGTAGCTTTCATAGTTTTAAGAATTATATACTCTTTTTAAGCCAACCCCAAGAGGCTATCTGGTCACACTTTATTATAGTTCCATTTATTAATGGTTTATAAAAGGTTAATAAATAGATAAATGTTATAAGCATGTTACAAACACAAGACTGCAAGAACATTGATAGAAGGTGACAAAGAATTATAACAATTTATTATAAGTAACTTGTTTATCTGTTGGACATAACAATCTACAACAATTGATTAGCCATTTATTAAAACTTTCATCAATCATTCATTATCCCTTTATAAATGGAACCTTATATACTATTAACTGTGACTGGCCAATTTGAGAATTCATTCTGCTTCACTTCATACTTAGGAGAATCATCATAATAATAATAATATAGGAAACACTTCACACTTGAATACAATCACATACAATACTCTGTATATCAATACAATACAATACAATACTCTGTACATCCATTTACAAGAAATATGAATATTGTATCCAACTGAAACTGTAGGGATATTTTGGTAGAAAGTAGAATTTGGTAGGGTCACTGAGGCTACTGTTCCTACTCTATCAAAAAACCAACCAAACAAACAAATAGGTGTCTACTTAGATCTTTAAAGACTGAAAGCACTCAGAACCTCAAATTAATGTCTTATTCTATAGAAAGTATATTTAGCAGCAGTTTGTCAATGAAGTCCTTTGATTGATTTCAATGAGTTGTTTTTTTTTATCAAACCCACTATGCCGAGACAATACTCAGAGGAAAGAGCAATGACTAATTCACTAAAATCACAGCCCAAAATATCTTGGGGAATTTTCCAATCCAACTATTGACCAATCTCATCCCTGGACAACTTGTAAGATTTGATATGATCCCTGGCCATGGTGGTCTGGCTGCAGGCATGGCTGCAGTCAAATACACCAGAATATTTACTGAACAAAGTAAAAAATTTGAAAACCTGAAAAACATATCTGAGGACACAAAAAGGGGATTGAGATAAAAGGCCCTTAGGTTGGTCTTTGACAACACAATCATTACTGGAACAGCTCATTTCTCCTTGTAGCTTCTCTTTAATAGACTCTTGACATGGAAAAGATTCATGCTCTTACCAGTTACGGAATACAGTAGTAAATTCCAAATGTTCTCCTTCAGTATTTGACACCATCAATTCAGGATTAAACAAAGACTGTGAATGGCTAGCCAACTACAAAAGCAGTTTCTCCTCCCTTGGTGTTCACTGCTTTGTGTTCACTTGGTGTTTCCGGGGGTCCCGGAAAACTCTCACCTCAACTGCTAGAAAAGGGCCTCACCCTCCCTGATTGAACCAACCTTGTTATCTCCAGACTGATTCTTGCCTGCATATTTATACCTGCCTCTGGAAATTTTCATTACATGTGTCTGACAAAGTGGGTATTCACCCACAAAAGCTTATGCTCCAATACATCTGTTAGTCTATAAGGTGCCACAGGACTCTTTGTTGCTCCTTCACTATTGTGTGCTAGTAGAAGTTCAATATTATGTAGACTTGCTCCTGTTCTTTCCACTGTTAGTGCTAAATCATATGCACACACACACTGTCTCCAATTACCTGCAGAATTGTGTCACTGGCAGTAGGGATTCTTAAACCTTTGTGTCTAGAATTTGTGCCTCAAGAAAATCTTGGCTACTCAACAGAGTGGGATTACAGCAGCCCCTGTGATTAGTTCCTAAGATTGGGCATTAAAGGGAGAGAAAATGACAGAGAGGACATGATGTAAGAGGATCAGAAATAACAAGAAAAGGAATTGGAAGGGTAAAGAAGGCATATGGTGATGCATGATGTGAGAAAAAAGAATTGGGAAAAGAAAAAAAGGAGAAATGAAGAAAATGCAGTCAGGGGGACAGGCCATGGAGTTATCATTTTATTTGTCTGTGAAGTGCTATATACATCTCTGGCACTGTCTAAATAATATTAAAAAGAAGATACATGTCCCATCCTGAAACAAGACAATTGCAATCAGCAGCATCTCACACTCAGATAATTTGGTATCACACCAGGTCAGTTAATTTGAAATGCCTTTTTCTTTACCATTGACCAGCCAACTTGTCCAATCAGGCTTCAACATTCCTTGCTCCTAAAACTTTGTTTTTCCTCTGTGCAGGTTTGGACTATTAAGCATTTTATGTAATTAGTTAGTGTTGTCAAGCCAACACAAAGCAATGAAATAGCTGGCTGGCTTCCAATAGTAGAAACAGAATAGTAAAATCTTGCATGCAGAGATGGGAGCAGAAGTTAAACCAAAAGACAAATCCCCTACTGTTGGCTCAAACTCAATTTGGCAAACCTGGAAGTTATAGAGAGAAAATGAAAAGCAGGGATGGATAGGACAAAGACAAAAGCGTAGCCATCAGTGCTTGGATGGTGGATCCTGTACGTGATATAGCATGTAGTAATGATAAATCGTTTCCTTCTGATTAGAAGTTCCTGAGTTTACTATAGCTTTCAGAGCCACACAAATTCTGAGAAATCATATAAAATGTGTTTGTACTGGATCAGTCTATACAAGATAGCAATTGTAGAAGTAAATCTATCTCTGTATCCCAGATGGTGAATTTGGTATGTAAATTTTCCAAAAGGTGATTAAAAGGTGGGATATGCATTTTCTAGTTAATAATAAATCAAAACAAATAAATAAATATGTCCTTCACAGAACTTAATTCCATCTCTTCTTCTGTTTACTGAATTGCTTTTAATTCTCTGGGACTACTGTATACTGTTTTCAACTATTCTTGACAAAGAAGTCTATCCTGAAGGCCTGTAAATTTTGTAACACTTGTAGCAATGGATTTAAAACACTTAGGGTCAGATTCTGGGTCCTTTCATGCTGTTCCACAAGCATAAAGGTGCCACATTGGCCTCTGGAGGAATTTCCCTGACACAAGAGTGCAGGAACATTGAGTGTGTTGGGAAAAAATATGCAATACTACATTACCCCTCACATCACCAGCATAGGAGTGTGCTGGAGGTGGGACATGACGTATTGGGGGTAGGAGAAGCAGAGTTACTGGACTGTTCTGCAATTCATGACAATGTCTCTCCTGCAAATGCCAGCAGTGCAGTTTTCGTGGATGCAAGGGGAAAAGACAGAGTTTGTTATGATATGTGTAGCTGACACAAAGTGACACTACTGCTCTTTCATTCATTTTCATCCCAAGTTGTTGTCTTCCAATAATGGAGATATTAATTCTGGACCAGATTGCGAACCACTTACTCACATGTGCAATACCAATGACTGCTGGATAAACCTTTCCAGTAGAGAGAAATTAGAATAGCTTGTCAATAGGACTGCACCTGTGAATAACCATTTACCAAGGAGAGTACAGGGTGTACAGTTTAGCTTTCTGTGTTCTTCCTGGTCCTGCTGAAATGAATGAAAGCCTGCTGTGATACTGCTTTAATTCTCCCCATCCGACCATCACAAACCTTTGCTGGAGCTATGTTCTTGTCTTTGCTGGCATGTGGCATTGCACCTATTTTACCAAAAGTGGGTACACCAAGCCTTTACAAAGCACTTCTTCTGAATTCCCCCCATTTACCATATCACCCACCTTCCTTGGTACCTGGCATTTTCTTAAAAAGAAGAACAGGAGTACTTGTGGCACCTTAGAGACTAACAAATTTAACAAATTTTCTTGAAAATGTCCTCCATTGTCTTATTTTTGCCACTGAATTCAATTATTGGAACTTCAAGGCAGTTGCTATTCTCGCAGATAATTATTTTGCGAGGTGTAGCTTATACAGTGATTGCATGTGTAGTGCCTGACTACACAGACAAGAAAAAGGTGTCCTTTAATAGACCATAGAATTCATAATAGTCCTCAAGCCTCTTTTAAAACTTCCATCAATTGCGAAAATATTTCCTTCTCTTTTTTTTAACTTATTTTTAATTAAACCAACTACAGAGGAAAGTACATCTAAAGCACTTGCACAATCTCTGCATATGTTTTGATTCCTGGTCTCTCTGGTTGCCTTAGACTGGTGAATAGGGTAAAAGTTTTACCTCCACCACACTCTGGAGAGTAAGTACAATCTGGTCCTCCAACAAACCAAGGAGAACACTCAGCAGAGGTGCTCCATCATTCCACTGCTTATTGAAAAGACCCATAGGTACAGTTATAGCTGCCATTATGGTGATTTTTTTTTAAAGATTTAAATCAGTATCTTCAGTGGTGCCTCAGAAGCAACTTACCAACTGCCAAACATTTTTCTATCTATTTTCTATTATTCTAAAAGCTCTGTCCTGCTGCACTCAAATAGCATTTCCTTGCACACTGTTATTAATTTATTTGCTTTCTTCTTTTAGTGCATAGCTGTCTTCTTTTTTACAATTGATACACATCTTCCTTCTTTATTCTGAGAATTTTTTTTTTCCATCCAGGAAGCTTCGCTTTTACACTTTAGCACCTGGGACTTGCAAGGGTACAAAAGCGCCAATAGTTTAGCCTGTTTCCACATGCTAAAAAATCCACAACCCTGAGCAACACAGTTATACCAACCTAACTCCCAATGTAGACAGCACTATATCAATGGGCGGTCTTCTCCCGTTGACATAGCTACCGCCTCTTGGGGAGGTGAATTAGCTGTGCTGACAGAAAAAGCTCTCCTGTTAGTGTACTAGCATCTTCACTGAAGCACTACAGTGGCACAGCTGCATGATTGCAATGTTTTTAGGTATAGACCTGTCCTCAGTTTGGACTATGTAAATATCACTCAGTGCATCGGAGTGGTGCTGAAGAGTAATGTAGATGCTCCCTCTTCCCAGAAGCCGAGCATGCTACCTTGGCAGTCCCCTAAGTCCACCCCTACCTGATCAGGACCAATATTATTTCTGATCCCTTATATGGTAGCATTTTATGTGCTTTTTGGATCATTGACCCTGTCCATATTATAGCATCTTCTAATATGTGAGGGGCAACTTTTACAGATTCTAACTGCACCATAATTACATTTGATCATAGCAAAAACAAGATTGTAAAATACCACCATAAAAGCACTGTTGTTATTGTTTATCACCATTATAATAAACAAATCATTTTATCTTTGTCTCACTTATTTCCTTATCACTATGATTGTTTGGAACACACTTCATTAACATTGTGTTACCCAGTTTAACAAAGGGCATAAATGTGAATGAACACCAGGAGCCACTGTTATTAATACTGATGACTGTCACTCAGAATGCCTACAGGTATTTTAAATAAGATATTTAATGGTGCCTTGATAGACATAAAAACCTAATCTCTAATTTGAATTATGGTTTTGTGAATTACTATATTGCAGAAGGAAGTGTCTCCACTCCATTGGCTTAAGGTATTTTAACTTTGCACTACTAATCTTACATAAAAAAAACAGATTATTTTACACATCATTGCAACCTTTTTACCAGCCTAAACTGACTTCCTTTCAATGCTCCTTGCAGCTATCATTTAAGAGTAATAATAGAGTAGGTTTAAAAGAGAATATCCCATCAAACAGTGTCTATCTAGTAATTTTCCTCTTCTCACTGTTGTATTTTTAGAAGGATTTTCATTTTCAATTGACTGTTTCAACTAAGAGAATTTAAACCTAAATCTCTATTGTTCGCCTTAGCCTTGATGACATGATATTGGTGTTATTCATGATTCTGTTCAGCAACTCAGTCATGTTACAATATTTTTCTAACTCTAATGCATTTTAAGAGAGATTTCAGTACAAAGAGATTGAAAGTAGCAAAAAATAATAGGGGGGTGCCTGGGTGGAAGTCAAATGCAAAATCAATATACCAGATACTAACAGAGTGTTTGAACAGGAAAAGGGTAGTTTGCTCCAGATAAAAAATAGCAATAAACCAGGAGTGCGTGTTGCATGCATGAGTACTTTTTGGCACAACTCTAGCATTTCTCTTGTCAGGACCAGACTGCCTATATGGTCCAGGGTTCTTCAAATGGAGGCACCTGCCTCACCCTTCCACTACTTCCACTCCTCAACAAGCAGGTTCAGTCAGAGTCCCTCCTAGCTCTCAAGACACCACAAAATGGAGGCAGCGAGGAAGGGGGCCAGGGCTCTGCTCCCTACTCACTGGGTAATGGAACTGACTGGATGTAGCTATGGGCAAGCTCCAGCTGTTTGCCAAGGGACTCCAGTAAGAATACTGCCTACCTCAGACAGAATATCTCCCAGAGTTCACCATGGAATGGTGCAACTCTGTAATGCTACCAATGTGGACAGGATCTAAGAGTATGACTTCACTGCAACTGGGAGATGTGATAGTCACCGTGAGTAGACAGGCTTGCGCTAACTTCACTTGACCTAGCAAGGCTTACCTCCTATCTACAGTGTAGGTGGAGATGGAATCACACCTCCCATCTACAGTGTAGACATTCCCCAAAAGGCACAGTTGAGCCTTTACCGTGCTAAAAAACTACATCAATCCAATGGTGTGTGCAGCATTTATGATTATATTTTGAGGACTGAATGCTATGTACTTAGGAAAACATGCTTTTCCTTTGAAATATACAGACTGGATACATTTTTTGCACCATTAACTCAGGCAGCTGAATGTGCAATAACAAAGTGTAAGTGGTGTTTGTGCCTTCTGAGCATACTCAAAAGAAAGTGCAAATATGAAACAAGAGAACTGTGGCCCCAGAAATCTCTGCCTGGCATGAGAAATGTGTGCAGTGTGGCAAAGAAAATGCACCCAGTAGATAGATAGCCAGAGAGGAAGGATGGTTTTGTGGCCAAGGGACTGGCTGGAACTCAGCAGATCTGCCTTCATGTACACAGACTTACCACAGAATTTCTGTGCTTGAGTTCCCTATCTATAAAGTGATAGTCTGTGCTCACAAGGGTATTTGCAAACCATTCAGACAATATGATGTTCGTGGCCATACATAAGTAGACAGGCCAGTATCAAGAAATAATTCAGATTTGCAGCCAGAGACACAGGGAACAACTTTCCACAGATGTTTTTAATTATGTTTTGTATTTTTTTCTTAGGTTGCTTCACACTGCGCCCCTTCCCTCCCCTCCTCTTCCCTTCCAATGACTCTTCAGACTTTTTCTGGGTCTGGGCTGAGGGTGGAGTCAAACATCAGTTCACCCTGCTGTTTCTTTGGCTATGTTCTAATAATTCTGTCTTGATATATATATATATCATCATCATGCTGCATTTTCAGTTGAAATCATCATTAAATGGGAGCCCTCATAGTCTCTTGTATGTTAGTGTATCTCAATGGATATTTTGAAATTTTTACTGCATTGTTAAATATTGCTTCATAAGATTCTTGCTTAGGTTGCACACTCTAGGTGAATTTTCAGTAGCCATCTAAGGAAATACAACAAATCACATCAGTATTACTTTAAATGTATATTCTCTCCTTTGAATGTACAAGTAAAGTCCATGTTAATGTGAGTTATGTATAAGCACTTAGTGAAAACTTGTCAGTATATGTCAGAAGATATTTTGTATTTTGTATATTTCTGGGAGAAAAGTGCATGATGTGTAATAAATCATGTCTGTGTTTCTTATGAGATTTTGATGGTTAATTTTAGTAACTGTTTGCAGAATGTTAGAACTTGGTTTTGAACTTCTCTTCTTTTTTCCACTTTAAAATATTGCACTTATGAAGAAAGGTGTCTGGGACTGCTTGAGCATGACTAAAATGTGGCAGCTGACTTCTTTGCGGCCATTTTTATTACTACACTGGGATAATCCATGGTAGTTAGTTACTGGTATTTGTAACAATACAGTCCTGCATAAATCCAAGCTGCTAGCAGTATAACCAGATCTCTATGGGCAAAAGATGATGCTACCCTGTACCATATTTAAAACCACACTCATATTCTATTAACCACTTCAGTAAATCAGAAATTCCACCACTTACGAATTGCATTTTTGAATCTGCAGCCAAAAGTAGACGTACAAAATTAGTAGTGAAGATAAAATAGACCTGATTTTCAGCCTAGCTACCATTTTTGAAATGGCACCAATGTCACTAAGCAATTTCACTAGCTTATTGTGCCCACATAACATGCAGTTAGGCATCTCAATTATACGAATTTTCTCACAGTTGTCTGTGTCTGAAATTTGAGGGGGTACAAAAAGAGATGTTACGCTGTTAGTTTTTGTCTTTTGGTAGTTGCTCTTCAAATTCTTTTTTGGCCTGCCTAATGAAACTTTGGCAAGTCAAGTGTTGGAATTTATGCTCTTTTCTATTTTCCTCAGTAAAATTTTACATCTAATTTTTAAAAGATGCCTTTTTGCTTCTAACAACCTCTTTTACTCTGCTGTTTAGCCATGGTGACAACTTTTGGCCCTCTTGCTATTTATTTTTATTTGGGGTATACATTTAATTTGAACCTCTATTATGGTGTTTTTTAAAAGTTCCATGCAGCTTGCAAACATTTCACACTTGTGACTGTTTCTTTTAATTTCTGTTTAACTAGCTTCCTCATTTTTGTGTAGTTCCCCCTTTTGAAGTTAAACACTACTGAGGTGGTCTTTTTTGGTATTTCCCTCTCCCACACTCCCTGCCACCTCCAGGATGTCACATTTAATTACATTATGGTCACTATTATTGAGCAGTTCAGCTATATTAATCCTTTTGGGTTCAAGGACTAGCTGCTCCAGGAAGCAGTCACTAATTTTGTTTAGAAATTTTAACTTTGCATCCCGTCCTGAGGTAACATGTACCCAGACAATATGGGATAATTGAAACTCCCTTTACTATTTTTGTTTTCTATTTTTAATTTTTTTCTAATCTCTCTGAGCATTTCACAATCACCCTCACCACTCTGGTCAGCTAGACAGTAGTATATTCCTGCTGCTGCACTCTTATTACTCATGCATGGAATATATCTCCATAGAGATTTTTTATGGTAAGGTTTGATTCATTTAAGATGTTTATTATATTTGACTCTACTTTCTTTGTCATATAGTGCCAATCCTCCACCAGCATGACCTATTCTGTCATTCCTTTATATTTTGTACCCTGGTATTACTGTGTCCCATTGATTATTATCATTCCACTAAGTTTCTGGGATGTCTATTATATCAATATCCTTAATCAATATCAGACACTCAAATTCGCCCATCTTAATATTTAGACTTGTATTATTTGTATACAAGCACTTATAAAATTTGTCAATATTTAGTTGTCTACCTTCATGCGATGTAATTGGAAACACTGTAACTCATTTGAAATGTTTGAGGCTATGGTCATGCTTGTACTTTGACATACACCATGGGTGTGAACTAAAGGAGAAGAGTGCATTGTGTCTTTATCTAATGAATGGGTGTGAGAGTGTTCATTGCCTTACTGCTAGAATTCTAAAAATCTTGGCATATGTTTGTGGCTGGTGTGCTGTTCAACCTCCATCACCACAGTACCATTCCTAAACACAAAGCTATTGGAATTTTTTCCACATAGTTACTTGGGTTGACCAAGACACAGACAGTTGCCAGTCTCCCTCTTAGGCCATGTCTACACTGGCACTTATGTCGGCAAAACTTTTATCACTCAGCGGTGTGGAAAAACACACCCCTGAGTGACATAAGTTTTGCTGGCAAAAGCGCACATGTGCACAGAGCTATATTGGCGGGAGATGCTCTCCCGCCAATATAGCTATTGTCACTCATTGGGCTGGTTTTATTATGTTGACAGGAGAGCTCTCTCCCATTGGCATAACGCGCTACATGAGCTCTCTTACATGAGTGTCAATGCAGCTGTGCCTCTGTAAGTGTATGCATGGCCTTAGACAGGATGATGGCTCTGATATTGAGCTAAGCAACAGCACTGCAAAGGCTTAGTGTTGATATGTGAAAACACAGGATGCTCAGGTGACTAGAATCTAGCTATTTAAACATACTCAGTATGGTAGGGTACATTGGATATGGAGGTGGTTGAATTTTGGAATTTCTGGTTTGCAGGAAATTTCAACATTTCAAAAATTGTTGTTGACCTGAATTCGAATCAGAATAAAAAAATTCCAAATTTCACATTAAATTGATTTAAAGAAAAATGGTTTCAGAAATATTTCATTTCAGAATTCAAATATTTCTTTACAGAATTCTAATATTTTATTTTGAATTTTATTTTTAATAATTTTTTAAAAAAATATTTTACATAATTTCATAACAGTGCATGCATATGATAACATAATAAAATAGTTGAAATATTTTGTTTTGTTTTGTTTTTAAAATCATTAAGGACAACTGCTGTTTAGTACTGATTGAAACATTTTATCTTATTTTCTTAGTCAAAGCGGCTCCTGTTTGTGTTGTAATGAACCAGTTTGACACTTCCATTACAACACAAAGAGGAGACCCTTTGATCTAGAAAAGAAGATAAAATGTTTCAATCAGTACTAAATAGCAGTACTAGTAGTCTTTAACCATTTTTCAGATATAATAATGGAATACAATAGAACAGTCTATTTAAACTATTATATTATGCTGTTATAATATGAAATGTCAGTAATAGTATAACATGCACTACCAGCATATGAAAAAAAAAATAAAATGTATTAGAATTAAAAATGAAATATCAGAATTCTGAAATGAAATTTCAGAAATCCCCATAACAAAAAATGTCTAAAATGGATTTTTTCCATTTCATAATATATTTTTCAACAGGAATATTTATTGAAATTGATGTACTTTCCAAAATGTTTAGATTCAGATGAAAACAGCATTTTTCACTGAGAAACGTTTTGATGAAAATTTCTGACAATCACAATTATAAATTTACCAGTGATTAATTATCAAGTATCAATTATTAATTATTGTTATTGACCATTATTAATATTGTTGTTGTTTTTAGTAGTCGTAGTTTGAATGTTGCACCTATACATCCCAGATATGATCCAGGACTCCAATGTGCAAATACAAATTCCCAGCTGATGCATGTAGAATTAGATATAGAAGGCCCCTCATCTGATGACCCAAATTTCCGTTTCTTCAAGATACACATTGGGACAGATATGGTTATTTTCTGCAATATCCTTGGAAGATCTTATGGTATGATTTTATGTATTAAAGTGGGCTGGAACTACATACAATCCCCCAGCCCTGGGAGGTAGGGGGACATATGACAGATGGGAGACCTGGGAAGTGTAAAGGAAATCAAAAGACTATATTGAATTGTGCCAGGCAAGTATGGACTTTTGGGGATAATCAGTGTTAAGTAGATTTCCTGGGGGATTCCTGGGGAGTGGCTAATGAATATTCCACAAGTCCATTTATGCAAACACTCAGCCTTTTGAACCTATGTCCTGAGGAGAGGTCTACTGTCTGCTGGATACCTTTTACCGAAGGCTAAGATCAAAAGCCCAAGTTGTATAAAGAAACAGCTCTTCTGCTCAACCTTTGTTCTGGTTCTGGATGTACAATGGATGAACGTGTAACCACAGGGAAAACCCAGTTGTGGGTTTTGAAGGACTAAATCCTACCGGAGCAGTAGGTTGGAATTGGGGTGAGCACTTGTATGCTTTTTGGCATTTTTGTGGGTTCTTTTATTGTTTAAATATATTTTTTCTGCAGTGTTTTTACTTTAAGAATAAATGTGCTTGCTTAGAAGCTGCTCAGTGGTAATTTATAGCTGCTAGCAATGCACTGGTCATAGACCTTGGAGGAAAAGCAAAGCACAGATGCTGGCCTTTTTATGTTGTATGGCTTGCTGGGGATATCACAGTGTAAAGCAGGAAGCTGTACAGCCTCTGTCAGGAGCAGAGAGACACAGGTTTCTTCCCAAGAGAGGTGATGGCTGAGACCCAGAAGCCTAAAGGGATGCCCTTGGTGGACCATGGAGAGGGAAAACAGGTGCAAATGCCCTGAAACTGTGGCACACATTACCTCCCCTTTGGTAGTAGATGCAAAGTAGGATGTGCTCCATTCATCATATGTATTTGGATTACCATGTAGCAGAGTTACTCTTTTTCATTTTCCCAGATTTCTACACTGAGACAATATTATGATTTGTTCAATATTTAAAAAATAAAGATAAAATTTCAATGTACCTATTCAATTTGAATTATTGACTGATACAACTTTATAATTATATGTATTTGTATTTATTATAGTTACAAATTACTGCCTTTGTGATGGAGTTTATATGGAGCATTTGAGAGTTCTACTCTGTAAAAAGCCTTGACAGTACAGTAAAGAAAAGTTCTGTCTAAAACACAAAACAGAACTATTGGGAGAAAATAAGATTAAGATTTAAATCTCTTCCTCTCTCTTCTCCAGGAGCTTTGTTTTATGGTTTATGAGTCCAGGACCAGAAGTGGAGTTCATGTTTGTTCCAGCCCTCATGGGGCACAGCAGAAGCCATGCCTTCTTTCTGGGCAATTATACATCCTTGTGATGTATAATATTTGTCAAAAACAAGAAATAATTTTGTCATGAAATGCTCGTCAGAAAGTCTCAGAAACCTTACATCTATGGGCACTTTGTGTTTTCATCACAGTTTCAAATTAATTAGTGAGACGACTTCAAAAGCTTTAATCTAGGCAATGGTATTAAGAAACATGCATTAGACATTTCCTGCTCTTGTGCCTACATTGCTTGGTTTAAAGAGTTCTTTTACATTCATCGAATACTATTGAGGGCCTTAATGCACAATATTGACAGAGTAATAAAAATAGCAAATTACATTTCTGGCTTTGTGCCAACTTCATTAAACTCCCAGTCATACCAAAAACAATATAGAGGACAAAACAAAAGCAGCTCTGCTCAGACTAAAACATGATCACTACTGAAATGCATTAAGTAGTAACCCTTGTGTTCCTGTTTCATTGAGCAACAACCTCAGAACATTGCAGCTTCAATTGTGTGAATATCCCTCACTTCCCTATTCCCAAGTGCATGTGAGTCAAGTTCTATTGGCAACAATCATTTTATATGAATTGGTTTCTTGAATGTTTACAATTCTGAAAGAAGTCAGGACATATTTTCCCATTCTGCTATACAGCCAGAAGCTAGTACTGCTTTTAGTTGAGGCAGTGACCCATAAACCCCATTACAGGATTTTTTTATACTGAACCTGTTGTACATGACAAACCAAGCAACTGCAAGTACTGTGTTTGACTTATTCCATCTAAACAGCACTCTAAGTACCAGAATATTAGAGCAACAACAAAAAAATCTTTCAAATGGTTCACTTTAAAACAGAACAATATATCAGAACAGGATAACTTTTAGAGGCAACATTTAGGCATCATTAATGACTTTAATGCAGATATATTCATACAGTAATGGCTATAACTATTATGCGACAAAACAAAAATAATATTTAATAGATATAAAACACAAGAGAAACAACCAGTGTGGTATTAAAACTTTACACACACAAGTGATAAAACTGCACACTGTAGATTTGTCATCTGGTTATAAAAATATGTGTCCTTTAATATCCCTCATCCACATGCAATTATTTATTTTATTTCACATGAACTATGCTTAAATAAGGTGAACAAACTGCCCTAAGTAAAGTGTTCTTTGCAGTGTTGTTTTAGCCATGTTGGACCCTGGATATAAGAGAGACAAGGTGGGTACGATAATATATTTTATTGGACCGAAGTTGGTAAACGATATAAGCTTTTCAGCTACACACTGTTTAGCTGTGACACTCTGATTAGCTTTCCTGGACCTGAAGAAGACTCTGCATAGCTTCAAAGCTTGTCTCATTCACCAACAGAAGCTGGTCCAATGAAAAATATTACCTCACCCACCTTGACTCTCTAAGTAAAGTGTTCCAAGCAAAAGATTGGCACTTCAAATTTAACTCATGCCAGGTCAGATTGGTGTGTTTTGTGAATGTAGTTTATTAATTGTATCAAACAGTGTTTTAAAAAGTTTAAAAATGCATTATTCTTTTTTTTTTTTTGGCCTTAAATATTCTTTCTTTTGTGGATTATCACTGAGGAGAAAGGTGAATGAAAAGAGGATGGTTAATTGGCTCATTAAAAGGGAGATTCTGTTCCACGTCTAAGGGCCAGCATGAAAAACAGACAAGATGAAGAGAAGAATAGACAAGGAGAGGTCAGGAGGGATGTCTATGTTGAATGGAGTGTAGAGGACCAAAAGGAGAGTAGGGACAAAAGAGTGCAGAGGTGTAAGTAGGAGCAGAGCTGCATGTAACTTAAAAAGTTGAGGAAAAGATTAAAGTTCATATAAGAGAGAAGCAGGAGCCAAATTCAACAACAGTAGTCACATGAGCTTGAGCAGTTGGAAAGGAAGATGTTTTTTTACTGGCAATATTTTGGAAATGAACAAGGTGAGAAAAAGGAAGAAGGGGTTGTTATAATAGAGATGAGAAATACCCTTAGCCATAGGAATGGAGAAGAAAGGATGTTTTATAGAAAAAAACTGTAAAAGGAAAAAATGCTACAGGAAGTTGCATAGCATAATGGTGGAGTAAAAAGGAGCATGAGGAGTTGAAGATAACTGTGAAACTGTAGTCCTAAGAGAGGGGGAGGAAGAGGAAAAGGAGGAGGACAATGGCACATAATTCACTATGATTTGAAAAATTCAGGCAGTTACAACTTTTGGGTGGGGGGAATCACTAACTCTTAAAACAATGCAATTTTCATAGTAGGGAACTTAAGTAAATACAACTATAAAACAGGAGAAACCCCTCCTATCAGCCTTGACCTAAATGCCAACAATAGAGCTAGTTGAAGATATTGGAATGACAAATGATAAACAAAAGTGGTGATTACAATATTAATAAATATTTTCCAGAAAACCTATTTTCAGATATTTTGAACATTGTTTGCAATTTTCCCGCTTCCCTTTCCACCATTCTTTGACCAGCTCTAGTTCACTAGGTTAATCTATAGCTAGGGCACTACCCAGTTCATAGTCCATTTTTGTCAATGTCAAGGTCGTAGGATTTTAAAAATCATAATTTTTTAAAAATCATAAATAACATGAATTCAGCTATTTAAATCTGAAATATCATGCTATTGTAATTGTAGGGATCCTGACCTAAAAAGTAATTGTGGGCGGGGTCACAAGGTTATTGTAAGGTGAGTTGCGGTACTGCTACCCTTACTTCTGCAGTGCTGCTGGCAGCAGCGCTGCCTTCACAACTGGGCAGCTGAAGAGTGGGAGCTGCTGGATGGGAGCCTAGCTCTGAAGTAAGAGCTGCCGCCAGCAGCAGTGCAGAAATAAGGACTGCACGATATGGTATTGCCACCTTTACTTCTGCGCTGCTGCCTGCAGACTTGGGCCCTCAGTCAGCAGCCATCATGCTCTGGCCGCCCAGCTCTGAAGGCAGAGCTGCCACCAGCAGCAGGGTAGAAGTAAGGATGGCATGGTATGGTATTGCCACCCTTACTTCTACCCTGCTGCTGGTGGGGTGCCGCCTCCAGCCAACAGCTGCTGTTCTCAAGCCACCCAAATCTGAGGGCAGTGCAGAAGTAAAGGTGGCAATACCATGACCCCCCTAAAATAGCCTTGCAAGCCCCCTGAAATTCCTTTTGGGTCAAGGCCTGCAATTTGAGAAATGCTGGTTCCCCCCATGAAATCTGTATAGAATAGGGTAAAAGCACACACACACAAAAAACAGATTTCACTGGGGGGAGCCAGATTTTATGGTCCGCGACATGTTTTTCATCACCCTGAATTTGGTAGGATCTTAGCTATAGCCCATTACCTCAGCATCTCCCTCCAGAGATGAAAGAGAAGCAAGGATATGGATATCAGAGGTATATCTGAGGAATATTGACTCTGTTTGGAGGGAGGAGTTATGGAAGGTTTGAAAATATCACTTATTATTGCTCAGCAATCTGTAAGATATTTTATTTGCTTTATTGAGAATTCCTTTTTTTTTCTTCTTACACATTCTCACTAGTGTTTGCACTAGGAGTTATTATATGTCTTGTATGGTTAATTTATTCCTTGGAGAATTGGGTACACTATACTGTATGCAGAAATAGTTCTCAGGGGCACTGTGACATCCATAGTGACAGCTGGAGGTACTGTGAGACAAACACTCCTAATTAATTAGATCACATCATATTACCAGAGCACAGATGTGGCCATGAAAAAGTTAGTGTCACCACTTCAACTGAAAGACACATTGGATAGCATAACCTAGTAGAAGGGGTTACATTGTATTGAACATATGCTGCATTTTTATCTTCCTGAGAGACTAGCTTCTGAGCTAACATTTTAGGCTAGGACTCAGTCCAGAGTGTGTTTCCACCCATTTATGAAAACATACTTCTTCCAAAAAGCACCACACAGAAATATAACCTTCAACCTGGAAGTCATGTGTATCTTTACTGTAGTTTCTGTGTGTGATTTGGATTGAGATCTCCTTGGGGAAGGGAACATATCTGTATGGCACAAGGTATGCTGTGGCAGAAATAAAATGGTCAAATACTTGTACATCAGAGGTAATGAGGGGTAAAAAGCTGGGTGAGATATTTAATTATGATCCCACTCACAATGTTAAACTGGCCACTACAATATGGGTCAGGAAAGAATTTGCCCCCAGGCCACATTAGCAAGTGTTCTTTCCATTCCTCCGGAATTTTGAAGAGGGCTCAGCCACTGACGTTGCCTGAAATGATGGACATAAAAACAGCAAGTATGCTCCTAATCGCCTAACTGCATGGGCTTGGAATGAAAACATTGCTGAGCTGATTGGTGAATTGATTTTGTCATTTACTGTGGTTTCCAGCAAACATCTCATCGATTTGATAGATGGAGCTGACGCATATTATAACTATGAACTCTGTCTTGGAGGTTTATCTTCAGTACAGTTTTATTCCACAACTTTACTGTTCCAGAAAGAAATAATGATGCATCACCTCAAAAAAGGGTGGCAGTGTCTTCTTGGTGGCCATACAGCTATACAGCCAGATAGGCAGTGTGGTCCATTGTGGTGCAGAGCTGTGAGTATGACCAAATGACCAATTAGACCATTTGTTGGACCACTTAGCCCAAATGAGCAATTAGACCATGCAATTCTGAAAATATAGGCCATTAATAAACATCACAAGGCTCTTGTGAGGTAGGTAAGTATTGTTATTCTGGATGGGTGAACTGAGGCACAGAGACTTAATGCATCCTCTATGGAAGGATTTCATGTTGACAGAATGAGTCAGTAATAGAACATGGAAAACTTTGTGATGGCTAATGCTCAAAACATCTGGTCCTGATTTATTCTTAAGAAGTTAGCTATAAAAAGCAGATTGACCTGGAAGTTCTGCTTGCCATAGCTATAGGTTTTGACTCAACTCAGAAGAACTACATAGCACCAGGAGATTAAGATAAGAACTTTGGCCTTACCGACAGCCCTTTCTGGACCTTTGCAAATGTAACCCTTCTGCCCGTCTGAGTTGGCAGCAACAAGGACCAGGTTGAGTATCTAGGGGTTCCATTTCAATATCACAATGCAAAACTGGCTCGAGCTCCACCCAGTGACCTGGGACAATTACATACCACCACCCTCCGAGCACCTCTAAGAGGCAATACTTCCCCTCTCGCAAGCACGAAATCTAAGTGTAGCAAAATCGTTTTAATAAAGGAGGGAAACAATGCAGCATTATGTTGGGGAAACACCACAAACAGGATTTTTAACACAGACCATGAGCAAAAGACACCAAGTAAGATTGGCAGTGTACTTTTTCCCTCAGGGTCTTAAGTCCAGCAACCCAAAAGAAATCACCGAAAGTCCCAAAAGTCCAACACCCCAAAAGTCTTTTGAGTCCAGCAACCCAAAAATCACCCAAAAGTCCAACAACCCAAAGTCTCTGTCCCTGGTCGGTGCAGTCCCAGAGTTCAAAAGTTTATCTGCAGAGTTTTACCTCCCAACCTGGGTGGAAATGTCCCCCCTCCCCCCACAGCGGTGTTAAGGGGCACCTTACATAGTCCAAGGCTGACTGCTCCGCCTCTCCGTGGGGTTCTGCTGCAGCCTTCACCGTGAGCCGCTCCGCCAGCCACTCCCCTCCGCTCCACCAGCCATCCTGTGAGCCGCTCCAGCTGTCCTGCCAACTATGCTGCTCCACCAGCTGCTCTGCTCCACAGCCATCCTGTGAGCAACTCCAGCTATCCTGGCATCTGCGCCACTCCACCCGCCACTCTGCTCAACCAGCTGCCCAGCCGTATATCTTTAGGCCTCCCCACTACTTAACACAGCACTCAGTGATTTCTGCTCTTTAGTGAATTCAGCTTGTAGTAGGGGGAGTCCCAGTGCTAGTGCACCATTGGCCCAAGGTGAATTCAGCTCAGCAGCCTGTAACTAGACTCCCAATAGATCAAGATTAGCTCTAATATTCCACAGTGAAGGGGGGGTGGGGGGGAGAGAGAGAGGGTGCAATTGGTGTTTTAGTCCCTCAAAGGGACTAAATTACCTGTGCCATCAGGTACAATAACCTGTCCCCAGCCCCTCTCAATTCACTGGGTTTTGGAACCCATGTCCCTTGTCTAGCGAGTGCTACTTAGTTGATGGCGAGTCCCTCCATCATAAAATGCCAAGTACAGTTCTACTGCCCTTGATTCACATAATCAGGGTAACAACACTTTATTCTTCCTGCCCCAATAACAGAGAAACTGGGGATCCCACAGCAGTCAAAGTGACCATTTGGGCTGCCATGGGCTCAGGCTAGCCGGGTGGGTGTGCCTATGCAAACAAGATCAGCCCCTGAAGTTCTTTTCCACAACTCGCCACAATTCACCACCAGATGTCAGGGTAGAGCTCATCCTGACTTTGCTTACACAAAAGAAAAACATGTCCCGGGGGCAGCTTCACCCGTTTTGCCAACTGGCGGTTCATCCACCGTGCCCAGCTCAACTGCGTCCTGCTCAATGGAGCCGTCCGCCACGGGAACCGAGACAATCATCGCAGGAAGTGCGGCTACCCCAACGAGACCCTGCCCCACGTCCTGTGCAGCTGCAAACCCCACTCCTGAGCCTGGCAGCTGCGCCACAACACCATCTAGAACCGCCTGGTGAAAGCTATTGCACCACACCTGGGGGAGATCTCCATGAACTGCACCATCCCCGGTACTGACAGCCAGCTATGACCTGACGCGGTCGTCACCAACGAGGTCCAGAAAAAGATCATCCTCGTCGACGTCACGGTCTCCTTTGAGAACAGGACTCCGGCATTTTGTGAAGCCCGAGCTCGTAAGCTGGAAAAGTACGCCCCCCTGGCTGACACCCTGAGAGCGAAGGGCTATGAGGTCCAGATGGACGCCCTGATTGTCGGAGCCCTGGGCCCCTGGGACCCCTGCAACGAGTGTGTCCTGCGGACCTGCGGGATCGGTCGACGCTACGCACGTCTCATGCGGCGCCTCATGGTCTCAGATGCCATCCGATGGTCCAGGGACATCTACATCGAGCACATCACCGGCCACCGATAGTACCAGGAGGCGTGAGCCAGAGTGACATCATTCTCCCACTCTGAGAAAGGGACCAAGTGACCTTCTCCGTTGGATCATATGAACTGGAACCATAAACTCCCTGAACATTAAATCTCACCAAATGAGGGTCAATCCATCCTCATCATTATATCCACTCATTATACTCCACACCTGAACACAATCACTCTATGAACTTCATACCCTCATATCTCAATGTCTCTACTTTGACCCATCAACCTTTTACCCCCAATCGGGGATATTGCAGATTATGTATTCCTCATGCCACCTGATCTTAAGCCAAACTTTGCACCCTCGATAATCTGTATGTTATTCCCTGATAACCAGAAACTTCTATGCTCAAACTCTGTTCACAATTTTTTTTTAACAACATCTTAATAAAATTTTAAAATCTGACTATGGCTGCTGGCTCCTCTCCCACTGCAACCTGACGTGGTGAAGATGGTACAAAGTTCTCTTTATAGCTCATATTTCTTCAGTTATTGATATTATAGCAGGGATCAGCAACCTTTGGCAACGCGGCCGTCCCAGGCCAATGGAGGCTGAGGGAAGCGGCGCGGGCCGAGGGATGTGCTGGCTGCTGCTTCCTGCTGCCCCTTTTGGCCTGGAGCAGCGAACCGCGGCCAGTGGGAGCCGTGATCAGCTGAACCTGTGGACACAGCAGGTAAACAAACCAGCCCAGCCTGCCAGGGTGCTTACCCTGGTGGGCCACGGGCCAAAGGTTGCCGATCCCTGTATTATAGTAACTAGTTGTTTGAATGACTTCAGCACATACTTTTCCCTAAAACCTGCTTAAGAAACTATATTCTGGAATGCAAACATTGCAACATGGAATATTTTACCCTTTTGTCACTAAGGACGATCCAGCTTTTACCCCAATTTACTGTTAGACAGCTTAGGATCTGACTACACTTCAAGCTGAAGATCTGATTCTCACCTTGAGGAGACACACATTATCTTTGATCAAGTTTATGTGCTAAAAACAGAATGTAGTTATGGTGGCGTGAGAGATGGGAGGGGCTAGCGTCCCCAACTGCATGTCCATCTGACACCCTACTCACTTGCTCAGGGCAACTAACCCTCCACCACTCAAACCCCACTGGCTACATGCTGTTATTATTGTGTTAGCTTTATTTGAGCCAATGTGAGTATGTGTCTTCCAGCTGGGAATTACACCCCTGGCTCAAAGTGCAGAATAGAATAGAATATCAGGGTTGGAAGGGACCTCAGGAGGTCATCTAGTCCAACCCCCTGCTCAAAGGGGGACCAATCCCCAGACAGATTTTTATCCCAGTTCCCTAAAATGGCCCCCTTAAGGATTGAACTCACAACCCTGGGTTTAGCAGGCCACTGCTCAAACCACTGAGCTAACCCTCCCCCATACTCATAGTGGCACAATGCACATTATATATTTAAAAAAAAAGAAATGATTTTGGGGACAGAGGATAAATACTGTAGGCCAAAGGATACCAAATTTGTTCCAAGTATGTATCACAATTTAATGGAGATGCCACAGGACCCTCTGTTAATTTAATGGAGAGTGTCTTATGGACCACCTGATCCCCATTCATGCCTGTGAGGATACCTTTCCTCCCATCTGTAATCACGTTGTGGCAGAAACAGCAACTGATTATATGGAAAAAATATGGTAGTATTTAATGTAGTTTAGCTGTCTGTTAGAGAAATTTAGCAGCTATTTGTTTAGAAACAAAGAGGACCAGTCAGATCTCTACAGACCAACAACAAATACTCCATAGACTACCAATGTTCTTACCACTGCACGGACTACAGGTTGGAAACTTCTACTGAAGGCTAACTTGAAGGCCTCGCTCAGAGACTAATGTGGCTGTGTGTGTATAAAATGTGAACAATTACAGAAACAGAATGTCCCGAAGTATCTCTCTGCCAGGTGTCAATTCTCTCCTTACTGCTTCCTTCATTAATGTTAATTTGAGATATATTTGCAACATTTTATAAAAATTGGGGAAATTTACCTTAGAGGAATAGATTCATAATCCTGCAGGTCTGATTAAATTAAAAACACACTTATTGGGACTCCCTTATGCCCTAATACCTGCTTTTCTCTGGCTCCCTAGCTCCGATTTGATTGTGCAGTGCACTGTGATGATGTGCAGCAACACAAGCAAAACATTTATTCAAAAACAAACTTTACTGAAACTTTGGTAATAGCAGAACCATAGAATTGTGTGTATAGGGACCTAGAAATGCTAATGGTTGACTCAATGGGAGAAATAAAATACTATTACTACTACTAAGCAATTATATAGAGCTTTTAATGTTCAATGGAATTTACTAGTATTAGCTACTTAATGCATGAAGAGATCAGGAATCTGATCAACCCATGCAAACACAAACTACAGCAGGATGCACTAAGTTGCACCAGCTTGCCTCTGATTTGGCCTGTTATGCCAAATTTCATCATCAGTGGTTAAATTTTCAAATAAGCACCTTCATCCTTTCTCCCATGCTGCCTCTCACATGTGGGAGGAGCGCCCTTTAAACATCTGCAAAACTAACGCATTATCCTTCTTCAGAACCCTCCTTAAAACTTTCCTTTTCCATGATGCCCACCAAAAAGACTCAACAATGATGAGGCTGCTGATGTGCAGAGACCACTGTCTATCATGCTGACCAATATCGTCTCATTGTTCTTTGTGGGCCCTGTCTGTCTGTCTGTATCCTTTTGTTGTCTTTTGTCTTCTACTTAGATTGTACGGTTTTTAGGGCCGGGATTATTATTTTTATTCTGTGTTTGTACAGTGCTTAGCACAATCAGAATTTGGTCAATCATTGGGGCTCCTAAGTGCTACAGTGATACAAATAAAAAATATTATACATATATATAATTTTCTTTCTCTTAAAGTTGCTTGGGCTTCAGCCCATTAGACAAAGTATTCTGGATCTGAAAGCCAACATTTTATTGTAATTGCTTTTTTCATCATTTGAAAGGACTATTGATGGCACTAATATTAAAGGCTAAAGGACAACAAAGTTCTTACTGATCTGATTTTAGTAGGTATCAGAGGACCAGGGATGAAGAGGGGGGACGGATAGCTCAGTGGTTTGAGCATTGGCCTGCTAAACCCAGGGTTGTGAGTTCAATCCTTGAGGGGGCCACTTGGGGATCTGGTTCAAAATCAGTACTTGGTCCTGCTAGTGAAAGCAGGGGGCTGGACTCAATGACCTTTCAAGGTCCCTTCCAGTTCTAGGAGATAGGATCAGATAGGAAGACTTCCTGACTCAGTGATTATCCAAACTCAGGGAAGCAGTTCTGAATGTTTAGACTATGTTGCATAGGTTAGAAGAGATCCAAGTCCCCTTTTCCACCTCTGGCATTGGAAATTCTCAACTAATTTTGGGTTCCCATATTGAAAAATAAAGATGTCTCATAATGCATGCACAAAGTCAGTGGGCACTTGAAAATGTAGGTTTTCAGTTTTCAGTTTCTCCATCTGTAAAAATACAGATAATACTTATTCTCATTTAAGAAGTGTTTTGCAATCCTTAGATGAAAGGCACTATGAAAGAGGATATAATCATTAATATATGATTTTCTCTCTGATAACCATGACATCTAAGATACATTGGAAGTGGCTTCTGAAATCCTTGAATAATTTAGCAATTTTAAAAGCCAATGTAATCTTAATCATCTTTAAGTCCAAAAATAATTTTACAAACCATCACTTTGCAATCCTATACAGCAGGCAATCTATAGTATTTCTGATACCGTGGGAACACAAAGAGGGATCTCTCCTGCAATTCTGCAGTGCAGTCTTAGACATAAGTTGTAGAATGTTATTTACATCTAAAAGAAGCAAATTCTATACAACTCCGCTGTTGTGTTTACCTCCATGTTTATTTCTTTCCCCTTCACATGACCAAAAACACTGATCATCCTCACAGAAACAACAAACACAAATATGTGATGAAAAATCAATTGACAGCATGCAATCTCCTTTGGGAAAAAAAGGTTCAGTCAAGAAGAACGGGGCATAGACATTCACTCTCTAGCTTGCTATTAGTGTAAGTCCTGTGGTCTGAAGCCTTAGAGAGAAAGGAGCTCACCATTCTTACCTGTTGATGAGATGGGAGAAAAGAAACCCACAGCTGCTTAAGAACCACAAATGGGCAGGGACTCCACTGGTGAGGGAGCTATCTGCTTCCATCTGTTCGATAACAAGGGAAATTGACTGAATGAGCCAGGTCTCATTTGAATTTCATTTTTATGTGACACTTGGGTTAAATACAGTTAAGACTAGGGCCATAAAATGTTGTTTAGGCTGTTGGCAGATGAAGGGGAAGAAATCAGCATCAAATGGGTGTGAGGCCACACTGAGAGAGACTGCATTCGGGCACGGATGGGTATGGGAGCCTGCATGTGACCAGGAGAGGGAAAAGAGGTTCTTACTAGCTGCTGGGAGTGCCTTCCTGGTGGTCAGTCTCCATTAAAAAGTCCTGGATACCACTGGTCAAACTCTAAGAGCTGAACAGAGACTTCTGCAAAATAGTAGACAGTTCAGACTGGTAGCAGACAGAGACAAACACCTACAAGATCTTTATCAAGCATTCTTAAAACTACAATACCCACCTGGGGAAGTGAGGAAACAGATTGACAAAGCGAGACGGGTACCCAGAAGTCACCTACTACAGGACAGGCCCAACAAGGAAAATAACAGAACACGGCTGGCCATCACATACAGCCCCCAGCTAAAACCTCTCCAGCACATCATCAATGATCTACAACCTATCCTGGAAAATGATACCTCACTATCACAGACCTTGGGAGGCAGGCCAGTCTTTGCTTATAGACAGCCCCCCAACCTGAAGCAAATACTCACTAGCAACTACACACCACACCAGAGAAACATTAATCCAGGAACCAATCCCTGTAACAAACCCTGTTGCCTACTCTGTCCCCATATCTACTCTAGCGACACCATCAGAGGACCCAACCACATCAGCCACACCATCAGGGATTCATTCACCTGCACATCTACTCATGTGATATATGCCATCATATGCCAGCAATGCCGCTCTGCCATGTACATTGGCCAAACAGGACAGTCTCTATGTAAAAGAATAAATGGACCCAAATCGGACATCAGGAATGGTAACATACAAATGCCAGTAGGAGAATACTTCAATCTTCCTGGACATTGCATAACAGATTTAAAAGTAGCCATACTTGAACAAAAAAAAATTCCAGAAACAAACTTCTAAGAGAAACTGCAGAACTAAAATTCATTTTCAAATTTAACACCATTAATTTGGGCTTGAATAGGGTCTGGGAGGGGTTGGCTCACAACAAAAGCAACATTGCCTCTCCTGGAATTGACACCTCCTCATCAATTATTGGGAGTGGACTACATCCGCCCTGACTGAATTGGCCCTGCCAACACTGGTTCTACACTTGTGAGGTAACTCCCTTCTCTTCATGTTTCAGTATAATAATGCCTGCATCTGTAATTTTCGCTCCATGCATCTGAACAAGTGGGGTTTTTACCCACGAAAGCTTGTGCCCAAATAAATCTGATAGTCTTTAAGGTGCCACCAGACTAGGACCGGGGTGAAGCATTGGAATGGGTTTCCTAGGGAGGTGGTGGAATCTCCATCCTTAAAAGTTTTTAAGGCCTGGCTTGACAAACCCCTGGCTGGAATGATTTTGTTGGGGTTAGTCCTGCTTTTGTTAGTCACAGCTTCGCCCCTGCCAAATTATTGGGAAAGATACATACCAAAGCTGGGTTTTAAGTATTGTTTATTAGAAGGCCATCTTGGTCCAGGATAAGAACAAGGTGACCTCCATGTTGTGACAGGTTCTTGTTCCCCTACGCTGAGCAAAAGGTGGGAAAGTAGAAAGAGCCGGAATCTGTTGTTGCTAAGTGACAGGTTCCTATAAAGGCAGATAAGGAAAGGGTCCAAGGGCTCTGGAGTCTTTGGGGGCTCAAGTGTCCAATGCTCTCTCTCTTTCTCTCTGCGTGGTGTGGCACACCCTGTCACACTACTTACTGGCCTGCAATAGACACTCACTAAACGTTTTGGGGTTTGTGTGTTACTTTCTTTTGGGAAGCAGACCTGCATACGCGGACTCGGTCCAGTTAGTTAGCTCAGACTTACAACCATAGACGACGCAGTGAGGGATAGGGAGGGCTCTGAGATAGTGTTACATACCTGTCTTTTACACCTGTGATCCATCGTTGGTGTTCATCATTGATCTCGTTGATCCAGATTCTGCAGCCTCTCCATCACCTGGAAAAGATAGAAGAACACCTTTGCTTTATCGAGTATATGTGCATGTGTGTGTTTTCTATACCAAATCTCCAGAGTCTGTCATCCATTCCCACCCACCTTCCTTAATTCTCCTTAAGTAAATAAAGTGTTGTTGTGAGTTTATATTCGAGTGGTGGGTTCTTTTGTTCCAGCTCTGATAGATAGGCTTAGGGGGGAACCCAGTGGGAGAAGGTATACTGTAAGGCCCCCCAAAGTCTTCTGGTCAGGAAAAACAAAAAAATCCTTACACTTTGAGCAGAGGGTTGGACTAGATGACCTCCTGAGGTCTCTTCCAACACTAAAATTCTATGATTCTATGTTTCTGACTTTCAATCTTCCTCTTCCTGATTTGCCTGTAATTTTGCCTGATAATATGAATACTACACTCAATTTGTTCTGCAAGTGGTGAGTCATGTGTCCACAGAAAGGTGTTATTCCCTTATGCAGAATCTCAAGTAATAGTGCTTTTAAAAATAATAATAATCCTTTTTGTTACCCCATTGTTCATAATTTTGATTATCCAGCTCATTTTTAACATTCTTCTGTAACACCAAAACTTGAATCCTCAGAGTCATCTTTCAGTGTCCCTTTAAGTGTCCAGCTCTCACATCCATATGTAGCACTTCCATGGGAATGGTTAATTTAAAAATGCACTTTACATCATAAAATGTTCACATGGAAGGGTGGGATGAGTTACCAGGTTTATTAGCAGAACATGTGCGGTAAATGGTTTTATTTCTGAATGGAGGCAAAAATGTTAATTCTTTCAGATTAAGTATTATGATTAATCTTCTATCAAGAAAGCTGAGATGAATACCAATAAGGTAACTAATTCTTGTGGTAACAGGTAGAAGCTTGGCTCTAGTAGTCAGGTAGACATATTTATGCATAGAAATTTACACCTAAATCTTTAAACTGGGAAGAAGTAGTTTATTTTCTTTAACAATTCAAAATGTCTCTCTCACACCTTTTATGCCATATTAATAATAATTAAGAAAGGGAAGCCATTTGTGTGAACAAAGATGGGTAGGTACACTATTTTAGATTGCATCATGTCAATTGAGTGATATCAATGCTATTACATGTTGAGTTTCCCTTCCATTTTTAGAAACATTTACCAGCCCAGGGCAACAGTTGTCTTAGTTATCCTCTTCTGTGGTAAAGCCACTTTATCATAGAACTGAAATGAACTGAAATGATCAAAATAAACCTATTTAACTAAAATATGCTACAATCATAATAAGTAATTCATCTCACTATCTGTAATTATACAGCAGGGAAATAGTTTTGGAGCTATAGTGTGTTCTCAAAGGCAAAAATGTGAACTTCTTTTTGCCAGTACTTCCCAATACAATATGAGCAGAGAATGCAAGTCAGAATCACTACCAAAGTCGCCCCAGCAATATAAATATAACCCCTTTCCCAAATATTAGCTCTTTGGCATAATTCTCCTTAAGGGCTTTCTTCTAACTTTTCCAAAATTGAACACATTTTACACAATAGCTTCTAGAAGGCAAAGTGAGTGCACTGGTTGCATGGAAATTGGCCCAAAGAACTCTACATCAAAAAGTGGACTTCATGTTATACAGAAATGCAATAAAGTAATGAAGTGACTCTAGCCTCTGTTTGCCAGAAGCTGGGAATGCGCAACAGGAGATGGATCACTTGGCGATTTCCTGTTCTGTTCATTCCCTCTGAAGCATCTGGCATTGGCCACTGTACGAAGACGGGATACTTGGCTAGATGGACCATTGATCTGACCCAGTCTGGCTATTCTTATGTAAAGAAAGATATACTCCAAAACATGCAAGACTCTTCAATTATTCCAACCTACATTACTTCTCACATCTAAGGGCTGGTCTACACTGGGGGGGGGGGATCGATCCAAGATACGCAACTTCAGCTACGCTATTTGTGTAGCTGAAGTCAAAGTATCTTGGATCGAATTACCTGGGGTCCACACGGCGCAGGATCAACGGCCGCAGCTCCCCTGCCGCTCGCTCTGGTGGAGTTCTGGAGTCGACTGTGAGCGCATTCAGGGATCGATATATTGCGTCTTAACGAGACGCGATATATCGATCCCGGATAAATCGATTGCTACCTGCCGATACGGCGGGTAGTGAAGAGGTACCCTAATTCTCAGACACACTATTTTTTGGAATGGATGACTAGATTATTTTGGTTTATGAATATCCAGAATATATCCCTGGTCTGACTCTCAACATCTTAGGGTGTTGAAGATGCAGCAGCAGCAGCAGCTTCTTAGGCTTAACACTAATATAGAGGAAATTAAATATGACCCAAAGTGAAATTTCCTCATATTATCAAAAATAAAATATATTTCTTTTTAAAAAAGTAAGAGGAAGGAGAAGAAATACACACCTGAACTTGTATGGGCTCATGTTTGTGCCTAATGCCTCAAAGAAATGTTTCATGAAAGTTTTTCAATGTGAAAATATGACCCTGTAATACTGTTAATATCAGGAAGACAAAGTAATCTGCTGCATGAGTGCCACTCAAATATGTTAAGGTGGCTTCTCTGATACATCTAATGAGTCCAAGAGTCCTAAAAATTTATCCTGTTTTTACTGTCTCCTTCCTTTTAGCCAAACATTTTGTCCTTCTTCCCACTCTTCCCTCATTCAAAGAGTTAGTTTCTTAAAATCATACACAATAGGAATAAAAATATCAACAAGGCATAAGTGAGAAACTCACATTATACTAATTTATCCATATGGTCCCAATCCAAAACCCATCAAAGTCAAAGGAAAGGCTCCCAATGACTGCAAGTGGCTTTAGAACAGGATCTTGAGTGTATGTACAATTTCAATAAGTATAAGGATGCTTTTTGTCAACAGCTATTAATTGTACCTTCTGCAAAACATCCTACAGAGATAAGAACCTAATTTTACTAAATCTTGGACAAGAGAAATTTCCCTGAGTTTCTTCAAAAAAGTACGAGACTCTCATGCAACAGTAACACATTTTGGGCATATGTTTGTACAAACTTTGATTTTATTCTTTCTGCCCAATTCATCGAGACCTAACTTAAGAACATAAGAACGGCCATACTGGGTCAGACCAAAGGTCCATCTAACCCAGGATCCTGTTTTCTGACAGTGGCCAATGCCAGATGCCCCAGAGGGAATGAACAGAACAGGTAATCATCAACACCATCCCTGCCCATCCTGGCTAATAGCCATTGATGGACCTATCCTCCATGAACTTATCTAGTTCTTTTTTGAACCTTGATATACTCTTGGTCTTCAAAACATCCTCTTTCAAGAGGTGCACAGGTTGACTGTGTGGTGTATGAAGAAATACTTCCTTGTGTTTGTTTAAACCTGTTCCCAATTAATTTCATTTGGTGACCGCTAGTTCTTGTGTTAGGAGAAGGAGTAAATACCACTTCCTTATTTACTTTCTCCACACTAGTCATGATTTTATAGACCTCTGTCATATCCCCCCTTAGTTGTCTCTTTTCTAAGCTAGAAAGTTCCAGTCTTATTAATATCTCCTCAGATGGAAGCCATTCCATACCCCTAATCATTTTTGTTGCCCTTTTCTGAACCTTTTCCAGTTCTTATATATTTTTTTGAGATGGGGCAACCACATCTACATGCGGTATTCAAGATGTGGGCATACCATGCATTTATATGGAGGCGATATGATATTTTCTGTCTTATTATCTATCCCAGGGGTCGGCAACCTCTGGCACGCGGCTCGCCAGGATAAGCACCCTGGCGGGCCAGACCAGTTTGTTTACCTGCCGCCTCTGCACATTCCTCGGCCCACATTGCTTCTCGCTGCACCCATTGGCTCGGAGCCAGGGGGAGCCGCGATTAGCTGAACCTGCAAAGGCGGCAGGTAAACAAACTGGTCCAGCCCGCCAGGGTGCTTACCCTGGCGAGCCGCGTGCCAGAGGTTGCCGACCCCAATCTATCCCTTTCTTAATGATTCCCAACATTCTGCTTGCTTTTTTGAGTGCCGCTGCACATTGAGTTGATGTTTTCAGACAACTACCCACAATGACTCTTAAGTGGTAACAGCTAATTTAGAACCCATCATTTTATATGTATAGTTGGGATTATGTTTTTCAATATGTATTACTTTGCATTTATCAACACTGAATTTCATCTGCCATGTTGTTACCCAGTTTTGTGAGATCCTTACGAAGCTCTTCGCACTCTGCTTGGGACTTAACTATCTTGAGTAGTTTTGTATCATCTGCAAATTGTACCACCTCACTGTTTACCCCTTTTTCCAGATCATTTATGACTTCCACAACATTACGTGCAGTACCTCTTAAGCAAGGTCTGTCGCTACCTTAAAACATACTATTCCCGGAATGTAGAATTTCTGTGAATAAGACATTGTATACAGGGCTGGATTAATGTGGGGGCTTTGGGGGCTACAGCCCAGGGCCTTGGGCTAAGGGGGCCTCGTGACCTCTGGGCCACTAGAAGTCCGGGCTGCTAAAAGTCCAGCGGTGCAGCAGGACTCAGGCAGTCTGCCTGTATGCCATGACCCAACGCCGCTCCCGGAAGCAGCTGGTTGCTAGCACGTCACTGCGGCCCCTTGGGTGGGGAAGGGGCTCTGCATGCTGCCCCTGGCCCAAGACCATCCCCACAGCTCCCGGACAATGTAAGTAAGTGGAAGGAGAAGAAATACAGCTCCGGCCAATGGGAGCTGCGGGGGTGGCACAGGCAGCGCATGGGGACACGCTGTCCCCCTCCCCCAGGGGCACGCAGAGACGTGCCAGTGGCTGGCTGCTTCCAGGAGTGGCCTGGGGCCAGAGCATGCAGGTTCCTGCCTGAGCCCTGCTATACCGCTGGCTGGGAGCCACCTGTGGTAAGCACCTCCTGGCCGGATCCTGCACCTTGCACCTCCTCCTGCACCCCAACTCCCTGCCCCAGGTCAGAGTCCCCTCCTGCACCAAACCCCCTCCCAGAGCCCGCACCCCTCATCCTCTCCTGGACCCCAACACTCTGCCCCAGCCTGGAGTCCCCTCCTGCACCCAAACTCCCTTCCAGAAAGAAACTAATATAACATCTGTTCTAAGGTAAAACATAGATTATCTTGAATTAACTTAACTATATTCTACATATTTTAAGACTGAAATGTACAGAACAGCTTTATGTTAACTAAAAGGCAAGTTTAGTATAGCATTAATAGCCTCGATGCCATAATTGTGATCATTATGTTTTAAATTAGGAAAAAGACATGTATATAGAGGTCCCCCAAATCTAATAGCCCCGGGCTCACAGGAGAGCTAATCTGGCCCTGTATGATAAGAAGAATGATAGCTGCTGTGATATACTTTTATTATTTATATTGTCATAATGATTAGGAGCCCTGTCATGGACCAGGACCCCATTTTGCTAGGCAAACACAAGAAGGAATCACCCACAGCTTTTTTTTTGGTCATATTGTTGTGCAACTCCCTTCATGTGTCCTTAGGAAGGTTTAAACCCGGACCTTCAGTAAAAGAGCACAGACTTTTACTGCTTGTTCTAAAAGGAAAACTTGCTTAGCTGGCAGCAGTATTTGTCCGTTATCTTCTAGTGGACCAGCTACTAGCAGGCTTCTGATACACATTTTGCGAGTATATTACAGTAGTATCCTTCACATCTGTGTCCATATGTTCTCCTATGTACAAATACATACATGGGCAAGATTTCAGAAGTGACTAGTGATTTTGAGTGCTGGAATTTTTGTCTAATCTGGTGTTCCTGAATAGTGCTTGATTTTCAGAGTGGATGCTCAGCACTTTCTGAAAATCAGGCCATAGGAACAAAAATCCATTTTTGGGGGGGTTGTCACAATCTGGGCACCCCAAAACTGAAGCATCTCTAATCTCTAGTCAACTTTGAAATTCCTGACCTTGAAATGCATAGTTCCATAATCTATTTACAGATATCATATTTTACTTATTTATCTAGAATTTTCATTTGTTCCTATAAAATTCTCTAGGCAGACAACAAAAATGAAAAAAAACAACAACAGACATTTATTAGAACCTATTGAAACACATTAGAAAAATGATCTAACAAACTGAACAAACAGCAGAACAAACACCACTTCATCAGTCCCTTACACACACTGATCACCTCCATCCTCCGTAACCTCTGAACTCTCCCCCACAAATTTTGGAAAAACAGGTTATACTTGTTACATGCTCTGAAGGTCACCATACCTTGGTCTGTAGAAGGAAGGGAAGAAGTAAACTCCAGATATTGCAAGGTATGTAAAATAATATCTTGACATTTGCTTGTGAAAGAAGAGTCTGCTGCATTGGTATCTGTTATTTTTTTAAACTAATCTGATTAAATAAAAGATTTGATTAAGTAAGAATATTTTGGTTAATCAAAATATGTAAAGAGCTGTCTAAGATCAGATCACTGCAGAATAAAGCTCTTTTGATCAACAACTTAAAGGTAAATTTTCAAAGCAGTGCACTGAAATGTAGATGTGTTACTCCCATTGAACTAAATGGCTGTTACATGGCCAAACTCACATGCACTACTTTCAAAATGAACCCTATTAATTGTGCACCCAAATCTTGTAGAAAATGCTGAAACTTTGTGTTAAAAAGTTGTAGATTGTAAGCTCCGCAGGGCAAAGACTCTTACTGAATAACCTCTATACCAGGGATTGGCAATGTTTGGCAAGCAGCCCATCAGGGTAAGCATCCTGGTGGGCTGGCCGGTTTGTTTACATGCCGCATCCGCAGGTTCGGCCGATCCGGCTCCCACTGGCCGTGGTTTGCCAATGTGGGCTACGGGAAGCGGCATAGGCCAACAGCCTGGAGCAGTGAACCGCAGCCAGTGGGAGCTGCAATTGGCCGAAACTGCGGATGCTGCAGATAAACAAACTGGCCCAGCCCGCCAGGGTTCTTACCCTGGCAGACCGCGTGCCGAAGGTTGTCGATCCCTGGACTACGGTATATTTTAACACACGAAAGTTGTACCACTTTAACTATGCTGGTATAATTAAAGTGGTATAATCCCCTAAAGTGGACACAGTTATATCAGTATAAAAAGTGCTTATACTGATATAGCTTTTTTCATATAAGAAGAGGAATAAGGTATATTGGCTGTGTGTATGGGAAAGTTATAATAGTGAGATCTAAGCTGTGAATTTAAACCAATGTATTTATATTAGTATAAGTCCCTGTGTTGACACTCAATGCACACTTCTTTTGGCTGCATGTAGTGTACATACATGCATAACTCCCCTAGCATGGGTATAAATAGCAGCGTAGACCTTGAGGCAAGAGGTAGACAAGTAGACTAAAGACATGTCTAAAGGGTATGAGTCTGTACCTGAATACATATCCTACAAGGCTCTCTACTTGTCCAAGCTCTGCCTCCTCATCTACAGTGCTATTTTTAGCAGTGTTGTGTCCTGCTGCATTCCCACTGTTCTAGTCCTTCCCTCTCACAGGGAAAGACTCCAGCAGTGGGAAAAGGCTCTGCCAGCTCCCCCTTGTTTGAGCCTTTCTCTGAAGTAGGGAAATTCTCTGGCAGTGGGGAGACAGCGACGAAAGCTGCTTCACACACTCAAGAGCCTTTCCTGACTGCAATGAAAGGCTCTCACATCAGGGAGCTCCTGAAGTCTTTCTCCATTGCAGCCCCTCAGCCAGAGTCTTTCACCAACACATGTAGCTACATACCTCAGTAGGGACACAGCCTGTTTCTCATGCAGTGTGACTTTTGCCTCAGTTTAGATGGGTCACTTTGGAAGATGTTTAAGTTAAATTGAAAAAAAGTTGCTCTTGTACTGAATAAAAGAGTCCATAAGGAAAGCTGTACCTGTATAACTGTATCAGTCAAACTATACTGGTGTAACTGATAAAACTTTCCCATGTAGACAAGTCCAAAGGCACTTTTATACTGTTACAACTGTGAACACACTAGGGATTCTACAGGAGTAACTGCATTGGTTACCGGGGAGAGGGAAAGCTCAATGGTTTGAGCATTAGCCTGCTAAACCCAGGCTTGTGAGTTCAATCCTTGAGGGGGCCACTTAGGGAGCTGGGGCAAAAAAATCAGTACTTGGTCCTGCTAGTGAAGGCAGGGGGCTGGACTCAATGACCTTTCAAGGTCCCTTCCAGTTCTAGGAGCTAGGATATCTCCATTAATTTATTTACAAAAAACCCCATACCCTTAACCAGAATATTTGTACTGGTTCAAAATCTGTGCCTGGACCAAGCCTTTCGGTTTGATCCTGCAATGTGCGAAGCACTCCATGAGGTACTGAGTGCTATCAGTTCCCACTGACTTCAGTGTGAGTTGGTGGGTGCTTAGCACTGAGTAGGATTTAGATGACTTTTTTAGATCATGTTTTTGGGGTTGTTCTAATCCAGGGGTTCCTAAACTTGGTTCGAGGCTTGTTCAGGGTAAGCCTCTGGTGGGCCGCGAGACACTTTGTTTACCTGAGCGTCCGCAGATACGGCCGCTCGCAGCTCCCAGTGGCTGCGGTTCACCGATCCCAGCCAGTGGGAGCTGCGGGAAGCCGCAAACCAAGTTTGGAACCCCCTGTTCTAATCTCTTAATTTGACAAGTTTCAGAAGTAGCAAATGCAGTAGCAAAGGCCAAACACTGGATTTCATTTTGAGTTGTCACATTCTACTTTACAGCAGCTCAATACCACATTTTCGATCATTTTTAGGACTCTCTTTAAATTCAGCCTCCTTTAAACTATTCTTCTGTTCCTATAACTTATCATCCTATGTGGCTTTTAGAACCTAGTCAGCTGAGTTTTATTGAATTCTGACTCTGACCTAGTAAGAGTTATTTTAAATCCATCTCCTGTCAGTGTTGCATTCTGAACCCAGTTGAACAGTTACATGTTGCTATAGATGAGAGCGCTTCTTTACAGTCTATGGTTCAGCTTTCCTGGTTTCCTCCCCTTGTTATGCCTGCTTTCCTACAGCATTGTAAATGGAAGGATTCAGCAAAATGGTTGAACAGTATAGAGAAAGAAAAGGTGCTTTTTCACTTTATGTCTCTGCAGCTATCAGTCTTTTTTTTTTTTCATTTCTATTTCCCAATTTTCTCTCTCTCTCAAGGAATACCTGTGGTTTGAGGTTTTTTTCCCCTCCAGGATGTATTATTATAGCTTGCATTTTTCCAAGATGAAGCCCATTTTACTGCGCATATTTCTAATATCTTCAGCTCTTATAACATTATTTCTCTGTCATCATTATAGCATGGAGCCTGTTTGTTAATTAAGTATGATCATATATAGAATTTTGCTGATTCAGGTTCTTTATTGCTTCCAGTTTTAGCAGACTTTTCCAAGCATTCAACATTATTGACCCAGGTATTCTTCTGATGCACTGACAGTCTATTGTTCAGCTGTCAAGAGCTGCTTGGACTTGGTCTGAGTTCTATTTATAAGTCCAAACGGTGAGAGTTACTATGGGACATTATAGAGCAGATGCTGTCTATTTGTCTTGTAGTTTTCCTCGGTCACCTGTGTTAGGACGCCTTGTCTGTATCTACCATTATATTTCACCACTATTTTTAGTAGATACACTCTGTATTTTCACTGTGTGCACAATATTCTGAATTTTTTCAATATTCCATTACATTATCAGGATGAGTTTTCTCACAATACTGTTTACACACCATCCAGATATTATTTGTATAACAATAGTGCATAGAAGGCAACCAAGAACAACATCCCATTGGAGTATTTGTTTTTTATATATATGCATAGAAAGAGACTGTCTTTGCCCCCCAAAAGATTACAATTTAAATAGACAAGACAGAAAAAGATGGAAGGAAAAGAATTATTATTCCTGTTTTTGAGATTTGGAACTGAGGCACAGAGAGATAGGCTCTGGACTAACAATGCCATTACATTTTATAAACAGCGACTCACATAAAACAGACATTTACGACAGGGGGACAAAAAGTTGAGTACTCATTGATTGTATGTGTTTAATAGGACTGGTCACAAATTTTACATCAAAACTGATTTTTGCCAGAAAATTATGTTATTGATGAAACAGAATTATTAAATATTAATTGGAGCAGGCATTGGAACCTGTATCTCCCACATCCCACATGAGTACCATAACATTGTCAGTATCTCTTTCCCTCTCTCTGGACCAAACAATATTTAAATAGCTATAAAGCAGAGCAGCATCAACAGGCAAGATTGTGAGAAACCCATAGTGGAATACCCTATAGCCTGGTACTGAGAGCACTCACCCTATAGCCTGCTACTGAGAAGGGGAGATCCAGTTTCCAGAGCAGGGCTTCAAACCAGCATCTCCTACATCACAGGTGAGTGTCCTTACCACTGGGCAAGGCACCTCCTCCTGCATTTTGTGAATCTCACCCTTCAGTTCCTTGGCTTTTGCTAAAATGCCTGCAACAAAATGTTTTGTTTGACCCAAAACAAAATTTTTGAAGGGAAGTTTTTTGGAACTGTCAGCAAACCAAAAAGACAAGGTGGCTGAGGTAATATCTTTTATTGGACCAACTTCTGTTGGTTGTCTCTCTAATATCCTGGGACCAATAGGGCTACAGCAACCACTGTATAGAGCAAACCAAAAAACCAGCTACTCACACAGCTCTAGTTAAGAGTGCAAAAAAATATATGGCTTGACTTTTTTTCTTGTTTATGATTAAGCAGACTAACATATTCTGTTAACTATTACACTCTTCCTCTGTCTTTCACCCTTATGTTACCTCTGTCCCTCACCTTTTCCTGGTGTCTTTTCCACCTCCTCATCTGCATCTCCTTTGTCTCTTTTGTACTTCTTCTGCATTCCTCTTTTCACTTTCCCCAATTATTCCTTTCCTGAAGTCCTTCTCATTGCACCTTTCAGAAGCTTCTCCACTGGAACCATTGTCCTATATACTCTGCACAGTAAGCCTGAGCACAATGTGCTCTGTCCTCAGCAAAGTGAAAGTTATCAAGCAAGACCTACACTTGGCCAAGTCATTAATCCTTGGGCCTTAGTAACTCTGGTGAGTGCAGTTTGAAAAGAGTGAAGGCGTGAAATGTGGATTGCAGTAAATGTGGATCTGGTAGGATATATATATATATATATTCCATTTCCTTCCACAATATGACAAATAATCATATCCCTACTCTCCTCCTTTTCTTCTATCCTCATTTGATGTTGTGGAGCTTGCAACACCTCTTCACTAAAGCCAGTGCTTCTTTCATCTCCTCCTCCTATTCCTTTGCCATCTTCACTTCCTCCTGTATTCTTTTAATCATATGTTCCACAGAGCTGCCTAGGACACTAAGATATACCAGTTACATTTGGCAGTACTGATCAGTGACTGACAGACTTATCCAGTGTACTTGATAAAAGTGATGCTAAAACTTTGCCATCCCTCCTGTATGTTATAGGACAATTAAATATGAAGCTGTTGACTCTTGAGAAAAAATTAATTAAAACTAGGAAATTGATAATAGTTTAAGAGCTCCTTGTGGTCATTGTCTTCCTTCTAATGTTCTGTTCAAGGCCCCAACCTGAAAAAGCACTCATCCAATGACAATCTCTGAGCAAGTGAATAAATATATGATGGCTTAGCACTTTTGTTTTCACTACCTGTTCAGGTGATCAGTGTGAGCATAATCTGAGTGCTATCACTAATATCAATTAAATTGGGTCAAAAGTATAACAGCAGGGAAAAGAGATCAGTCAGTTTCCACATGAAAGCCCAAGATACGAGGGCACCTTATGGTATGTGCAAACAATTCACTATACAATTTCTGGAGAGAGTAAACTGGCATACTGTCGAATACTCTTTTCCTTTGGGTAAAATTTTAATTAAAAAAGCAGCGTGGATACAGGTTTTAGATCTTTACTATTCAAATAGTGGAGAAAGCTGTTTGAATTTTAAAATCTTATAGTGTTTCATTTTAAAAAAATACTGCTATTTGCATGTCTTTAAGAATGTGTTTAATATGATCAGAATTTATAAGTTAAGCGAGCCCTGAAGTTCATCACAACACTGTAGTCCTATCTATAGCTACGGGTTACTTTCAGCAATTACCCACCTCAATGTGAGGGTTTAAACCTACTTTAATCTGTGAGCATTCAGCTCCCAAGATCAACTACAGTAGAGGGGATATCAAAAGATAGGGGATCCCCGATGCAGAACAGAGATTCCATAGTACTTTTTCTATAATAATTACTTGTATTAACAAACCAAATAATACACACACTACAGTCTGATACAAAAGAGAGAGAGAGAGACCAATACAGCATGCATAAGATTTGCATTACTCATGCCAGGCCTCATGGAAAAACCTGAAGTGTTTGTACTCATCCTCATCACCGGAGGTCGGCCTGATGCCTCCCTCCAAAAGTTCACTGGCCAGGATTCAGCTTATTTGAACTTCCACCCCCCACCATTTTTGGGGTATCCCATTTTTCATAGGCCAATTCATTTCTTCCCATTATACACATTAACATTTTTATTACCTTAACGCCATATTAACTAAACATAAGGAAGTTTCTCACATTTCATCTTGGTTACCAACTGTTATCTTGTGGTCTCTACTGTCTATGCATAGACATTATTATCCAAACTCAGCAGTTATTTTAAAAACATCCACATATCAGAAACATAGACACAAGCTCAGCAGGTTTATTACTATCTTACTTATACTAACGTATCCTAACTTGTAAGGCTTAATTTGGCTAAGCTACATAATTTACAAGCCTGTAGGCCCTGTGTTACTGCATTAATTCTAGTATTTGCCTGTATATCCAAATATATCTGATACCTTTTACCCTTGGGCACAACACATTAAACAGACATAGTATATGCTTCATGGACAACATTGACAAAATATCTTCATATCTTGTCATGCTATATTTGGTTCAGGGACAAGCAAAGGTGGCTGCATATCAGCTTTCTGCTGCCTTGTTCTTCAGGTCTGCTTTAACTTACAGCAGCACAGCACTTTAACTTACAGTGGCACAGTGACACATCCCTGATCATGCCCTGGGATCTCTATTCCATGCAACAGAAATCCATAGCTGTCTAGTAGGGTAGTTTTATGGACCCCTTGCACAACTGGAGTAGTGCAAAGGGGTCATATTAGAACCAAAGTTCTGGCATGTTACCTGTATTAGTGTGCAAGCAGTTCTGAGTGTCCATTTGCCATATGTTATCAGTTTGTGCACACAGATGCTTGTATTTATATTCACAGAATCCATTTGTGTGTGCAAATTGAATGTACATGGGAGTTGTACATGTAAATTATTATCCAGGAAACAAATTGTGCAAAAGCTACTTGTGTAACTGCATAAACTTATGTTTTACCTTGTAAACATTGTCTTTCCCTTTCTCATTTTATTCATCATGCTCACTTAGGCCATATAAGATCCTTGCAAGACATGCATACGGTTGATCACTCACTATATGTTTGTACAGTGCATGGCACAATGGAGATGAGACCTTTATCCTAACTGTGGTCTTTGGGTGCTGAAGGAATATACATTAGAATGAATAATAATAATTTTATGCACAAGTGATTATGCCAAAGATCTACTTGTACAGTGATTTGAAAGTAAAATTTGTGCTCACTAATGGAGATATATAGCTGAAATTTCTTAAGATTTGACTCCATGTGACTATTGGAGTATTTTAAATTAACATTAAAATAGCTAATATGATGTAAAACAAAGATATACCTTAATTATGATTATCTACTATGAAGAAACTAGTATTACTTCTTTCCATCTTGCCACATAATAACAACATGAGGTACTCACTAAGTAGAAATGGTCTCTCTTTTTTACATAACCAATCCCTGGCCTTCCTCTTTGTTTTTCCTGCAGTACTGGTATTCTAGAGCCTAGAGACAAAATAAAAGAAAGTGCTAGAAAATGTTGCAATGAGTTTTGGCTAAATGAATATTTGGATCTAAGCAGAGTCAGGATAAGCTCTACCCTGACATCTGGTGGTGAATTTTGGCAAGGGTGGAAAAGAACTTCAGGGGCTGATCTTGTTTGCATAGGCACACCCACCTGCCTAGCCTGGGACAACAACAACTGAAAGCTGGTGTGGGATCCCCAGTTTCTCTGTTATTGGGGCAGGAAGAATAAAGTGTTGTTACCCTGATTCTGTGAATCAAGGCCAATGGAACTGTTGTATGACAGAGGGAGTCACCAGTAACTAAGTAGCACTCACTAGACAAGGGGCATGGGTTACAAAACCCAGTGAATTGAGAGAGGTTGGGGGACAGGTATGTGTATCTGATGGTATGGGCCCCTTTTGAGGGCCTGGAACACTAATTGCACTACTCCCCCTTCCCTCTACTGTTGAGTAGCAGAGCTAAGTTTTCTTCCATTAGGAGTCTAGCTAGAAGTTGCTGAACTGAATTCACTTTGGGCTAATGGTGCACCAGCACTGGGGCTCCCCTATTACAAGCTGAAATCACTAAAAGAGCTAAAATTGCTGAGCTGAGATCACTGAGTGCTGTGTTAACCAGTGGGGGAGACTGAAGATATATTGCTAAGCAGCTGGCAGAGCCAAGCAGTTTGTGGGATGGTTGGAGCGGCCCATGGAACAGCGAGCGGAGCGGCGCAGAGCGGAGCTGAGCCATTTGTGGGGGCAGCTGGAGCAGTTCATGGCACAGCTGGTGGAGTGGAGCAGCTGGCAGAGCTGAGCTATTTGCGGGGACGGCTGGAGGAACGGAGTGGCGTGGCTGGTAGAGCGAAGCCATTCATGGTAAAGGCTGCAGCAGAACTCCACGGAGAGGTGGGGCAGTCGGCCTCGGAGCACATAAGGTGCCCCTTAGCATCCCATGTGCCCCCCCACCCATTTCTGCCCAGGCTGGGGGTGGGGGTAAAACTCTGCAGATAAACTTTTGAACTCTGGGGCGGCACTGACCAGGAACAGAGACTTTGGGGTTGTTGGTCCTTGGGGTGATTGGAGTTAAGACCCTGAGGGGAAAAGGACACTGCCAAACTTACTTGGAGGTGGGTCTTTTGCTCATGGTTTGTGTTATGAATCCTGTTTGTGATGTTTCCCCAACATAATGCCCCATTGTTTCCCTCCTTTATTAAAAGGCTTTTGCTACACTCAGACTCCGTGCTTGCAAGAGGGGAAGTATTGCCTCCTAGAGGCACCCGGGGGGGGGGGGTGGTATGTAACTGTCCCAGGTCACTGGGTGGGGGCTCGAGCTGGTTTTGCATTGCGTTATTGAAACGGAACCCCTAGATACTGAACCTGGCCCTTCTTGCTGCCAACTCAGAGGGGCAGAAGGGTTACATGTATTTACATAATGTTAGTTGTTACATAATCATAGTGAACAGGTATGTAACTATTATTGCATTCTATCTGATGGTGCAGTGCTCAGTTTCTCTCTGAGTTGACTAGCTAGTGATTCATAAATCGACTTCAACAGTGGATGCCTTTTTGGATGTGCTTTAGTCAAACAGAAGGTATTAGTCTCAATACATGGGAAAGTGGGTGAAATTCTATGGCCTGTGTTATATAGGTCAGACTAGATCAGTGGTAGGCAACCTGCGGCCCTCAAGGATGTACTGACCGCAGCTTCCCGCAGCTCCCATTGGCCGGGAGCGGCAAACTGCGGCCACTGGGAGTTTCAGGCGGTTGTGCAAATGTAAACAAACTATCTGGCGGCCCACCAGTGGATTTCCCTCACGGGCTGTGTCTGGTCCACAGGCCGAAGGTTGCCCACCACTGGACTAGATGATCCAATGGTTCCTTTTATCTTTAAAATATATAAATCTATAAAATATCTATTCTTTCCCATTCATCTCCCCACCTCTTAAAAAAAAAACAACAGAAAAAGATAACACATTTGGGCCAAAACATTTGAATGTAGGTTACGAATGTCAGCACTCAACTCCATAACTAGGTGTATAATTAAGAGGCTTAGTTTTCAGAGGAGCTCAGCACCCATAGATGTCAGTAGGAGCTATGAGTGGTTAGCACTTCTGAAAACAACAAGCAGCTTATGTTGGAGTCAGCTTTGTGGATTTACATGTCTACTTGAGCCACCTATATTTAAAAGTTTGGGTCTTTATTTTTTTTTTTTTTCCAAATTATAAAGGAATCTTATTTACCAGTGAATTCCAGTGTGGAGTTTCCAGTTAGAATATGATATAACTCCATTCAAATAAACCATTATGTTTTAAGGGACTGGTTGACGAAAGTACATCTAATGTACAGTATACCGCCAATACTCCAAACTGCCACATCCCTCCACCCTAAGATAAAACATATGCAGTAGGCGAGGTGGTATTTTCAAAGGATTTCTCTGTTGATACTAGTAAAGTATGTTTTAAAAAAGTAAAATGTCTAGCATTAGAATAAAACACCAAATAAAATTAGATGTTAATTGTATCTTTAAAAAAGCACCATAATCATAGTCGCCGATTAAATCTTAGCACCATCATTTTGAAATATGTTTCCATGTAAGTAATGAGTATAGGAAAGACACTCTAGATCTTACTTGTTATTCTTTTTAAACAGTGCTGTTAACAAAAGCTTTTTCCACAATGGAAAGTCTACCTAGTCCGAACTTTGTCTGTTTATATAAATTACACACACACACAAACTAAGCATACAGATTTATGTTTTGTATGACCCTTTTAACTCTCTGTACTTGCTGTAAGTTGTATATTTTTCCATAGGAGCACTGTAACTCATAAGAAAATGACTAACACTGAAAACTCAGTTAAGTCTCAAAAATAGGCACTAGTTCTCAGGCATGGCACTCCTTTTGGGAAATCAAGGTTTTTATTGCGAGATAAATTAATGTTTCAAATGTATGAATACAGATGCTGTTTGCAAATTTGTCACTATCTGTCTTCTAGCAGGAAGAATTTATACTGTATACAGTAATGGAAAACAGAAAACTGCGTATTTCACTAAATTGCAGCTGTGTATGGAAGATTTATATGGTTGTTTTTTTGTCACTGAAACATGTTGGTCTAGAGTATTTCACTTGAGTGTTGCAAATGGAACTTTATTTTAAAGTTATTTTATACTTTTTTCAAAGAATACATAAAATACATTTGTTCCACAGAAAAGCCATACATAATAACTAAGTCTTAGCAATATTTTATTCCAGAAAAAGACAGTTTGCATTAAAAATCTTGATCCTTTAACTTCAGCATAGCAAGACCTTCTCAGAGTTTCCAACCTATAAGGTATTTTCATAATTCCTAAGTGTCCACTCAATGCTCTATTTAGAAATGCTTTACAAAACAGATATATTATTGCCATGTTTGCAAAGTGAAGAGCTATGAATCAAAGCCCAGTTTTTATAATCAAATCCATTTACACTTTGAATATTCACAAATACATAGAATGCAGCATCCCGATGGAAAGTTCTTCTTTGTGATTATACAATTTCACCTAATGGAGTCTTTTTTTCCCCTTTAGTATCAATTCCCTTCCAGCAACAAGCCTTCAAAATAGGAGCTAACATTTTTTCAACTGTGAAGTATTGGATCCAATTACTCCCAGCAACTAAAAACAGAGTTTATTTTAATAGGATTTGCGGTAAAACAAGGCATACAAAATCAGATGCATAGGCAAAGAATTTTTCATCTTTAATCATTAAGCTACCAGTACAAATTGAGCCCTGCAGTTATTTCATTCCCAAAGGAGATCAGAGATTTAAAGAATTCAGGGGATTAAACATTTGTGTTTGAGTGAACATGTTAAGTGTTTTTGTGCCTGCTATAATTAAAACTATATTTCAATACTTTATTTTAAATACATACAATGCACTTTCATTCTAAGTGATAGCCTTGTAACTTTTCCTAGATAGAGGGCATAAAGTCAGCTGTGTTACATTACCATCCTTCACACAGATGCCCCAGTATGTGTGGTTTATAATGTATTGTTACTCCACGTCAATATGTAATTCAATATTAGCTCTTTTTTCCTAGGTGCCATCAAAGTGCTATACCCCATAATCTGCTATTTCTATAACAAAAGTATTCTTAGAGATTGGGGTCATCAGGAATATGTGAACTTTTGGAAAACTAAGTGAGTTATATATACATAACGTACAGCATTTGCCAAATGCAGTGTTTTTCCCCATGAAATATAAACACGGACTAAAAAGCTATACAATCAATTGGGGAAAATATTCAAATTACACTAATAAAATTGACAAGGATTGCAAATTCAACAATTGAATAACAAAATACCCAACTGCTGAGGGAGAACTGGATAAGGCATTATCTCACCCTATAAGCAGCATACATCTGATGGGCCAAACATGGTCTAAAGCATACAGCAATTCATAAGGATTAATGCTTCTTTCAGAATGAATACACAGTGTTGATGCATAGTAGATTATTTGGTAAGCGTGGATAATTAATCTTTGTGTGTGTGTGTGTGTGTGTGTGTAACAAAGATGTGCCAGTGTCCAAGTTGGCTTGCAGAGACCTAAGATTAGCTGTGGTAACTGTCAGATTGCAAATATGTCATTTCAAAGCTTTTTGATAGTTTGCTTTTGTAAACCTTCTCTTTCCCTTCCCCTACAAATATTGCAATTATTGCTCTAAGATATTAGACTTGTTTACATGCATACACAATGTGACACAGAAATTATATTTTCATGACCTTGTTATGGTGCCCCCTTCCATCTATCATATTGGAATCACTCACAAGGCAAGAATTGGGTCACCAGTTATGGAAGGTCAGGATGTACCTGGCCAATGAAGAGTCAGTTGGGACAATGTACTGGGACCCATAGAGCTGGTTTCAGGCACTGAATCTGCCCTCGGGAATGCAGCCAGAGGATAATACTATCCCTTCACTTAAGAAGTTCTTCTAAGTGGCCAGTCTCTGAAGCCTTCCAGAGGTACAGAATACAGCACATGGTTAACACTGCCATGACTACATTAGGGAAGAAGTCCCTAATTTGATAGGATTAGATAAATCACAAATCTCATGTCTCAAATAGTTGGCATTACACAGAAAATTGTATATGCTAATTGGCTTCTTTACATTAAGGAAACGAATGAGGATGACTGGATGGACAATAGACAGGATATGGTTTTCTAAGGCGAGTGTAAATTTTGTTAAATCTATATTCACCTTTCTCTCACCTTTAAATAGAAAATAAATCTGCTACATATTTTGGTAGTGTATTTTTATGCTATGTTTTCATTTCATATTTCTTATGCTTTGATTGTTGTCTTGTTAATGTCTAATTATAATTCTTTTAGACTAGATCATATTAATAAAGTCCCGCCTCTCAAAAGGCTGATAATTAAGAAAGAACTAGCCCATTACATTTGGAACTGTTCTGACCTCAGCAAACAGGCAAGCGGGAGTGTATTTGAATTGCACTTTCAGGGCCCATGTCCTATGCTAAGCATAAGCCAGGGAAACCATGTCATAGTGATTAAAACTTTAGTGTATATCATGGGTCATATTTTCAAAGTTCCCTCAACTTGACCACCAAGTTTGCAAATCAAAAAATTTGTATGCAAATTCGAGAACTCAAAAATCAGATTTGAGCATCCCAGGTGGGCATATGCATGTCTACACTACATACACCAATGGTTGTGCTTGAAAATCAAAGTTTAGGGGTGCACATAATCTTGGATGACCCAAATTGCAGGTAAGATCATGGGCATGGAAACTCAGAAGTTGCTTTTGAAAATATGGCTCTAAAAGTTCAGGCTGTGTCATATGAGTGTTCAGGAATTGTGGAAAAGAATCTCCAACTAACCACTTTTTTTAAAAAAGCAGGAGACCTTGAGAATGTGCAGTTGAAACTGTACCCTCCTTACAGGAAGTGAGCAGGACTGATAGGGTTATCCCAATCCTTAAATAGGAATTTTTATAAAGAAATCCAGTCGGACTGGAATATGGACGTGTGCAGGAGGGCATATGCCAGGAGTTCCTGAGAGAAAATGGCTGCAGATGGTGTTTGACTGTTGAACTGAGAATATATATCTGGAAGAAGAGGTAAACAGTGCATTAATTAAATTTGCAGATGATACCAAATTGGAATGGGTTGTGAACATCATTGAGGATGAATATAATACAAAGTGACCTAGAAAGGTTAGAAACATGAGCAGAAAATAAGAGAATGAGATTCATTTTGGAAAATGAAAGTTAATACATCTAAAATGCAGATAATAATATAAGGGAGACACCTGGAAAGCAGTAATGCAAGAAGATATCTAGGGGTAACAGTGGTCAGCAAGTTGGATATAAACTTTGTTTTTTAAATGTATATTGATGGGGGTAAAAACTTTGCCTATATGTTTTGCACGATGTCTATCACACTTTCATTACTACTATAACAAGTACTAATTCTAATATTATACTAAAATATGGAGTCATAAAATGTCACTAAAATGTTTGGCTTCAGTTGCAGAAGCCACAGCCAGGGAGGCAACATCCCACACTAGCACTGGGAGAAACATAGCTAGAATACTGCTTATAGCTGTAGACCAGCAGAGGACTTAGAGGAAAATTCATAACTTTCTTGAGGAGTGAGGGGGTGTGGCAGGCCTGGCACCACAGCACCCCCTTCTGTCAGGGGTAGTATGGGGTGTCGGCGCCTCACCACTCTACAGTCCTTGGGACCACCCCTCTGCAGGTGGCCTGTTACGGCCTCTTGGCCTTCTTCTCTACTGTCCCCTTGTCTGGAGCAGTAGTGCAACCTAGCGGTCAGAGTCTATATAACCCCCCTTACAAACGGGATAGCACAGCCTAGCGGCCAGAGTCCATATAAACCCGCTTCTGAGCGGAGTAGCACAGCCTAGAGGCCAGAGTCCATATAAGCACCCTCACAGTTCGGGGGTGAGGGGACTTGGGCCTGCCCTCTCCACCAAGCCCCGACCCAGGGCCCTGGAAGTGGCAAGCTTTCCTTGCCACTCGCTCAGCAGGGATCCGCCCACAACACGCCGAGCATCAATACAGCTTTGACGCCATTTATCTCTCCAGTTCCCCTGGGTCACTTCCTACCATGAATACCACTTCCTCTGCGGCAGGGAGTCCTCCAGTCTGTTCCTCCCCGGTGACGCCCTCCATCGGGGTTTCAGGTAGTGCCTCGGCTTGGCTGCCTCCCAGATCCTGGCTCGCAGGCCCTCCCTCTGTAGGAGCTCACGGAGTGTGTCCTTCTCCTCCAGCAGTCAACCAAGACTGAGCTGATCTGCAGGCTTTTATATCTGATCTCCAGTTGGAGCATGCCCAGCAGAGCTTCAGGGGCATGGCTTCCTCTGCTAGGAGAGAAGGGTTAATCCCTGCTGTACCAGTGAGGGACCGCTCTGCCCCGTCACAGGGGATATTAGAAAATCCCAGATGGTAGGAGTCTAAAACAAGGTGGGATATACATAGTTTGCTGTATTATACCCAAGCCTAATCATTGATAAAAAAGTGAAAATGGTATAATACGCTTTTGCTACTGGATGAATTCTGAACTTTTTTTGCTACGTAAAGGCTAATTATTGGCTAAAAGGCCATTTATTTAAATCAATGAATCAGCCTCAAAAACTTACCCACATTTAACTTTAGAACCTGGCAAATTCTGAAAACAAAACAAAACAACAAAATCTGATGAATATTTTGGCCAATTCTCAGAAAAATATGCTTTAAAAATATTTGTAACTTCTTCATACTCATTTACCACAAACATTTGTGTAAGTGATGAGAATGCATCCACTCAAATTTTAAATTGGATGAGTTGCTTCCTTGACAGGAAGACAGACAAAGCACCAGAAGCCATGTTAAACTCTTTTACAGAATTCATATTCACTGTTCTCCTATCATATGCACACAAAGTAAATGTACTTGCTTGTACATATGCAGTCCTACTTGTGAAGTGAGTGATCACGTATAACAACAGAGCAGGCACTTTAGGAGACACTATACCTTCATGCTAGATCAGCATAGCCCTGTATAGAGGGGTGTGGATAAGGATCAGTGGATTCAGTGGATCCCTGTAGAATAGTGCAGGAGTTGTTGCCACTATTCCAGCACACTGACCGAAGACTATGCACTACACTATGCCTATGGAGCTTGGGGTGAATTATTATTAATTTTTTGTGTTTCCATAGCAAGTTATAGTTCCCCTTAATCTCCCCATGTTTCCTCCCAAAATGAACTTGTCATTAGGCATAACAGCTGGTATTATTTTTGGTCAGTATATTCTCATCAGCCGATATATGTCTGGAAGCAGAATAAAGCTGAGCCTTCAGCTTTCCAGTACCACAGTTAGAAATTGGCCTCTGATTTTTTTGAGTGAATGTAGTTAGTTGAACCATGGTAAAGTCGAGAAGTAGAAAGCAAAGATAATGTTGAAGAGACATATGACTAAACCCCAAATCTTTCTTTTCTAAATTATTATATGGTTTACAGTAAACATGAGATAAGTGCTGGAAGTCCTAATCAGGGCCAGTAATTTATAACCACAATTGTAGTTTTCCTACCAGTCTTCAGAGTAAGACTATTTAAAATTATTTTCTTCTGAGCAGTTCATGTCCCACATGTTTTCTGTGGTGTCTGATGGCAATATTTTGCAAGAGAAATATTTCTTGTAATGGACAAACCATAGGCAGATTTTTATCAAATGACATCTTATAAATGGTGGTGAAACAAAAATCCTGACTGAGAAGTAACAGTCATATGTTAAGCTTACCAGTTTTATTTTAGGTAGTGGGAATAACTAGGGCCAGATCCTCAGATGGTGACTTGAAAGGAATTATGTGAGTTTATGCTAACTGAGAATCTGGCCCACTGAGTTTGATTCAGATAGAAAGCCGTTATATTTGTGGAAACATGGAATCTCGGAACTTCCTGGGTTCTCCTGACAGAAGCTCCTGCCTGTTTTGAGGGATCTAGTAAGTGCTCACTCTCCTGCCACTCATGGCTATCCTCTTTTCAAGGAGTGATAAATAGAGTTGGGACAAAAATGGTTCTCTCGTACTGTGAACATTTTGAGATGTTTAAAAATGTTCCCATAGGAATAAAACTGAAACTCTTGAAAATTTTTGTGTATCGAAAAACCACAGAATACCCAACAAATAAAGAAACAAAAATACCCACTGACAACATTGTTTTGTTTTTGATTTCAACCAGTTTTTATTTTGTAATTTTTTTTTATAATTACTTACATTTCTAAATTAAAAGTCAGATTGAAGTGTACAACCATAGATTATAGATTATAGGACTGGAAGGGACCTCGAGAGGTCATCGAGTCCAGTCCCCTGCCCGCATGGCAGGACCAAATACTGCCTAGACCATCCCTAATAGACATTTATCTAACCTACTCTTAAATATCTCCAGAGACGGAGATTCCACAACCTCCCTAGGCAATTTGTTCCAGTGTTTAACCACCCTGACAGTTAGGAACTTTTTCCTAATGTCCAACCTAGACCTCCCTTGCTGCAGTTTAAACCCATTGTTTCTGGTTCTATCCTTAGAGGCTAAGGTGAACAAGTTCTCTCCCTCCTCCTTATGACACCCTTTTAGATACCTGAAAACTGCTATCATGTCCCCTCTCAGTCTTCTCTTTTTCAAACTAAACAAACCCAGTTCTTTCAGCCTTCCTTCATAGGTCATGTTCTCAAGACCTTTAATCATTCTTGTTGCTCTTCTTTGGACCCTTTCCAATTTCTCCACATCTTTTTTAAAATGCGGCGCCCAGAACTGGACACAATACTCCAGCTGAGGCCTAACCAGAGCAGAGTAGAGCGGAAGAATGACATCTCGTGTCTTGCTCACAACACACCTGTTAATGCATCCCAGAATCATGTTTGCTTTTTTTGCAACAGCATCACACTGTTGACTCATATTTAGCTTGTGGTCCACTATAACCCCTAGATCCCTTTCTGCCGTACTCCTTCCTAGACAGTCTTTTCCCATTCTGTATGTGTGAAATTGATTTTTCCTTCCTAAGTGGAGCACTTTGCATTTGTCTTTGTTAAACTTCATCCTGTTTAACTCAGACCATTTCTCCAATTTGTCCAGATCATTTTGAATTATGACCCTGTCCTCCAAAGTAGTTGCAATCCCTCCCAGTTTGGTATCATCCGCAAACTTAATAAGCGTACTTTCTATGCCAATATCTAAGTCGTTGATGAAGATATTGAACAGAGCCGGTCCCAAAACAGACCCCTGCGGTACCCCACTCGTTACGCCTTTCCAGCAGGATTGGGAACCATTAATAACAACTCTCTGAGTACGGTTATCCAGCCAGTTATGCACCCACCTTATAGTAGCCCCATCTAATTTGTATTTGCCTAGTTTATCGATAAGAATATCATGCGAGACCGTATCAAATGCCTTACTAAAGTCTAGGTATACCACATCCACCGCTTCACCCTTATCCACAAGGCTCGTTATCCTATCAAAGAAAGCTATCAGATTGGTTTGACATGATTTGTTCTTCACAAATCCATGCTGGCTATTCCCTATCACCTTACCACCTTCCAAGTGTTGGCAGATGATTTCCTTAATTACTTGCTCCATTATCTTCCCTGGCACAGAAGTTAAACTAACTGGTCTGTAGTTACCTGGGTTGTTTTTATTTCCCTTTTTATAGATGGGCACTATATTTGCCCTTTTCTAGTCTTCTGGAATCTCTCCCGTCTCCCATGACTTTCCAAAGATAATAGCTAGAGGCTCAGATACCTCCTCTATTAGCTCCTTGAGTATTCTAGGATGCATTTCATCAGGCCCGGGTGACTTGCAGGCATCTAACTTTTCTAAGTGATTTTTAACTTGTTCTTTTTTTATTTTATCCGCTACCTACCCCCTTCCCATTAGTATTCACTATGTTAGGCATTCCTTCAGACTTCTCGGTGAAGACCGAAACAAAGAAGTCATTAAGCATCTCTGCCATTTCCAAGTTTCCTGTTACTGTTTCTCCCTCTTCACTAAGCAGTGGGCCTACCCTGTCTTTGGTCTTCCTCTTGCTTCTAATGTATTGATAAAAAGTCTTCTTGTTTCCTTTTATTCCCGTAGCTAGTTTGAGCTCATTTTGTGCCTTTGCCTTTCTAATCTTGCCCCTGCATTCCTGTGTTGTTTGCCTATATTCATCCTTTGTAATCTGTCCTAGTTTCCATTTTTTATATGACTCCTTTTTATTTTTTAGATCGTGCAAGATCTCGTGGTTAAGCCAAGGTGGTCTTTTGCCACATTTTCTATCTTTCCTAACCAGTGGAATAGCTTGCTTTTGGGCCCTTAATAGTGTCCCTTTGAAAAACTGCCAACTCTCCTCAGTTGTTTTTCCCCTCAGTCTTGATTCCCATGGGACCTTACCTATCAGCTCTCTGAGCTTCCCAAAATCTGCCTTCCTGAAATCCATTGTCTCTATTTTGCTGTTCTCCCTTCTACCCTTCCTTAGAATTGCAAACTCTATGATTTCATGATCACTTTCACCCAGGCTGCCTTCTACTTTCACATTCTCAATGAGTTCCTCCCTATTTGTTAAAATCAAGTCTAGAACAGCTTCCCCCCTAGTAGCTTTTTCAACCTTCTGAAATAAAAAGTTGTCTCCAATGCAGTCCAAGAATTTGTTGGATAGTCTGTTCCCCGCTGTGTTATTTTCCCAACATATATCCGGATAGTTGAAGTCCCCCATCACCACCAAATCTTGGGCTTTGGATGATTTTGTTAGTTGCTTGAAAAAAGCCTCATCCACCTCTTCCACCTGGTTAGGTGGCCTGTAGTAGACGCCTAGCATGACATCTCCCTTGTTTTTTGCCCCTTTAAGCCTAACCCAGAGACTCTCAACACTTCCGTCTCCTATGTCCATCTCTACCTCAGTCCAAGTGTGTACATTTTTAATATATAAGGCAACACCTCCTCCCTTTTTCCCCTGTCTATCCTTCCTGAGCAAGCTGTACCCATCCACACCAACATTCCAATCATGTGTATTATCCCACCAAGTTTCAGTGATGCCAACAATGTCATAGTTGTATTTATTTATTAGCACTTCCAGTTCTTCCTGCTTATTCCCCATACTTCTCGCATTTGTATATAGGCATCTAAGATACTGGTTTGATCTTTCCTCCCAGTTTTGTCCTGACTCTCCTTCCTCTCTGCCAATATAGCCCACACTCCCTCTTGTTTCCGACTCATTTCCCCGGTCTCCATGTTCCCCACTTACCTGTGGGCTTTGCTCACCTGTCCCCGTCGAACCTAGTTTAAAGCCCTCCTCACTAGGTTAGCCAGTCTGTGTCCGAATAGGGTCTTTCCTCTCCTCGAAAGGTGAACGCCATCTCTGCCTAGCAGTCCTTCCTCGAATAGCATCCCGTGGTCTAGGAAGCCAAAGCCCTCCTGGCGACACCATCTTCGCAGCCAGGCATTCACCTCCATGATGCATCTGTCTCTGCCCGGGCCCCTACCTTTGACAGGAAGAATTGAAGAGAATACCACCTGCGCTCCAAACTCCTTCACCCATACTCCCAGAGCCCTGTAGTCACACTTGATCCGCTCAGTGTCACACCGCGCAGTATCATTTGTGCCCACATGGATGAGTAGCATGGGGTAGTAGTCAGAGGGCCGGATAATCCTCGACAATGCCTCCGTAACGTCTCGGATACGGGCCCCCGGCAGGCAGCATACCTCCCGAGATGAAATGTCAGGGCGACAGATGGGCGCCTCCGTCCCCCTCAGCAGAGAGTCTCCGACCACCACTACCCTACGTTTCCTATTCGCAGTGGTGGCAGCAGACTTTCCAGCCTTAGGGGTACGAGGCTTCTCCTCCTCCACTAGGGAGTGATTCCTTCTTTCCTGTATCAGGAAGAGCATAACGGTTACCTATAACCACGGCAGGAGGGTTCGGAGCAAGGGTGGAGCACTGCCTGCTGCCAGAAGTAACCAGCTGCCAGTGTCCACCCTGAGCCATCTCCTCCTCCACCAGTGGTGTATCAGCAGTCCTGTGTACAGGGACAGCTACTTCAGCTGTCTCCACATGGACACTGTCGAGGAATTGCTCGTGGATACGGATGCTCCTCAACCTAGCCACCTCCTCCTGTAGCTCTCCCACCTGCTGCCTGAGAGATTCCACCAGCAGGCACCTCTCACATTGGATGGTCCCCGCAGCCTGGATATCAGTAAGTGGAAATTGCAAGTTACAGTCTTTGCAAAACCACACCAGGATCTGGGTAGAGGCATCCATGCTTAGGCACTCTGTCTGGCTACAGGCACAGGTGGAGGAGACAGTAGCAGTGCTGGCACAGGTGTTGCGGGTCTTCCTAACCATCGTAAGCCTCCCTCTGTCAAACTCCAGTCTGCAGCCCCCTGTCAGCTGAAAGGGTTGTTTAAGCAAAAAGTTAGAATGTAGTTGCTTTATAGGTATTAAGGGGAATCAAGAGAAAACAGATGGAACCGGCAAGGGACCCTCGCCCCCTTCCTGCTCCCCTTCCAAACTCCCTTGCGAAACTCCCAGTTAGCAGCCCCTGTTTGCAAAGCTCCCTGGTCGCTTGTGCGCTGCTTTATAAAGCCCTGGCCTGTATGAATACCCTGCCCACTGATTAAGGCTCAGCCACTTACCAGAGGCTTCTAGCTTTCAAACCTTCCTTTGAAGCTCACAGCTTCCAACTGCCAGCCACAGCACACGGTCCTTCAAACAACCAAAACAAACAAACAGACTGACAAACACAAGCTCAGCACACAGCAAGTAACCCTCAAACACAAACAAACACACACTACAGACCTGAACTTTTCATTTTGAAACTTGTTTTCAATAATTTTTTGGAGTAAAAAAAATTATTGAAAACAACCCTTTCTGACAAGTTTCAGTTCTGGTGAATTGGTATTTTCCAATGAAAAATATGTTTCATCAAAAAATTCCAAATGAGCTCTAGTGGAGAACAATCGTATATGGCACCTGAGGATGATGCAAAACTAGTAACTTGTTTATTTCTAAAAAAAAAAGTTCTTCAAACATGGCAAAAGCATTTGTGTTAAGCCCATGACAAGTTTAAGGCCTGATTCTGAAACATTTGAGTAACACTTATTCAAGGGAAAAGTCCACTAAAGTTAAGTAATACTAAATTCAGTAAAGGCTACAGAATCAGGCCCCTCAAGTATTAAACTAAAATATTTTTGAACTATCTAAATAATTTCTTAACGAGTGACATTTATTTTCATTCTCAGTTATCAAAAGTAGCTGAATGGAATTTTACCAACCTCTCCAAAATACCCACAATTGAATGGCGAACAAGCAGGACAAAAGCCATCCTGACAAAAGGGTAAGTGCCTGAATACTAGGGCTTACAATTAAAGTGCTTTACCAGCCATAATGATAGCATCACATTACCAGTGCTACAATCCCTTGTTTCCTTCTGATATTCCTTTGCTTTTGAACATGAGCCTTTGAATAACCATTCAGTAAGTTTTCCGAGATGTTCTCCAAATTTTGAAAGGGAATAAGGACTCTGAGTGATTTCAATAAGTCACATTAGGCCACGTGATCATAAATTATACATAGAGGTCATTGAGCATAAAAGCAGGGTAGGCCATTAACTACTTTGGTGCAAAGGCAAAAGACAACTAGGGTGCTGATCCATGCACTTAGTATATCTTTGAATGGCTGAATTTTCAATGGCATGTGGGCATGCCATTGAATGGAATGTCCTACGTCCAACCATCCCCCAGATGCCGGAGTGAGGGCCTGATGCAGAAAGAGTAATGCTTATATTAGTTGTCACTAACATAGCAAATATGAATTATTGGATCAAGTAATGCCTTTGAATGTGTGTGCAATGGAGCCTCACTGGATGCCTTATCTCATTTTCAGATCCACAGACTTCTGGATCTGGCACCAGGAGCCAGTTGGGAACCCAGGCAGGTGCCACTAGCGCAGGGGTTCCCAAAGTTGGTTCGCAGCTTGTTCAGTGTAAGCCCCTGGTGGGCCGTGAAACACTTTGTTTACCTGAGCGTCCGCAGAACTTTGTTTACCTGCTCACAGCTCCAGTGGCCGCGGTTCGCCGTTCCCAGTCAATGGGAGCTGCGGGAAGCGGTGGCCCGGCCTGCATGTTAACTGGCCTCCACCACAATCTCGAATCGCCTTTCTGCCATTACATTCGTCAGTAGGCTAAATGGTTATCCTGATCCTTGCAGTGTATTTTTTTGTAGTTCAAAGGTTTTTGGCAGGGTGGTTGCATACCGGTGGCCCCAGGGAGGATTCCTGTCATCCTGTCACAGTTTACATGCTCAGGGATCTCATGCAGATCCTTGGTGCCATATGTCATAGTGGAGAGGAGGTGATCTTATTCAGTCCATTTTTGGTTCTTTCAGGGTCAGCAAGCTACTACCTGGGTCCATTCTATGGGAAGGGCTTTGGAACTGTGTGATATACAATGGCATGAGCATTGAGTGATATTACACGTGCGAAGGTCAAAGATGGATCAATTCAGCTGCAGCGAATGTGTTATCCTCTGGGTGTGTGGTGAGACTGTGGTCTACCCCGTTCAGGCTTTGAAGGCCTATGTGGTGATACAGTGAAAGGGGGAAGGCCCGCTTTTTATGCACAGTGACGGGAGTCCACTCACAACATATCAATTTGTTGCCGTGTTGCGACAGGGGCTGACGTGGTTGGGGCTGCCAACCCATGAATTTGGTTCCCACTCATTCAGAATCAGAGCAGCAACATCAGCAGCACTGCTAGGTATGGGAGAAGAGGTTATTCAGGCAATCGGGCATTGGCATTTGGATGTGTACTGAACGTATGTAAGACCTTAGGTGGTAAGTCAGCATGAATTTATAATCTCATTACAGATGTTGGAGGACCAGCCATGCAGACGTGGTGTGGATCTGTGGGCACAGTATTGTCTTTTGGGCACATACACATGCATCCAAGTTGCCCGAGGGTTCGCAGCTGGGCTTCTGTAGTGAAGCAATACTCAGTTGGCATGCAAAGAGGGGCATGTTATGGGATCAACTGATACTGCTGCTGTATGCTGTATGAGCCAGTCAGCGGTCACCAGATATAATTGTGGTACACCTTGGGGGAAATGATTTGGGAATGCTTAAAGGGGTGGAAGTAATGCTTGGAGCAAGGAGGGATTTGAGGCTGATCCTTGAAAATTTTCCAGTAGTTAACACTGTATAGTCAGACATGCTTCAGTGCACGGTCTGGAGGGGAATCATGCAAAGGTACTTTCTTTAAAATTTAGACATAAATAAATATAATTATAAAAGTAATCTGGATATCTAGAATATTATAACATTATCCATTAGTTGATATAAAATGGCTATATTTTAAAAAAAAATATGTCCTTGAAATGCATAGTGATACAAATGTTATTACAGCAGCCAGCAGTATAAAGAAATGTTTGATCTGTAGACCAGCAATCCAGTCTAAAGCATACACAGAATTTTGCCCTCCACTACCTCACATATGCAAAGAAGCACAACAACATTAGGACTATCCTCAGACAACTCCCCTATCTAACTGTTCTAATTTGTAATTTCCTTCCTTTGTTTTCAAAGCCGTCCATGGACAAGCTGTAGTTTATTTCACATCTACACCTATACCGTTAGAATACTATCAACTCTGTTCCTCTATGTAATCTGATGAAAGACCTTTCTTCACAGTAGTTTTTGTCATCGGGAACAATCTTCATATATTTCTTTACCTCATCAATTCCTCATTTCATGTCTCTGCTAAAACCATCTTTTCTCCCTTGTCTATTACCTTTTGGTTTCTCTTATATGTCCTATTATTGAACTTGGTAATTGTACCATTATCAGTAACTGTCTAATTTTTTAAGAGACAGACAAGATGGGTGAGGTAATATCTTTTATTGGAACAACTTCTGTTGGTGAAAGAGACAAGCTTTCAAGCTACAGAGAGCTTTTCTTCAGATCTTCTTCAGGACTTGTGCTATGCATTATTTCATATGTATTTTTCCATGCATAACGCTTGTGTTTAGATACATATGTATGGTCCTATCATCCCCACTTGCAGAAAAAACAGGGAACAGGGAAAACTTAAAACCAATACTGATGTCCCTTTGGGAGAGAGATTTATAGATGTACAAAAGTGAGATTTGAGTGCCATTTAGCCTCCATTTCCTCCTTCCACCCTACAAGTCAGTACCTGTCCTAGTTCTCAGCAAAGAGCCTGGTACAGGACATAGTTTTATATGAAGTCTAGTAGTATAACTCTGGTAATTTCTAAAGATATGAGTAAAATCCTGACCCAATTTGAAATAAATCGCAAAACTCCCACTGTCTTCACTGGGGCTAGGATTTCACCCAGCTTACTAAGGGGTCTTTAGATTGTAATAATGAGACGGAAACATTGAAATAGGTAGATCATTATGATTACATGCATAATAATAATCATATTATATGTTTAGATATTACTCATTTGCAAATTAATTTATAGTTTGTTCCCCCCAATTTTATGACTCCATTTACACTCAAAACTTTATTTACATGTTGTACATTTTAATAGTTAAATTGAACTCTGTACTACGTTTATATTTTTAAATCTGGAATCTTAATAATAGAGAAGATAATTGTTTAGGTTTTTTTAGTTTTTTTGTTTTGTTTTGTTCACCACAGCCTCTGCTGTGAATAAATGTTTAGGGGTAATTTTGTCTTTCGAGCATCGTAAACAGTAACAAATGCTTTTTGATTCACTTACAAATTATAAGAGAAGAGCCATGAAAATTTCCTAACCTTTTCTGCAGCTCAATAAATCACAAACAGACAAGAAAGTTAAGCACTGCTTCAGTGGAAAATCAGCAGACAGATGTAGCACACATTCCCCTCAAAATAATTCAGAACCTGTTTCAATTTATCAAATGCCTACTTTATCTGTCAAAACAATGTCCTTTCTCAAATAAAGGGCATTGTTTCTGAAACAAGAAAAAGGTTCTGATGTATTGTTATCTGCAAATGGATGGTGGAATAATGGAACAACAGGCAGTGTTTCAAACGAAGAGATCAAAGGGCAGAATGCTTTACAAATCTTGTTAAAATAAATTAGGTTAAAATCATAATTTAAATAAAGACATTTATAGTCTTAAACAATTTCTGTTTAACAGATCTGAAGAAAAATGGGGAAAATCCTGTTTATTATATAGGTTGATGCATTCTTATCCAGTATGAGAATTTCAACCTCCAGATAAACCAAGATTTCAAGAGCTGTGATGAATAAAAGCTAGTATTTTGTGCTGATGCTACAGAACTTTACAATTGCTGAAAAAATATTTGTAATCCCTTATTTGACTCTGTCATGTATTTTCATGTAATCAGCAGGCTATAACAGAAATATGTGGATAAAAGAATGCTTAACACTTGCAATATTTTTTATCAAATATTTGAAGAAACAGTGATTTTCTTCATACAGAAAAACAATCATTTTTCATCCATAACTTAAAATCTTTCAAGATCACTTTGTTTTGTGGAATTTACATAATGTATGATTAAAATAACTGTCAACCTTCTTTTAATGTTTGTTCCCCAAAATCATAAGAAAAAAATCATATTTCCAAGAAAATGCTCTAAGCAATGAAGACACTTTAAAATCCGTATCTTCTTCAATTTAATCATGAAATAAGTATGAAGTAATACAAGCAACCACCAGAGTTTAAAGAGGTAAGCACATTTGAACAGTCATTTGTGGTTCTATTATCTAGTCATTGTAATGCTTATATATTTTCTTTAACCTCAACATGTCAGATATTTATGATGATTCCTGCAGCCAGCTTGATCTTGAGCTGAACTGTGACAACTTTGCACTGATGTATCTGTCTTCTCCATGATTGCATGTGGCTCTCTCCTTCTTATATTCTTCCATTTTTCAGTTCTTTTTATGCAGCTGTGACCTTTGTTGTGTGCTGGGTTTTTCTTCCTACAACAAATCTATAAGAGCACAGACTCTTTTTATATTCAATCCATCTAAGCAATAACACATTGAATTGACAACTTCAGAAACCTGTTCATTTGTGATCATCTAATGAGATCTCCAGAAGTCATCGATATTCCCTTTTTAAATAAATGTCATACTTGCATAGCCATTAAAGCCTGCTGAGGTGTCTTAAGCCTGGTATTGACCATATGGGCTATTAAAGGAAACTACATGATCAGAATCATGATTGAGTAAAAAAGAATCAATTTTACTTGGGATACTGTAATCAGAGTACCGGATACTCTTCTTAGTTACACCAATTTAATACCAGTGCAATTCCATGGACTTCAGCTCATGTATAACGGTGCAAAAGGAGACTCAGGCCCAGAATCTTGACATCTACAGTACACACCTAAAGGCTCAGTCCTATAAAACCTTATTCAGGTGAGTAAGTAAATGTTTATTCATGTGCATAGTCCCATTGAAATCAATGGGCCTAACCTACACCTTTCAGACCTACAGGAGTTTTGGCATTGACTTCAGTGGGAACAGGATGAGGCTCACTAAGTGAATATGAGAAAAGAGAAAGGGTTTCAGGATCAGACTAAGATTCTGAGATCAAAACTTATAGGGCCACATTCACTGGTATGCTCTGACTGCTTTGCTCTGCTCCAGTGATTCAAATCAACATTAGCCTGGCTTAACTACCTGGTCTTTTTCTTCTTCTTAGCATATGCATACTGTGCCTCAGGTGGCATGTGACCAGATTCATCACCGAGTGTGGTCCACTGGTTGGATCATTAGCTTCCCCATCCTGGGCCGGGTCCTGACGGGGAGCACAACCTGAATGCTGATCCATGCCTCCCAACTAGCCAGTTAAGAGGGTTTTAGGATGGCTTGGCATTGCCAAATTACAAAAAACAAAACAACAAAAACACACCCAGAATGCACTGGTGAAAGTACCCTAAAAATCTTGAAAAGGAGCTAGTAAAATATTATATCAGCAAATATTAAAGACTTACAAGATAACCCAGTTCTGCACACAACTTATTTCCAAGAAATAATTGACAATAGATTCAGAGAACCACTGTTCTCTGAATAAAACGGAGCATAGAGTTGCAAAAATGAGCCAGCTTAAGTACTTACAATGTAATATTGTATGGGCAGATAAGTTTTTATGACCCATATGTACACTTAGGAAAGAGATTAACAGTAAGAGGTTAGGCACGGCTACAGAAGTTATTTTGATTTAATAAAGATGTTCAGTAGATATAAGAAAAATAAAGAGGACTTAAAGATTTATGAGAAAAAAGTATTGGTTCAAAGAATGTGAAGATAAAACCAAAAAGCTCTGGAGAAAAGGAAAAGGAACCTTTCTCATGAAGGTTTTGTGCATCAAAACCAGACACAGAAACTAAAATAAAGCTGTTAATTAGGACCCAGACCTAAATTCCTTTGTAACCAAAACTCTTACTGAAGTTAATGGGGTTTCAGATGCATAAATAATTTAGGCCTGGGACATTACCAGAGATACAAGACTGATAAATCCCATACTGAGATACAGGGCCAGGTTCATTGGTGACTCTGGCTTCTTTAAGCTGCTCTGGTGATGCAAACAACTGCAAAATACAGAGCAGCAGAAAGCAGCTGGTGAACAGCACCATCAAGGCTAGCTAAAACCACAGTCATTGGAGAGACATCAGTTTAAAAGTGTTGTAACAGAGCAGCTAATCAGCCCTGATTTTCCTTTCAATTGCACCAACTTTACTTCAATTGAGCTGATGGTGACAATTTGACCCAGTTAGCCCAATTCTCTGCTACCTTGCACTGTGTCAAGTGCTACCATTGGTGTGAGTGATTGGATAATTCTGATTTGGAAGCACTTCAAATCCATTTACAGAGAGGTAAATGACTGCACAAGTTGCAAGGTACAAGAGAATCAGAACTTCGTGTTTAGGATATACACATTGTCCTATTTCAAACTAAAAAGCATGTTTTCAAGCACTGTTTTTGTCCTTTCCATATATTCCATATACTGCTTTCAAATTCATATTTCAATGCTGATATAGTTTACATAAAGCAAATATACAGAAGTAATTCTTTCAGTGCTATTTCCATTCAATTAACTACATCTTTCTTTTTCTTACGAAACAAGAATTCTATTTCCTCAAGAGCAGCCCATAATGAGAACATATCAGTAACAATCAGACTGATCCAACAAAGCTCTTCCCATACCTTTTAAAAATAAACAGTTTTAAATAAAAGTGATCATGAACATAAACAGTGATTTCCTCTTGAGAATGACTGTTGACAGAAAAAAGATAAAAACATATCAATGGTTTGAATTTGTAAGGAAGTTAAATAATTCAGGAAATGTTTTATTCACTGATAGCAATAAAAACAAAACAAAACAGGATCTTGCTCTTTACAATATGAAGTAATGTAAGAAATAAAATATATGACATACAGCAGATTTGACAAAGTTTTTCCTAACTGTAGTGAAATTTCACAAGGTGGTCAAAAACCACATTGTTATCATCACTTCCCAGCAATACAATTCTGCTAAATTATCTTTTAGGTTCTAAAATTTATTTGCACCGTTTACAGAGATGAAAGGAAAATTAAGCCATGTGTATCACTTCTTGTTTTAAAATAAGTGGTTTGTGGTTCACATTTTCAACATATTTTAACTGAAATTCACAGGAAGTGGGAATCTCAAAACCAAAAATAGATACATACTTTATTCCCCCCCCCCCTTGATTTTCAAGCTTTGATCTCATAATCAAGCACAGAAGCTATAGGGACACAGTTTAATCTGGATTTCCCCCAGCAAAATAAACTGCAAATAAAGACCTGTGCTGAGTTACTAAGAGTTAAATCATGACCAGTACTTACACGGCTGCTCAGTATACAGACGGGAGTAAAATCCCTGTCCCTTCAAAATTACTCATGCAGCTGCATAGGGATGGGTTCACAGTTGCAGTCATGTATACAAACTGGGGCTCCATTCCCTTATTTTATTCAGCTGGGAAAGACAAACCTACCCATTTCAAGTTTTTAAAAAATGGAGCAGATACTTGTAGTCCATGTTTTCATATTAAACCCACCCATTTTTTTCCAAAGGTAAAATTAACTGTGCCATTACGTAGATCTTTGAAAAAAATCTACAGTGAAAATGACTACTTAACAATTTTAAAGTGAAAGATTTCATGACTAATTTAAAAATATGTTATTAATGGTTTCCACTTTTGACTGTTTTACAGTTGTTCTCCACTTGAGATACAAATCAAAATACAGAAAATCAAACTACAGAGCTTCATAGTTTAGAGACAAAGGATCTTTGAACCACTCTCTTAGAGATTTTGGGCCTGATTTTCCACTCCATCATATCAATTGCATACCAGTGTAACTCTGTAGATGTCAGCGATGTTACACCAGCTTAAAAACAGTATGAGAATGGAAAATCAGGCTTTTTGAACTCTTATTTATGGTAATGGAAAACTATATTCACCAATTGCTATTATATAACAAGGCTTTGGGTTTTTTATTATTTGTTTGATAGGGAGGATGTACAATCTTCTCATTGATAAAAAATAAAAGAGAAAATGTAAGGGAAAACAATTCTTATAATCTAGAAAGAGAGGTGCAGATGGCTGCTTGTTATAAAATGGCCACTTAGGGATGTATAGCTGCTTGGTTGTGCTAAATTTAAAGGACGCCCCTGCATTAGGGAGAGTTATTAGAAATGTAGAAGTCACCAGGGAATAGATATTTTGGAATATAGTGTTTTGGTGTTGTCTACCACATTACATTAGCATGTTATATTACTAATTTACATTTGTAATTATTGCATATTTTATTAGGAAAAGTGAACAAACATTTGATTGAAATATATTGCTACTGATAAAGTTTGCTACCTACATAAAAATATTGTCATAACCATGTGATGCAATTCAAAGCCAAAACATATTGACAGGACCATACAAACTGGTCTCATTCTGCCTAGTGCCATGTACATCCTATTCCCATCCTCTGGAGTTTAACTGGGGAAACTACATTCTTTAGCTGGCACAAGGCTATGGCCTCAACCATTCCTTTACCAGCTAGGAAAGCTTGCTCCCCAAGGGCATGTGAGATTATGCTGCACATTTCCAAGGATGGCTCTAAACCATGCTCTCTCTTGCTTCCCATACTGGTACTACAGCTATACTCCTGTGCTTCCTGAGACACTCAGTTTGACATCTTTATTCCTAAAGTAAATTCATATATTATTACAAAGCTTATCTTCCTACTTCGATTGTGTCCTTCCCTCTCTGGCTTTCCTGTCTACACCATATAAAAAAAGCATTTGGTTTATGCAGTAAAGGTCCTTCACAAAATAGCTCCACCCTACTGACCTAATCATGTACCTTACTATGTCATTAACATGTCTCCTCTGCTGCACTGGTCAAGCCAGTCTCCATTGCCTGTTGGTTCACATTTTCCATAACTGCCTTTATTTTAAAAAAGAAAATTTGAAACATGCCTACATTACTTATTATTGGCCTTGTCTTCCTCTTTACATTTTCTCTGTTGTGTACTCCATGTACTGTCTAGTTATTTTGCATTGCCAGGTTAGACTGGTCTGCTGACTTACTTGGCAAGTTATTCTTTATTTCAAAATCAGAAAATGTCATTTTCAAAAACTTAAACAAGAAAAAAAGTATAATAATTCTATGAAAACTTTAGAAAAAAGAAAAATGGGTCTGTTCTGAAAATTAAGGAAATGAAGAATTTTATGATGTTTTGTTTGTGGATTTTGGACTAGCTGAGTTATTTATATTATGGTCATGTCCAGATGCTCCAGTCATGATCAGGACCTCATTTCTGGAAGGAGTTCCTGACATACTCATCTCAGCATTCACATGAAGCCCCAATGACAGCAGGTGGTATTATGAATGGTGCTGGGGGCTGCTTATGTGGTGTCATTTAGGATGGAGTGGGCAGTGGGTAGCCCAAGAGTGAGGTTTTCTGATTTTTCAGTTTAAAATATCTCACCAAATGACTTAGCTAATCAATCAAAATTAGCAACCAAACACCCCTCCCTCCAACCCTCCCCCCCCAAAGTTGAAGATGGTAGAACACGCACATATACACACAAACACAAAGAACAGTGTCTGAAAGTGACAATAATGGCAAGAATACCAGGAAGAAGCAGGTCAAACAGGATGAATCAATATATGAAAAACAAAGAAAAAAGGTTACATTTTGCATGTATAGACAAGGAATAATTGAAAAAATATATAAATTATATTTTAAAACGTTTTAGAAGAAAAGTCCATTTTTAAATGAAAACATTTTTATTTTTAAAATTTTGACTAGCTATAAAATTAATATTTAATCTAGCCTTCTGGAGCGCCTTCCTGGGTTACGCAGTTCCACACTGCTCCTTACCCCAGGTTGTTACTTTACGCCACCATTGAATTCGCAGTATTTGAGAAAACGTTAGTGAAATAGAATATTGCCACAAGATAAGGAGTTCCTGAGGCTTCTGTTCATAAATGCTGGTGCAAATAAGGATACATTGATCCTTTGACAATGTCCTGTTACAATTACTTTAGTTCTATTATGTTTAAATGATTGATGTAGATTTAATCATTTTACTCTATAGATGGAGATGCAGTGGAGTAATACTATATTACAAATAAGTTAATTTATTTGGATTTTTAAAGAAACTTAATGTAAGTGATGTGCCATCAAAATTTTAACTTGGGGCTCTTCCAAAAAATGTCTACCTCAGTTAGCAATACATGCAATATTCCCTGCATCATATACTCTTCTCCCTTCGCACAATGATTTTGCCTAATCTCCTCTACACAAGCAATTTATTGTGGTATAACTATATTGCTCAGGAAAATCCACACCCCTGAGTGATGCAATTATACCAACCTAACCCCCAGTGTAGACCAGAGGTGGATTTACAGTAAAACACAGGGTGCCCTGGCACAGGGACCCCAATGACAATGGGGTCCAGGGCCAGGTAGCTGCGGGCACAGAAGTTTGGTCCTGGCGGCTCCTGGGGCTCCTGCTGCAGGCTCCGCACCGACTGGCAGCCAAGCTCACCCCTCTCCCACCTCTTCCCCCGAAGCGTGACGTGTTCCCGCCCCCCCACGCGCTTCCCCCTTCATCAAACAGCTGTTTGCCGGCACTCTGGGAGGGAGGGCGAGGAGCGGAGCTGCAGCGCGCTTGGGAAAGGAGGCGGAGAAGAGGTGGGGGCGGGGCCTTGGGGAAGGGGATGGTATTGGGGCAGGGTGGAATAAAGGCATGGTCCCTGCACTCCCCCTACACATACCCCCAAAGCCCTCTGCCGTGAGCCACTCGGGGCAGGGGCCTGGGGTGGGACAGGGTGCTGGGAGCACCCCTACAACTCCAGCCCCCATGCCCTAACTCCTGCACACCCCCACATCCCGAGCTCCAAACAGAAGCTCCTGAACCACCACCCCACATTCCCATCTGCACCCCTCACACCAAATGGGAGATACCCCAGGTAAACGAGGAGAGGCTGAGGGAAATGGGGTTATTTAGGGCTTACACTTACATTTTATAGCGCTCTAACTTGCTGACTCAGGGGCGTGAAAAATCACCCCCCTGAGCACAGCAAATCTGAGTGCTTTAACGCACTAGTGTAGACAGGCTCTGAGCACTGGGAGCCATGCTTCCAGCGCTCAGAGCTAATCCCTTTGTGGAGGTGGATTATCAGGAGCGCTGGGAGAGTGACCACACTCACACTTCAAAGCGCTGTTGTGGGACTTTCCAGTGTAGACGGAACAAGGAGCAATGGTGTTGCAGTGGGGGAGGTCTAGGTTGGATATTAGGAAAAACTTTTACACTGGGAGGGTGATGAAGCAGTGGAATGGGTTACCTAGGGAGGTGGTGGAATCTCCTGCCTTAGAGGTTTTTAAGGCCTGGCTTGACAAAGCCTTGGCTGGGATGATTTAGTTGGTGTTGGTCCTGCTTTGAGCAGGTGATTGGACTAGATGACCTCCTGAGGTCTCTTCCAACCCAAATATGTTATAATTCTATGATTAAGTGCTCCACACCCCAACCTCCTGCCCCAACCCTGAGCCCCGTCCTGCATCCTAACTCTTGGCCAGACCCTGCACCCCGACCCCCAGCCCGCTCCTGCACCCTAAATCCCTCCCAGCCCCTGCACACCCAGCCCTGACTCCTGCACCTCTCACACTCCCAGCATCCTGCCCTCCCTGACTCCTGCACCCCCAATGCCCCCACATTCCCACACACATTCCTACCTGCACCCCTCACACCAAACGGGAGCTGTCGCAGGTAAGCGCTCCAACCCCAACCCCCTGCCCAGTCCTGAGCCGCTCCCACACCCTAACTCCTGGCCAGACCCTGCACCCCAACCTCCAGCCTGATCCTGCACCCTAACTACCTCCCAGACCCTGCACCCCCAGCCCTGAACCCCCTCCCACACCCTAAGTCCTGGCCAGACCCCGCACTCCAACATTTTTTTACATTTTTTTAAATAAAGCGCTCTTATCCAAAGCGCTTTACAATAGTTAGCTAACGGTACAAACAATCTTTGGAAAAGTCATTAAGTGGTCCGCCAAGACCCTCATCAATTTTCAAGTGGTCTGTGGAAAAATAAGTTAGACTAAAAAAATAACCAAGGTACCTCACTTTATTTTTATTTACTTCCTATTACTTTTAGGAGGAGGATGAAGAAAAATAGAATGAAAAACAGGGCCGGGGGGGAGGGAAGATAAGAGAGAATGTTCTTTTTATTGGCTGGGTCCCAAGGATGGGCCCCAAAAATGAAGCTAAGCACAGGGCCCCACTAATTCTAAATCCGCCACTGATGTAGACAGCACTATGTTGATGGAAGGGCTTCTCCCATCATCATAGCTACCACCTCTTAGGGGTGGGGGTGTGTGAGCTGAAAGTCATTGAACAAAACTGTAAACCCTGTATACGATGGAAACCATTTCAAGGCTGCATCCCCCATAGGCCCTAGTGCTAGCATCCCTGCCTCTCTGGGAGGTGGAGTACCTACGCCAAGGGGAGAAGCCCTCCCATCAGCATAGGTACTTCTTCACTGAAATGCTACGGCTGTGCAGCTGCAGCCTTTTAAAGGTAGACAAGCCCTTAGACTTTAATTCACAGGTATTTGCACCTTCTTGAGACTTGCTTTGTGTTTTTAACCTCCCACCCAAACTCGGAGCAAACCTCACATGAAACTGCAAAGTTTGGACTGCTTTCCCCATGAAACCACAAGAAACTGCAAATTTCGTGGAACTGTGAATCAACTCACATTTGCTCAAAAGTGGGTCCAACTTTAGTTCAAAACGCAGATTTCCCCTTCAGCATACTTATAAGTGCTAGTGAAAATGTGTAAAATTCTCAGATTTTACATTCAAAACCATTTGTGGTTACATCTGCTAGCTTCACACATTTAAAAAAAAATTATACAATTATACTTTAGATTTCTTATTTAACCGCTGCTAAAGTCCTAAATCAGATGTACTTTTTTCCAGAATCTAATATTATTTAAATGTAGCCTTTGTCTATTGCTTTTTTTTTCTTTAAAAATTACTTTTCTCATTGACGTCGAAGGAAATAATGACATTGACTGAGACCTGGGTATTAGATAAAATGAATGGGATGGGATATGATAGCTAAAAAAATCGCCTTTGGAATGAATGGGATTTGATAGCCAGCCTCTCCACATTAGAATGAACAGTATTCAAAAGCAATATGATTTCCAATAAAAGCAATTTATTCCCATGAAAATGAATGGGATTCAATAACGAACATATCTATTGAGATGTAACAGTTATCGAATCCCATTCATTTCAATAGGGACTTGAATGGCCAGATTCATTCATTTTCATGGAGATCTATTTTTTATCAAATCATATGAATTTATATGGGAATTCGTTAGCGGATATCTTATTAGTTTCCATATGGATTAATTAGCTACAGTACCTTTCAGTGATGATTCACTAGTTATCAATTCCCATACGTTTATGGGAATTTGACACAATATTATGAATTTTTTTTAGTAATACTTTCATTACGTTTACATACCTCGGTCATGATCCTGCATAGACTTATGTGTATGCTCAGCTTTATTCATGTGAATGGTCCTATTTAACTCAATAAGAATACTCCCTTGAGTAAATTTAGGCACATACAAAGTATTTGCAGGATTAGGCCTTAAATATTTTGATTAAGATTGTCCTTGATTTAGGCATGATTAAAGGGTGGCACACAATTCCTTCCCTGTTTCTACCTCTGCTACTTGCCCAGACCATTAGCAGACTATTATACCTTTCTCAGCTGTGTTGGTGGGGGGTGGAGTCAAAATCTCCCTGTTCTCTGATCCTTATCATCTACTCGTCACCCACCCATGCACATTCCCGGACGTGCAGCTCCTGTTTGCCCCCTGAGCACCAGGAGATGCAGGGAGACTGGGAGGCCACACAGGGCTATGGTAGGAGGAAAGCCTATGATTGGCAATTTTAAAATTAAGAAGCAGATGTTTTTTTAAAAGATGTGCACTAGTTCAACTGGAATTATTTTGGGGAAGTTCTATAACCCACATTATGCAGGATGTTAAATTAGATGATCACACTGGTCCCTTCTGGCCTTGAAATCTATTAATCTATGATCCCGGATGGCCAGATAATGTCATGCCACAATAATGTTATGTCACAATCTGCACTAAAGAAATTAAAACCTTTAAACAAATTATGCAGGCATTAGTTTTTAGGAAATAAAGTAGGAGATAATGAAAACATCTTGCCTGGGTTGCACAAGTTATTGGGCTTCATGTAGGAATTACTGTGTGAGAAACTACGTGGCCTGTGTTATACAGCAGATCAGACTAGATCATCACAATGGTCCCTGCTGGCTTTAAACTGTATGAATGTATATGTTCACAGAAATCCTTTGTGTTGAGAGCTGACAATAAACAATGGGCCCCATCCTGGAAGCTCTTGGCCCACTTGGGCTCTGACCAAAGCCCACTGACTTCAGTGGGCTGTGGAGATGGCCCCTTAAATAAGCAAATGAGAAGGAAAAGTGATAACATAGAAGGGATATATCATCTATATGGGTCACGTTCAAACAGGAATAATTTCTGTATTATTGAATTGTGAAGGCTGGCCTATATTAGAAGTGAAGGAGCTGGTTGTCTCTATAAATTGGTCAAATTGTTAGTGTACTGTGTAGATCAAAAAAGGGCTTCCACATACTATAGCTACAACTTGCCAGATCTTATAAAAGCCTTTCTCCTCCCCACCCCCTTCAAACTTTGCTATTTCCACTGCACACTTTTGTAAAGTTAACCTATTTGGAAAGGGTTTAAAAACTCAAAAAAACAACAACACTATGGGTATGACCTTCATCTCCCCCCACATACTCTGGCCTCTTCATACTGGGTAAGAGCAACAAAGCCACCCCTGGTATTGTGTAGGTGGCCAGAATTCTTTTTGGAGTTGTGTTCACTTACACCTGTCATGGATTGGATTTACAGTCTCTGTGAAAATTTGTCTTTTAATTAATATTTCTTTGTTTTTTCTTTTCATTAGAAATAATGAAAAAAATTGCGTGAAGAAAAAACAGTACCTATCCCATGTTAAAATTTAATTAGAAATTCCATAGAAGCAGTATGTCCATACTGCTCATGTCTGCCTCATGTCAACTAGCAGCAAATCATCGGGTTCCATTTGAAGAGATATTAATGGAGTCCTGTCCAGTCCCCACATTTCCTTGGCTGTGCATTTAATTTATTTTGAGAAAATATCTTTTGCTGATTTATACCCTTTGAACCATGTTTCTTCCTCTGTGTAATTTTCTTTTTGAGTTAGATTCCTGAAAAACACAGGAATCTAGCACATTAATATGCTGGATCTCAAGGTCTTATTCAGAGCCTGATCGTGGCCTGACAACTGCACAAAGAGGGAACCTCACAAACAGATCGCCCCTTCTCATGCAGAAGAGAGATACAGTTGTCTCTCCGACAGCATCCCCCATTCCCTCACACTCTGTGGAGCAGGGATGGCCACCCTGAGCCTGAGAAGGAGCCAGAATTTACCAATGTACATTGCCAAAGAGCCACAGTAATACATCAGCAGCCCCCCATCAGCTCCCCACCCTGCTCCCAGCGCCTCCTGATCAGCTGTTTCATGGCATGCAGGAGGCTCTGGGAGGGAGGAGGAGGAGCAAGGGCACTGCAGGCTCAGGGGAGGTGTTGAGAAGGGGTGAAGTGGGGGCAGGGCTTGTGGCAGAGCCAGGGGTTGAGCAGTGCGCACCCCCTGGCCCATTGGAAAGCTGGCACCTGTAGCTCCAGCCCTGGAGTCGGTGACTATACAAGGAGCCACATATTAACTTCTGAAGAGCCGCATGTGGCTCCGAAGCCACAGGTTGGCCACCCCTGCTGTGGAGGTTGTGAGCTCTGGTAATCTGAAGAGAGGGAGGAAATGGATGTTCCTCTTTGGAAACATCTGGCAGATTTTCCTGTGGGAGTTGGAGACTGGGCCTTCAGCCATTAGACAAGCAGTTTGAATGGAAATTTGTAAGAGAAAGCAGTCTGGAGCAATTTATTAATCCTGTGTCTGTGTCTAATCATATTCTCTCCTAAAACAATACTGTAATTCTTGACTCTAAAGCTACCTAATGATTTAGAATGTTTACAGAGTATAATAGTAAAAAGTTGTGTTTTTGTTTTGTTTTGATTAAGGGACATGTTTAGATCCAGGAAAAAAAGTCCAAGAAAGAGGCAGGAGCAACAATAGGGCAGCATTAAATGTAGCCCCGGGGGGGGGGGGGGGGGTAGGAATAAAATAATGCCTGATTGTATAAGATCTGTAGATGAGACCAACTTCAGAACTTTTCTTAATTTCAGGGTTGTTTGGCTTTCAATTCTGATTCAGGCTCATTACAGAGATGGGTCTGAGCTGCAAAATTGAACTCTGGAAGTTAGAATTCAATTTTGTGACGTGAGTCCATTTGTAGTTAAAATGACACCTTTTTACTCAAGAGTTTAACTTCCTTTGTATATTTTGAGCCATGCTGCCTTACTTCACTTTTTTTTTTTTTTTTTTTTACTGCTGTTTACTCTTATAAGCACTGTAGAGCTAATACAACTATAGGCGAAGGAGTTGCTAAGTTTCTGCAGTAAAATCTTTATTACTGATGATAATTCTCATACCAGAAAAGACCCAGCTTTACTTTTAGATCTTTTTAGACAATTAAAAAATAAAATATTTGTTTTGTTTTGCTTCTAAATAGAACAAATTTCATAAGGAAATCAGAGACAATAAGCAGGGATAATGCAACTTTGACAAAGCCATTTTTTCAGAATGACCACACATTGAGATGCCATTTTCAGGTCAGTGGTCTCTAAGAGGTAACTCATAGACAACATGAAGCTTGCATGTTCATTTCCAAACAAACCTGATATCATTTTTGATGAGCATACAAGTTTGGTTGTTAAAGGTAAGTGTGTTAACATAATCTACTTTGACTTCTTAAGACTTATTTCTGCGTGACAACCTGATTAAAAAAAAATGACACTACACAAAATCGATGTAGCCCTTACTAATTGGATTAAAATACTATAGATAGATCTCAAAAAGTAATCATAAATGGGGAATCATCCTATAATAGTGGGGTCATGCAGGTATCTGTTCTTGCCTCAATGCTATTCAATACCTTAATCAATGATCTCAAAGAAAATATAAAATTATTACTGATAAAATTTGTACATTCCCCAAAAATTAGTGGAGTGCTAAATAATTATGTGGACAGATCAGTTAAAAGACAAACCTGGATTGCTTGGTAAGATAGGATCATTTGCATAACATATTTTAATGTAGCCAAATGCAAGGTCCTACATCTAGTAGCAAAGAGTGTAGGTCACACAAGATGAAGGACTGTAGCCTGGAATGCAGTGAAACTGAAAAGGATTTAGGGTTCTCTGCAGATAACCAATGGTACATGAGCTCTGAGTGCAATGTTGTATCTAAAAGTGCAGACACCATCCTTGCCTTTAGAGATAGGAGAACATCAAGAAAGAGTATGGAGGTGGTTTTACCTCTGTATACACCAGGGGTCGGCAACCTCTGGCGCGTGGCTCGCCAGGGTAAGCACCCTCGTGGGCTGGGCCAGTTTGTTTACCTACCACGTCAGCCAGTTCGGCCGATTGCGGCTTCCACTGGCCACGGTTAGCCGCTCCAGGCCAATGGGGGAGGTGGGAAGCCACGGCCAGCACATCTCTCGGCCCACGCCACTTCCTGCAGCCCCCATTGGCTTGGAGGTCATTATTAGAATACTGTGTCTTGTTCTTGTTTTCACACATGAAAAATTTGAAAAGGTTTGGAAAAGAGCCACAAGAATGATTCAAGGTCTGGAAACCATGCCTTAAAATGAGACACTTAGGAAGCTCAATCTATTTAGCTTATTCAAGGGAAATTTAAGAGGTGACTTAATTATGTACTATAAGTATCTTCATGAGGAAGCAATTTCTAATACTAGACAGCTCTTTAACTCAAGCTCATTATCTCAAGGCATAATGAGATCCAGTAGTTAGAAGCCGATGCTAGACAAATACAAGTAGATATGAGGCCCAAATTTTAACAGTAAGGGTAATTAATCATTCAAACAATTTGCCTAGGAATGCTTATATTCTCAATCACTTGCAGTCTTTAAATCAAGACTGGATATCTTTCTAAAAGTTATGCTATTGCTCAAACAGAAATTATTGGCTTGGTGCAGAGTTTACTGAATGAGGTTCTTTAGCTTGTGTTTTGTAGAAGTTCAGACTAGATAGTCATAATGGTCCTTTCTCTCCAAAAGGTGAGAGAATGTGTTGCCATACCAGCAGGAGATCAGAGAAGAAGAGAGAGGAGATTCTTTCTAGTCTCTCTGGTTTGGAAAGATAAAGGTTAATTAAATTGGGCGAGATTGGAGCCCCTCCTTCTCCCAGTAACTAGGAGATGGGAGCACTTCTCTCAGCAGTAGAGAAAAGAGAGGTAAGTAAGTGGAGGAAAGCAATAGTAAAGGCACTCGCTCTGTTAAATGCAAATAGAGTGGCACTAAGCCTTTTTGGCAAGGATTTTCTGCAGGAATTGCCCATCACTGCCTTTGGTATTTATGATATTTTCACCACGGGATATGTGACACAGATTAATGACTCTATGCTGCACTTGCAATTTTTGTGCCACTGAATTATGGTACTAGTTCATCGGAGTCTCCAGGATTCAGAAAGAATTTGAATTTCATTAGCATTTTTTCACTGGGCACAAATTAGCCTTAATTTTTAACTAAATTTATAAATCTTACTATATCAATGTCCATACTTCAGAATTCCTTATGGAAAATACATAGAAACCATCAATACATGTCCTCTTTGTGAAATTACTTGTCTTTTCTATCCCTAGCTTTTTGAAAAGGATGAGACACTGCACCCTGCATAGATGGCAGAGTGTGCTCCACAAGCACAGAAACACATTTTTGTTGTTGAGCTATGCAGCATTGCACGCTGAGTAACTCGCATAAGAGTCTGTCCCTCTGTTAAAGTATTCAGCTTTTTGAGAGGCTTCATCATTTTCACTAATGGAGAGATGATTTTTTTTACACATTTGTTCTGTCATCGTTTTCGTGGTCTGATCCAATCACTAACTGAAGTACAAGGACATTTGGTCAGATACACCACTATACATTCTTTGTAGTGCATGTTATTATTCATTAAATGGGAGAAGATATTTTTCCTCTGATAGGGTGATAAAATAAAACACACATATTTGGGGGTTGAATTACACGGTCACAGTCATCACAAAAGTAATTGCCATTGGGTAGCTGTGCCACTGAGGGTCTAGAGTGATTAACAATGCACTCTGAGAATACACTTTTGTCTTTTAAGTTGGGCTTCTTCCATAAACCATCAGGAGAAGATCTTTAAACAAGTTATTAAGGTCAGGGTTATTTTGAAGAATGTTCTAATGTTTCCCGATAATTGCTTGGATTCCACCTACCTATTCTTTAACCTAGTGACATGGCTAATAGAAAGTTATTTGTGTTTTGATGCAGGGTATTCCAATAAAAGCTCCATTCATGTTTTTTTTTCTAATTCCAGGCTTATTCTAGACATTAGGGAATCTTACTTAAGAAAATTACCCTATTAAAATAAAACTTCTCTTTCAACCCATCAGACATTTTCAATAAAGCCTTTTATGTTAGAGAATCACTTTAAAATAAAATGTTATTTAATCAGTAAAACATGGCTTTTATTAAAGATAGTGATTTTATTCATTTATTTATTTGGCTTATGTGAAGGTTTGTGTCTTTTCTAATAATGACAATATTTCATCTCAAAACTTGTTAGTAAGGCCATGTATCAAAATAATATCCCTATGTCCCTTTTAGTCAATGTAAAGGAGAGGAAATATTTTAAGAAATGTTTTCTGTACCTATCAAAATAAACTAATTTGTATAATTTGTAATTGACTTTTCAGAGTTAAGTTTTTATTTGGCAGGTTATATTTTCTTCCCTTCAATCCGAAAATGAGGGCGATCCATGTATTTTATTTCTCTTTGGATGTAAAACATGTTACTTTGTAACTGACTAATTATATGCCAGATCAGGGGTCGGCAACCTCCGTCACGCGGCTCACCAGGATAAGCACCCTGGCAGGCCGGGCCAGTTTGTTGTCCTGCCATGTCAGCAGGTTTGGCTGATCGCAGCTCCCACTGGCCGCGGTTCACCATCCCAGGCCAATGGGGGAGTCGGGTAGCCGCAGCCAGCACATCCCTCGGCTCGCACCACTTCCCGCCTCCCCCATTGGCCTGGGACAGCGAACCGCGGCTAGTGGGAGCCGCAATCGGCTGAACCTGCCAACGTGGCAGGAAAACAAACTGGCCCGGCCCACCAGGGTGCTTACCCTGGCGAGCCACGTGCCAGAGGTTGCCGACCCCTGTGCCAGATTATGAAACCCATACTAACTCTGAATGCTACCTTACACCACAAGCAGTGCCTCTGAAGTCAATGGGACTGCTTGTGGTATAAGATTAGCACTCATTGTAAGTCAGGGTATCAGAGTCTGGCCATATATGAGTTTTGCCACAGTAAGAAATACAGGATCTATTCTACTGTGTAAAAATGATATTATATGTCTCCAAATGAAGCAAGTCTGCATATTATCAAGGAATAAGATCTTATTATTACTTGAACACTGTCAATGCACTTGGATCGGTACAAGACAAAAAGGAAGATACACTTCCTGCCATGTTTTGAGTTAGATAAGCTACATATTATGGACTGACAATAAGGCAAGTGACAAAATGTGGGATTATATCTCATAGTGGTACAGGTTTTTGTTTGCTCCACACATCTTCACTGTCAGTATTGATGGTTTTGGGGACAAAGTATGCAAGAGAGTAGGGAGTATCTGGCTCACAGGAAGATGGTACTTCATACTCCCTTGATATTAATGGAAGCTCTGCCCATGTATGGAGATCATAATATTTAAGTTAAATAAGCATTTTGCCCTTAAAAATACTTATTTACTGCATAAATTAAAAAAGCCCTGTACAAATGAAGTAACAGTTTGAAAGAAACCAAAACATAAAATTAAATAATGGATAATTTTCTTGATTTAAAATAAAGATGGGAATGGCACCTGTATTGGTGAGGACACAGTAATGGCCTCCTTCATATAAGACCCGCTCCTGAATTCCTTAGCCATGAGATCAAAAGGCACAACTGGTAAATCAGAGTGATTGTCCAAACCTAAGTGTTCCCAGACAGATTCTAATGGTAGAGGAAACACCCTGTGACTAGGAAACTCAGTGAAGATTTAGCATCTTAAATCCATTGGCACAAAATAATCTCTGTTGTAATTCAAATGAAATCCTTTGGAATTATCCCAGGCACAATATTAGCCTAATCTGATAAAGATGAGATACTGTAAATACTGTACAGTGTCAGAGATGCAACTGTTCAGTAACTATCCCAGCCTGATAAAGAGCTCTTGTCCCATTAGTGCAAACAACCTGTCTGCCCCATTCTTAACTCTGTCTGCCCCATTCTTTCAGGGATCAGAAAGAGCCTTCAAGAAGAAGCACTTCCCTACTCTTCAACTGGAAGTCAGGTGGAACATCTAAAAAATAGTTTTGAAGAAAACAGGAAAGAAACAACCAACACTTGGAAAGGAGTGGAGGGAGGAGGACGGCATGTAGGGATAGCCACACTACTAACATTCAGTCACTAACACAATCCAATCTTCAAAGGATCTCAACCAACTCATTAAAATAGGAGGTTAGTTTTTAATGAGAAGGTATACAGGATGCCCAATATAATTAGACAGTGGGCTCTGGAGGATTTACAGGATTTATGAACTTTTGAAAGCATGGAAATAGCTGAGCAAACTAAGTTTAGTAAGAACTCTCCCTAATATTTTGCTCAACCTACATCTGTAAGTTGTTTTAATACATATGCTTTGAACCCTTTGAGGCACTGTAAAATAACAGTTCCTTCCTCACTGGCTGGTTTCAACAGAAAATCGTCCCATGAATATATCCTTTAATCTTTCTCTCTCCTCCACATTCTTCCACAATGAAACTTATCCTTTTGTATAGTAGTAAATCCTCCACATTCACTTCACTTACCTACAAAACAGTTTAACTCGGGCACTTTGTTTAAAGAGCTAAAAAAGAATCAGTGCATTCATGGAAGAATATGCTTTGTTGTATATTTGTTTACTACCATGTAGTCAAAAATGCACATAGTTTTGCATTGGTGCATCTTTTAGATGAAATACTGTCAACGGACAATAATTCCATTAATTTTGTAATGTAAACTGAACAAAGCTATATTGGAGTCAAAAAGGGTGATTTGGAATTTTATAAACAGAAGGTTCAAATGATATTTTGCACAGAATTATAGGAAGCCTACTGCATTGTTTAGATTTATTATGTTTCTCCCCAGCTCAATCTGCACTTTTCCTTTGTCCCATGGGCCCTTTCCCTTAGTTTGCTTTTGTCTTCCATGTCTAAATCTGGTGGCCTCCTTTCTGTGCCCCCTGTCTCTTTTTCTCTTTTTCCTTATGAGAAGGTTTTTCATGTAAGCACTTACCAGACTTTTTATTTTTTAGGAAATAAAAGAGCTGAATGCATGTTTTAATACATTTTTAATAGCCATTGCTGACAGACAAGACACTTTCTTGGTATTGTCTTGCATTTTTATTATGTTAAAAGACTTTTATTTTTATCAATATCTATTGTGCCATCCAGTTAAAATGACAAAGACTCCCACGCTGAGCAAATTGAACGAGTCTTTCACTTCATTGAAGAAAAGGACTAGTTCTGGCTGGACTTTTTTTTTTTAGGAGGGGAGAGTCATTGTTCATGTTCTATTGACTCTCTAGTTCCTGTTAAATAATGTTAATGTATTATTAAGAGAATATTCCTGTTTAGTATACAGATAACTTTCTTGAAACATCACTACATTTTAGGCATCAGTATATGAGATTCAGTCTGTTGCTGCCCCCTAAAGAAAATATGGAAGCACTGTTGCATGGTATACTTTAGATTTTCATATAATTTAAAAGCCACACAGTATACCTTCATCATCTCATAGCTATTTCTCAAGTCATATGTATCAGGAGCACACATCCTACAAAAGGACTTAAGGGGAAAAGATATATAACTAATACAAATAAACAATGAATACTGGGCTAAATCCTGCTCATTACTTACTTGCAGTCACTTACTTGAGTAAGAAAAGCAAGATCTGGTCCAGTCTTTCCTTTCCAAAAGTGAATAATATTCATTCATTTAATTGTGTATTTCAGTGACCTCATATTTAAGTTATTGGGTCTATGCTTATATTCCTGCTTGTGTATTATGGTATATGTTTGAGCTATTGTTTGTCATACCTTCTGTGTTCAGTGCAATTTTGCTTTTAGCCATCTGACTCCAAGCTGTTGGAATGCCCTTCCATGTTACTTTCATGCTTGTAATTCTCTTAGCATATCATGATTAAGGTGCTATTTAGAACATTGTTTTTCTTTTGTTAATTTTGATACTATTTTATGAGTGAAATGCAGTCGGGCATGGAGGGCGAGTCCAAAGGCCCTTTCCAGAACTGAAGCTTAGTGTAGGTGCTGCACAGGGGAACTTCACGGCCTTATAACTCCCACCCCCCCCCCCCCCCCCCCCCCCGTGGCGTGAAAGGGATCTCTGCATATGCATTGTAAAAGGCTGTGAAATGGCCAAGAAAAGGGCTAAAACTGAGGATAAGCCAGTGGATCCACATTCACATGAATGTGGTGGGTGCAACATATGTAAAAAATATGCCACCAGTTTTTGGGTTAGACGGAAGAACTACTGGGTAAAATTCTATGGTCTGGGTTATGCAGAAGGTCAGACTAAATGATCACAATAGTCCTTTCTTTTTGGTACCTATGAAGGTGACATGGGGAGATGCTGGTCCCAGGCTGTTATAGAGACAAGGTGGGTGAGGTAATACCTTTTATTGTACCAACTTCTGTTGATGAAAGAGACAAGCTTTTGAGCTTACATAGAGCCGTCATTCAGGTCTGAAGAGCTCTGTGTAAGCTCAACAGCTTGTCTCTATCACCGACAGAAGTCAGTCCAATAAAATGTATTACATTACCCACCTTGTTGATGTTGTGACAGTTACCCTATTTGTAACATCTGTAACTTAATATTGATATAGCAAAAATGTTCAGAAGTGATTTGAAATTAGGAGTGCTTCCATTTTTGGGTGCCCAATCGAAGACACCTTAAAAGGGCTTGGTTTTCAGAGGATGGAAATACTGCGCTTTCTGAAAATCATGTTCCTTAAAATCATGTGTCAGGGTGGGCACTGAAATCACTAGTCACTTTTGAAAAGTGTGTCTATAGCATCCCAGAAATGCATTTCACCTGCATAAATCCTGATTATGAAGATAAAAAGCAGGTGAAGTGCAGGGCCCAAGAAGTGGGAATGGGAAGGTGAAATATATAAATTAATCCACATAACAATCCCATTCATTTTAGGCACTTACAACAGCCTTGTGTACCCAGGGGCTGCAGGACACCCTTAAAATGGAAGCACTCCAAATTTCAAATCACTTCTGAACATTTTTGCTACAGAGCTCTTCATACCTGAATGACAGCTATATATAAGCTCAAAAGCATGCCTCTTTCACCAACAGAACTTGGTACAGTAAAAGGTATTACCTCACCCATCTTGTCTCTATAATAGCCTGGGGCCAATGTGGCTACAGCAACACTGCAAACAACATCAATACCCAGCAATTTGCATTTGGGATCCTATTGCCAAGGCTTCTCCAGTTATCACTAGTAATACTTTTTTTATGTTAATTAAGAACGCATACAAAGTAATGAAAAAGGAAAAACGGTTATTCAAACAATTAAAAGATCAAAAAGTTCAGTAGTTTTATGGCTTTACTTCTGTGCGAAAAGTTTATCTAATATGGCCTGAGGTGCTTTCCTTGTGACTTTTGCTCAAAACAGTATTTGCTACTAATTATAAAGTATCTTTATTTTTAACACTTTTGGTTAAAAAAACAGCTAATTTAAAAACAGAAAAATAGGGCCTGATCCTGTAGATTCTTATGTGATTAGCTCTTGCTCAGGAAGGCAGACTTGTTGGCTTCATCATTGGTATCAGACTACTTGCATGCCTTAAAGACTATTGAAATGTATAAGAGATTGCAGTCCAGTTAAAAGCAAATGAAACAAAAGGGTTAATAAAACAGCTTGGTGATTTTTCCATTTGTTCAACGGGATATTTCAGTGGACCTTAAAGAAGTAACTGTGAAATCGAAATGTATTGCAGGAAATGACATATTTGTAAATACTAAACCTTCGTTTTTTTTCTGGTAATACCAACACTTCCTTTATTACGAACATTTGGATGATGAAAAATGACAGAAAACTATGAATATATTCAATAAGGGCCCAATCCCGTAAATCCTTGTTAATCACAGTAATCCTTATTCATGGTAGTAAGCAGTCCCACTGAAGTCAACTGAACAGCTTCCATAAGCATAGATAACTAATGTGAGTTAGGGTGTGCAGGAATGGCAGCAAAGAAGCCAACATTGTTTTCATACCCATTAATTCTCTTTAAGATACTCAACTTTTACAGTCCAATTGCATTCCTTTTTCTCACATTACTAATACAATTTCATATGTGTTCTTCAATGAATGCTCCTACTTCAAATCATCAGGTCAAGCCATTTGCTCCCATATGATATGGAATATTTTCTATTACGTATAGAGGCTTTGTTAATTAATCATTCCCAGAAGTCAATGGGAGTTATGCCTAAATGCCAGATTGTGCACATTTACTCACACTGAATAGTACTTTACTGCTAAAATAGTACCTTACTGATATCAACGTAAATACCAATGGAGTAAGTTACTATCCACCACTAGCAAGGCCCTGAAGAACCTGGGCCTGAGTGGGTTAAGTAAGGACTGTGTGATTTGGCCTAATACAAATAAAATATATGAAGGGGATAATTATTTTACAAAGAAAAAGAATAAGCATCTATTGTCTGTTGATGAACTCTGTGATGACTGCACTGCACAGCACTCTGGATAGCAGTAAACAACTATTGTACTTGTGAAGTCAGATTTATTTTGCACATGTAGGACATTATTTTCATCCTTGGTCTTCAAGGACGCTTCATTCAGGATCTAAAATGTTTCATCAAACAATGTAGCATCTGTTAAAATTATAATCACTCACATCAAGAATTCATCTCAAAAGATATACTGTACTTCGCTTTGTATTTATTACCTGAAAAGTAGGTGTCTCAACAATGTGGGAGATATACAGCAGGCATATTTGATGGGAAAAAAGGGTATTTGGCTACATTTTTGTTTTTAGTTAACATTAAAAGTACAATAATGCTCATTTAGAAATACAGGTAGGTTTTAACTGTTTTTATGGGCAATGCAAAGTAATAAAGTCAGCATTTGGGCTTTATTAATCTATTATGAATAGTTTATTTGTCATGAAATATATTAGTTGGGGTCTATTCTATTTTTGTTGTGATTTGCAAGAAATAAAATTGTTCTGGTTACTGTGAGGTAAAAATGAAGGAGGCTTTTAAATTCTCTTACGCTTCTCAATGGAGTCTTGTGGGTCTAGGTTAGGTATGGGGGGCTAGCCAGTAGGGCCTATAGGCCGCAGCTATCTTGGCATACAAGTTTCATCATTTTTTAATCCATACTAATTTAAAAAAATGCTAGTATTTGTATATGATATGATATTCCAGATTTAGAATGACCCCACACCTAATAGCTGCCCTTTCTCTCTCTCTTTTTTAATCTAATATTTCTTTTTTTGTCTTTTCTGATTTGCTTATGTGCTTGTTGATTGTGCTTGAGGCAGTTCAGTATGTATTTGAGGCAGGAAAGAGCATCAGTTCTTTTGTTAATAGTTTCTGTTTCTCTTATTTTTTTCTTTTACATCTTTCTCCAAGGTTCCCTAAAGTCCTTGTCTTTCTTCAGTTTTTATTTCTTTCTAGAACCAGCAGTATATCCTGGGGATGTATTATTGTTTCTAGAAGAACCCTTATCTCCCCCATGAAATTTCCCTGCCAGTACAGAGGGGAAGAGGAGTTCACTATGGGGCAGAAGGTTGGGGGCGTGTGTGAAAGCATATGGTCTGTTCCCTTCTCCCTTAATGGATCCTGAAGATTTTCAGAGTCCCTATGGACTCCAGTCAATTGAAATTTGAGTTCGGGGCAGCTCTGCTCAAGTGCAGGAGTGTGCCCAAATTCAGTCAGTTGCAGAACTAGAGCCTAAGATTTCTACTATTGATTTACAGCTTGTCTATACTTTAAAATTAATCCAGATTAAAGTAGTATGTGAATTTAAAGTACAATAGGTATTCCTGGATAACTAAAAGTGGATCTTATTCTGCAGTAAATGCCCATACGAAGTAATTCAGGAATATGTATTCCTTCTGAAAGGCAGTATAGTAACAACATGGATGATGTTAGAAACTGGATTTCTATTGCCTGAAGTGACCTTGTGCAAAGTCTGTTCTCTTACCTGTAAAATGGGTAAATGAGAGTTGCGTTCCCAAGAGGTCTTGATTGATAAAGATTCTAAAGTGCAATAGAAATATAAACTGCAGTCAATGGAAGAACTGAGAGTTGGATTCATGGCTTGCAGCTCATTGTGAACATATGAAAACTCACATACATGTTTTTTTTCCCCTGAGATGCAGTCAGATTTGACTGACCAAATGTAAGAGCATGACACTTGGTAAATCTGATCACCTTTGTTTCACTCAAGTCCACCATGCAAATGATTGAAGTTTGCTAGCACACACAACCTCAAACATGACAAAACCCCGGTGATCATCAATGAGTTTGACGGTCACAGTGTCAAATGGGGTTATGGCGTAACTGATGAAAATGGCGAACTATCTGAGTCATGGGCAGAAGCACACCACTTGAGAGCTTAATTCAAAACCCCAAGCTCCCCAGTTCTTTCAACAGTAGGTGATGGAAACACAGCTACAAACCTGATCTGGCATATGTCAGATACAACATAGCTGGTTTATGTAACAAACTTAGTTTGGGTCCACTTCCACATTTGCAGCACTGGCTCATCACCATCCAGTGAAGCCATAACACTGAACTCAATCCCATTCTGACACCACTGTGATTTTAAGAAAAATCTCAATGGCACTGTGAGAAAGATTGAAACAGGATTAGAAAATCATGACTGGTTTGTCAATGTGGTGTGTGCTGTATCAAAGAAGCATATTTCATGAGGCTGCAGAGCAAATTATGTAGCCAGGACTAACCTCTTAGTTGTCAGATAAGTATGAAAAATACAAGCAGAAGTTCAAAGCAGATACATTCACTGAGGATGCCATAGCAGCCACTGAAGAACTGGTCTCGGCAATAAAGAAGGAAAACAATAATTCATGGTATAATTTCACTAAGAGTGTGGACATGACCCACAGCACTAAGAAAACATGAATGACTATGAAAAACCCAAGGAAGGCAGAGCAACACTTCAGCATTACCACAGACCAGGTCACCCACTAACTTCTGGAAAATGGCAGGGCACTGAACAAATACCCCAAGATACAGATAAAGCATCGAGAAGAACAGGAGACTTCTTATTTTGGTGCACAATGACCAAATTAACCTCCAGAAATTAATGCCCTCAATAATGGCAAAGACACCGGTCTAGATAATATTTGTACTGAGCAAGTCAAAACCGTCAGACAGGTAATAAAGAATTGGTTACTTGACTTGTTTAACACACACTCAGCCATATACAAAGTATCCAAGATCTGATGACTAGCATGTGTTGTGGTGGAAGAATGCAACAGAGCTGAAGAACTTCAAGCCTATGTCACTACTCTGGCACCACTACAAACTGCAGGAGCTTCTCATCCTAAACCACCTGTTGTAACTCACTGATAAGTACCTAATCCCAGAGCAAACTGGATTCCACTCAGGCAAGTCATGCACCAGTGAAGTGCTGAACATCACTCAATACATCAAAGATGGCTTTGAAAAGAATATGGTAAAAGGCACCATGTTTGTTGACCTATCAGCAGCATGCCATACAGTGAATCACCAAAGTACTCAGTAAAATATACAATATGACAAAAGATCACCACTTTGCAGTATTGACAGAATATCTACTAGAGAACTGACATTTTTACGTAGAACTATGTGAGAAGTGGAGCCAATGGTGGCAACAGAAAACAGCCTACCACAAGGGATCATACTCTTGCCAATACTTGTACATGAATAAACAACTGATATATCTCAGCACAAGTAGTTTTATTTATACTGACGAGCTAAGTGTTTCTGTCCAAGCCAAGGATCTTACCCATACTGAAGATATATTAACATAGACATTGTCTTGGCTCTCAATCTACTACACCAAGAACCAGTTGTGCACCATCCCAGCAAAAATGCAAGTATCTTCCACCTTTGAAATCGGAACAACATTCTCAGGAAGCTTGCAAATTCAAAATGGGGACTCAATCGAGGAATGCTAAGAGCCACCCCACTTGCACTTTGCTCTTTGACAGCCAAATATGCATAGCCAGGGTGGAAAAGATTGGCTCACACAAAGAAGCTGGACCCTGAGATGAATGACAGATGCCACTATATCACAGAGTATCTAAAATCAACATATATGAACAGCCTTTAAGTGCTTGACAGAATCGCTCCACCAGATATCAAGAGATTGATCATAAAAAAATGTAATGTTTATGACAGGCAGAAGATACCCGACATCTGCTACATGGACACTCTGTGGCAGTCAGTCGCTTGAAATCAAGGAAATGCTTCCTATCTGGAATGAATTGCTTAAAAAATCACCAATAGCCACACAACTGGAAGAATGGTACACACGGCTAGAAATAGTCAATGAGGGCATCAAAATGCAGACTAGTGTTGCTGAACATCTTCCTGCAGGTGTGGAGAAATTTAAATCATCCCCAAATAAGAGTTGGCAGGTCAAAAGGCAATATGCAGAAGTGGGGCTATTCCAATCCCTCAGATTTGTGACTGTGCTGAAACACAAGCCATGGAATATGAATTAGTCTGCTGGCTTCTGGAAGACCATGAAGATCTTGCCAGGGCTACAGACAAGCTACAATCTATGCTCAACACTGGAAAAATCTATGAATGTGATGGAAGGACACAAAAGGAAGACTGAGGTCCTGCACCAACTATAGTGTGGCAGCTATTTTTAATTAATTAATTCTCTTCTCTCCCACAAGAAAGATTATCTGGCAACACTTTGCTATGATGTGCATAGAGTATGATATGGGTTAGTCTAGATGACCCCTGACTTCCCTTTCTAACCCTATGATTAGATGATCTTAGAGTTGTAATTTCAATTTTGAAAAGAGAAAAATTATTTTTAAAGTGCTTAAGAATAGCAACTACTTATCAAAATCTTTAGAATAAAAGTAAAGTACTAAATGTATGATAGAAAAAGCAATTGGAAATTCATCTCAGGAGGAAAAATTCACAGAAGATAAGGAAAATAGATGGAAAAAAACTACAAAGTAACACAAACATTAAAGTAAATAACATATCTCCAAAAGGGTTCCAAATTAAAAGTCTTTAATACTCCAGAAGTTAATATATTCTGTCATGTCAATTACACAGGTGGGATTATTTTAATATATAGTTGAATATGAAGTTGTTTGCACGTATTTGCATTTTTCCCTTTGTTTAGGTATGTTATGTTGTAAAAGTCCCTCTCTCTGCTTTTTGTTTTGCAGCACATTCCTAATTATATCAATCCTTAGTTGGTTTTCTGTGAATCCTTTTGCTGTTTTCGTGTTTATTTTTTTGGATGTGCATGAATTAAGGATTAAGCTCTTTTGAGGAGAGTGTGTTTTTTTTTTCTTCATTGCTTGTATAGCGTGGCATAGTCAGAACCATGTGAGCATTGCCAAATTAAGTTTATGTGTTTCAGTGAACCTTTCCAGTGGACTTGGTTCAAAATGCTAAGACATTCACACAATTACTGGATTCTGTGTCATCTCAGACCAAAATGTAAAAGAACCAATATCAAGACTGAAGACTATCTCCCAATCCTGCGGTTGTAGAATGACATGGACAAGAGGAATGGTCCATTCATTCCTATGAAGACACTTAACTGAGATTTATTGGTGGTATAGACTTCCCAGATACTCCTCCAACAATCAAGCGGCGCGAGCCGAGGGATGTGCTGGCCACGGCTTCCCTCCTCCCCCATTGGCCTGGGACAGCGAACCATAGCCAGTGGGAGCAGCAATCAGCTGAACCTGGCGACATGGCAGGAAAACAAACTGGCCCGGCCCGCCAGGGTGCTTACCCTGGCGAGCCGTGTGCCAGAGGTTGCCGACCCCTGGATTACAACCATGAATAGGGTGTAATTCTGGCCCTCCTGAAGTCAAAGACAGTTTTGCCATTGACTAGACCTGTCAGGAATATTTTTAATGAAAAATGAATTTGTCAAAACCAAACTTTTTAATGGGAAATAGTCAATTATTTAGCCTTTCTCTTAAAAAAAAGTCCAGTTTTCTAGTATGATACAACTTGTTGCCTCTACTAGAAGAATATAAACTGAGAAATGATAATTATTCTGGAAGAAATGTAGATTCAGAACACTGAGTTTGCTTTCCCAAAAATCCCTCAGTTCTTGGATGTGAGTTACATTGTTCACAAAAACTAAAGGGGAAAAATATGCACTGAATTCAAAAGAAGTGAAAAAATAATTAAAAGGAAGGAAAGTTTGATGATGCATTCAGAGCTTTGCAGAAATCAGTGCGTTGAGGGGAGAAACTACTTCTAACTGAAAGTTGCATTTAGCAGGATGTGTGGTCCTGTGGGTAGAGCAGGGGATTAAATGTCAGGACTCCTGGGTTCTCTTTTCAGCTCAGCCATCCACTGACTTGCTATGTGGCCTTGTGCCAGTCTGTATTTCAGTTCACTCACCTACAAAGTGTCTAGTGTCTACAATTATAGCATCTTTATTTGTAATGTGTCATAGGTGCCTGGGAGTTAGATTTGCAAAAGAAAAGACCCAGTGCTTTTATTAACTGCATGAGTACCCTAGTTAGCTGAAGACTCTAGAAACAGCTAGTTCACACTGGGCACGCTCACAGGATTACGTAGCTGATCCAACAAAGCACTTGAAGGTTCGACTCACATGCGTAAAGTTATGGAAATACGTAAGTTCTGTGCTGGTCTGGACCCTAACGTAGGTTTGTATATAGCAACTCCAGTGCCAATTAGAATAAAATAAATATAAAAACTGGTCAAACTTGAAGTGAAACATTTCAAAATTATCAAAACAAAAACATTTTTATTGATCCAAACAAACAACACATAATTGGATTTTGATTCATAATTTTTTTCTTTAATATTTCAAGTTTTCATCACAATTCAGGATGGGGAAAAAAATCATGTTTTGAAAATATTCATGGGATGGAAAAATCATTTCCTGCCCAGCTCTACCACTGATATCAATGGGGCCAGGATTTCACCCTCAGTTACTCTGAGGCAAGGCAGGGGAAGCCTCCCTTCCAGAAACTTTCAGCCACTTCAGAACCTTTTCCCCTTTTTTGCCCTCACAGAAATTGGGGATAAAGCAAGAGTAAACCTCTCTGCTCTATTGTAGTATTATACTTTCACTATAATGTTAGATGTGATGCAGTATATGTTACGTGGAATACTTAGGGCTTGATTCTAATGCTCATTGAGATCAATGAGAGTTTTTCCATTGACTTTAATAGGCTTTAGATCAAGGCCTTAATCATTAAAACACTACAGCGAGGGACAGTACGTCCACCGATACCGTTCTGAGGAGTACAAAAAGTGCTAGACAATTTATAGTACATAAAGATTTCTTATCAGTGATGATGAAGGGGAAATCCAGGGACCATAGAACCAGAGAGAATATTTTTAAATTTATATTTTATGTTAACTTTACAATTTAATCCTTTGTCTAGAGATAGATTAACCCTAGCATGAAAACTAGCGATCAGATTAATCCCTGACATTCAAAATCAAGCACTGACACCAGGGATATGTTCATATTGGGGTTGAAATATCTCAGGCTCCAGTTACTACAACATTACCCTGATCTGTTTACAGAAAGAAGCTGGAAGTCATCATCATCATATTAGGAGGTGAATTCTTCTGTGAAGTGAAGGACGGCAACTCTGGATACATGCTAGAGACCAACAGCTAAGTCTGGTCACTTTTACAAAGAGCAACAATGATCTCTAGTGGCAGGAAGGAGTTATTTCAAGCTTAGTCAGAGAAAATTCAGCACTATGAAGATTGTCCACATCTTATTTAGTTCAAATTGTTTTTTAAAAACTTTTTTAACTAACGCAAGTTGATGAGACTTAATTCCCACAACAGTAGTTCCCCTCTATCTATATGGAATTAAATTTGCAATTCTACAGATCCCTTTGGCAATAACCTAGTTATTGCATATGAAAATGTCTTCCTGTGTTTTGTTCTAAAACAATTTCAGATATATTACTTTCATAACTGCTTTTAGCTGATGCTTTTGGATTTCTGAATCGCTGATGATAGAAAAACATATAGGGACGCTAAACCAGAGTGTACATTCCTCCTTTCCTGTGCACAAAAGGTAGATTTACACAGCCTTTGTACCTTTTTCTTTCTGGTTCCTACCACTGACATTAACTAGAAGCTGCCACAAAACACCAGATGAATAGCCTTGCATTGTCAAAGACAGCTTCACTGATTAACATATGGATAGAAATGCCTCATAATATGTAGGGACCTATTGTATGAGGGAGTTCCAGGATTAGTAGTTGCTGCTTTTGTTTCTTTGTTTGTTTAAGGAAAGAAAAGTTACTTACTTCACAGGGCATAAAGGACAGTGTAGGCCCAACCACCATTCAATTTCTTCACCAGTGCAGAATCCAGATGTTACAGGACTTCATAGTAGCAGGGAAGGAGGCCAGCTAATGGAATATAAATGCACAGCTCATCTTGAAGAGCCACAATTACTGTAATGTAAGTAACCTTTCTTTCTTCTTTGAGTGCTTGTCTTTATATATTCCACACTTGGTGACTCATACACCAAAGAAGGTGGGACCACTTAAATAAAGACTGCCACACAGCTCTGTCAAAAGAAGCATCAGACCTCAATGCTTTCATCAGGGAGCAACGTTAGGTGAAAGTATGGACGGAACTCCAAGTAGCTGCCCTGCAGATGTTTGAAATGGGTGTATTTTGCCAGGAAACCACAGAAGCTCCCTAAGCCCCAGTGCAGTGAGCACTAATCTGAGCTGGGGAAATTTAAACTTTCTAATTTTTATTATTTATTATTTGTATTACCGTAGCACCTCGGAGCCCGTGTCATGGACCAAAACCCCATTGTGCTATGAGCTGTAGCATCTGGGGAGATATCACTTCACTTTTCATTCTCTCTGCAAATGCTGTAAGTGGCCTTGGGAAAGTCCTGAAGGATTTGTTCCTTTGAAAAGAAAAATATAAGGCCCGGGAAACATCTAAGGTGTGCAGCACAACCTCCTCTTGATTAGTATGCAGTGTGGGGAAAAATATGTTAAATGAATGATTGGTTCAAATTAAAATCTATGACTACTTTGGGCAGGAACTCGGGATGGGATCTGTGTGATACCTTATCTCTACAGCATATAGTAAAGTCATCATGAGAGCCTGTATTTCCAAAATTCTTCTATCTGGTGCGATTGCCATTAAAATGTATATGTTCATAGATATATGCAACAAGGAGCAGGTTGCTAAGGGTTCAAATAGAGTCTCATTAAGTCTGCCTGAATCACATTGAGGTTCCATAGCAGAGGAGATTCTTTACTAGTGAAAAAACATGCCTAAGGCCTTTAAGGAATCCTAGTGAGGTGGGAAAAATGTGTAGCTTTCAATGGGGATGGGGGGGGAGGTGATATAACCTTAATTAGAAATGGCTGCCAAGTGCACTCCAGAGCTCTTTACTGAGAGTAAATAGTCCAAGATAGTAGAACCTGGTAGTCAAGAGATTGTAATTAAGGTTATTCACACCAAATATGAAATCTTTTCCATTTAGCATCATAAATTAGTCTGGCATAATCTTTTTGACTTTGGATCCAAATATTCTGGACATTTACGGAACTGGATCTCACCCTGTGTGACATGCAACCAGTAGCCAAGCTGTGAGGTGGAGGAAGGCTGGATTCAGGTGCAAGATGTTTCTGTTGTCTTGATGTTTTAGGTCCAGTACAAGAAGAAAGGGTTCAGTGGACAAACTGATAGAGTACCAACTCTGGGTATCAAAACTCCCTCACCCAGAGCAGGCACTATCATAGTTAACCTGGCAAATTTTTGTGTGATTTTCCTGAACCCCTGGGAATAAGAGGGATTGATGGGTAAACATACATCAGTCCTGGGGACCGCTGAATGAGAAATGCATTCAACAGGGATCCTGGGCAGAAAGTTAGACACTTTTTGTTTCTGTTTGTTGCAAATAGATCTATTGATAAATGACCCCACTCCTGGATAATGGAATGAATAACAAAATCTTTCACTCATCACCTGATAAAAAAATGTCTGCTCAGACAGTCTTCTAGAGCATTCTGCAGATCTGGGAGATGAATTGCCATGAGATACACTCAATGCAGAATACATTGGTCCCATAGTCAAAACACTACTTGACATATAGTGGGTGAATGAACCTCTCCCTGCCTGTTTATTTAAAAGTCTGTCAGTCATAACTTGAATTGTCAGTCCTCGGACCATTGGTAAAAATTCAGTACAGGCCCTGCAAACCTCTCTGAGCACTAATACATTTATGAATAGATAAGACTCTTTGTGGCTCCATAGACCTTGGCCTAATGATAGTCCAGTTGTGCTCCTCATCCCTGAAAGGACACGTCCTTCATTAAAGTTCTCTAATGTGGAGAAAGGGGTATTCCTCAGCACACCTGGTTGGGGTCCTTCCACCATTTTCAGGATGTGAAAACATTGTGAGGCATGTCTATTTGATGTTTCCTTGGTGTGTAAACCAACTTATCCAACCCTTCATGCAATGTAAGTGCAGTCTGTCATGCTGTGTAATGAATGGGCAGGAGACCATATGACCAAGCGTCCCTTCACCTTAGAAAAGTATGAGGATATTTTTAAAGTTAATTGATTAGGTTGGACATGCCCTTGAATCTGTTCTCAGGCAGATAAGATTTGGCTTTCGTAGAGTCTAATACTGCTGTTATGAATTCTATCCTCTGTGTAGCTGTTAACAAGGACTTTTATCTGTTGATCTTTACCCTAGGGTACAAAAGAGTTAGAAAAACTGATTAAAGGAACGTTCTATTTGTTGAAGTGATTTTCCTTAGATGAGTCAGTCATCTAGATACTGGTAAAATTATTCCCCAACTTCTCAGTGGACAGCAACATCTGCTAGAGCTTTGGTGAACACCCTCAACATCATAGAAAGGTAGGACTGAAGGGTAGGATTCTGAATGGATAATGGTTCTGTCCTACCTGAAATCATAAGTACTTTCTGAGTACTGGGTAGATGGAGATGTGGAAGTAGGCATCTTGCAGGTTCAGAGCTGCAAGCCAGTCCTTAGTGTATAGTGATGGAGTTATGGAGGCTACAGTTACCATTCTGAATTTGAAATATCAAATGAAGGTGTTGAGCCTTCTCAAGTCTAGTATCAGGTACCACCTTCCCTTTTTCTTTTCAATTGGAGTAAAATCAATTTCCCCTTTATTGTGTAGAGGAACCTCTTTTGTTGTTCGAAGAGACGGAAGTGACTCCACCTCCTGATGTCACAATCTCTTACAAGAGGGTTCACTAAGAAGGGATGGGAATGAGACATAGGCATTGTATGGAACTGTAGAGAGTATTTGAGTGAGATTCTCTAGGACCCAGTGATCTGTTATTATTGTGTTCCATAACTTCTTGACAAATTGAAGATGATACCCAAATGGGGAGGAAGAAAGGATATAGATCCAATAGACTAACCATAGTGTGACTGTTGACCACCCTGACAAAATGATTGTTTTGATATAGATGCACAATGGGATAAAGTTGTAGCCAGTGAAGTTCTTTCTTAAAACCACTGTCTCTTTCCTGCAGGCATCAAGACTGGTAGAAAAAAAAGTACAAGTTAATGGCCTCTAGCTTAAGTGTGGGGTCTTACCTGTTTTCTTAAAAAAGCCAGTATATCAACTCCAAGACAGAGAGGCATATCCTAGGAATCATTCAACACGTGAAGAATCTTGACAGTTTTCATGATAAAAAAAGATTGGGGATTTCAAATGTAGGTTCCTCCATGGTTGATGGCACCTCCCTCACGATGCCAGAACTTTGGCACCAATGGCCTCCTTATAGGAATAGACATTGCTATTGACTCTGAAGCAGTATTGGCAACATCTTTACAAATCGAAGAGTAGATTATCATTCAGTCAGACTTGGGCAGCTTTCCTAACCCCTGCCTGTTGAAGAGTGATCCCAGGGGTACTCTTCTGATTTCATCAAGCCCAAACAATCAAGAGGGACACAGAGGGATAAAGATAATTGGCGAGATAGAAAAGTAATGGAAGCAGTGGTGTAAATACATATTGGTGTGACTGTGGGCCAAAAGTCAATGTCATGTATATGAAAAAAGGGGTGGAAAGGGAAGGAGCTGTAGCAAGTAAAGCAAATAACAGGAACTAATGGGAAGATGTAGGGTAAGATAAGAGATGAGGGTGCAGGGGGATAACAGAAACTGCAAGAACTGCTTGGGCTGTATACTTGCATTGGCATCACCTTGTATCTTCAAGGTGTAGGTGTAAAATATACTGGTCTACTTTATGTGATAATGTCTCCCTCTAGTGGCTACCTGCAGCAACTATACTGCCTGCTATCTTCTCATAGGTAAACTCAAGGCTTTTAGTTCAAATAGTGTTGGCTTGTGTAACTTACATAGGACAGCAGTGACTCTGTCCAGCACATAAATGTGTGAATTTCCTTCTCCCTTTTAAAAGGATTTGAAGGATGAAAGAAAAAGAGGGTATTTGGGGAATGAAGACAGAGATCGTTCCAGGCAAAGATTTAATCTCCTGTTCTCCAGTGAGAATTTGCTAGTCATTTAATTGGTCACTGTGATTTAATTTTTTAAATAGTCTATGTGCATATACCTAAAAATTACAATTAGGGCATGACAACATTGACAGTACTGTTTTAAGTAACCTTGTCAATCATCCCAGTATACATATTGACAGTATCACTTATAGCAAATCATAGCTTTATAGAAAATAGGTCTTGTCAAACAAACCTGATTTAATTCTTTGATGAGATTACAAGTTTGGTGGACAAAGGTAACTGCATAAATGTAATACACTAAGACTTCTGTAAGGTGTCTGACTTAGTACGGCATGACATTCTGACTAAAAATTAGCACTGTACAAAATCAAAACACATTAAATGGATTAAGAACTGGCTAACTGACTGATCTCAAAAAGTTTTCATCAATGTGAAATCATAACTGAATAGTTGTGTTTCTAATGGAATTCTGCAGAGATTACTACTAGACCCAAGACTATTCAACATTTTTATCAATGACTGGGACAAGTTCATTGCTGTCAATAGCCCAGTGGTCAGGGTATGAACATAGGATATGGAAGATACAAATTCATGTCTCTGCTCTGACTAACTCAGAGCAGGGACTTCAATCATTTGACTACTGGCTATTCTGGGTTCGGTGTATTTTTTTTCCCCATGAAAAATGTCAAGATGTTTTGGCTTTGTCCTGATGCAGAATGAAAACAAATGTCAAAACTTCAACTTTTTTCACAAAATGGAATTCTTCTTTTCTAGCTTTCTTGGTTAGACTGATACGAATATGGCATTCAGTTCTGGGGTGCACATTTTAAAAAGGATGGAGAAAAATTGGAAAGAGTACAGAGAAGAGCCACAAATTATTTGAGGATTAGAAAAAAAATGATTTACAGTCAGAGACTTCAAGAGCTCAATCTGTTTATCTTATAAAAAAAGATTAATAGGTAACTTGATCACAGTACCTTAACAGGTAGAAACCACCAGTACAAAACAGCTCTTCAATTTTGAGGAGAAAGGCATAACAAAATACACTGGTTAGAAGTTAAAGCCAGTCAAATTCCAATTAGAAATAAGGCACCATTTTTTAACAGTCAGAGTGGTTAACCAATGGACCAAACTGCCAAGGAAAATGATGGATTCTCCATCTCTTATGTCTTCAAGACTAGGTGCCTTTTTGAAAGATAAGCTTTAGTCAAACACAAGTTATTGGGCTAAGTACAAGGATAACTGGGTGAAATTCTATGGTCTATAGAGGTCACACTAGATCAGTGGTCCCCAACCTTTTTTGTCTGGTGGGTGCCAGACGACGAGCCACGGAGGACTGTGGCGGCGGATGAGCATCCGCCGAAATGCCGCCGACAAGCAGCAATGTCAATAGGCGTCACCGCCGAAATGCCGCCGACAAGCAGCATCATCCAGAGGTGTCACCGTTGAAATGCTGCCGAAAATCGGTGGCATTTCAGTGGCAACGCCTCTGTATGCTGCTGCTTCTCAGCAGCATTCTGGTGGGTACTCGTCCACCGGCCAGTACGCGGGCGCACTTTGACGACACAGCGGGCACCATGGTGCCCGTGGGCACCACGTTGGGGACCCTTGCACTAGATGATCTAATGGTCTCTTCTGGCTTTAAACTATAATTCAATGAATAGTACATGTATGGCACATATTTATGCATATTTTCTTTAATTATATTTATTAGTCAAAGATTGTTTTGATCTACCAGTAGTAGAACATTTGAACATGGGCAGCATACTACCATATGGAATAACAGCATGGGACACATGACAGCTGTTTCCCACTGGACAGGAGTTTAGAGACCTAAAGCTCTGTTTAATTCTTGTTAAATACATCAATTAAAACTCTTCTAATTAAAAAAAATAATCACACATGCACACACTTAACAGCTGCTAAACCATTTTACCCTGCAGAATTCTAACACTACAGATCCCACATAGTTATGTTCTAAGAAGAGAGCTTGCAACGTATTCAGTTTCAGGCACAGGGGAGGAATCATGTGTTTCATGGTGCCTTCTAAGTTTTGATGTTTGCATGGATTCTAAATATTACGGATTCAATGTGACTGAATTTGTAAACTAGGATATGAGTGAAAGAAGACTGCTGAATGGGAACGTTTTTTGTTTTTTAATCAGCTGCTGGTGCTTCTGCTTTAGGCACTACACAATTCCATAACTTCTATCACTTATAGTACTCCTTCTTTCCCAAATGTACATACTCACCTTTTTGAGAGTCAGTTGTGGCTCTTTAGCCACAGCCCCATGGTAATAAAAATATTTATCCTTTTTCATTCATAGATCTCAAAGCACTTTACACACATAGGTAAACATTATCTTCTCTCTTTTACAGATGAGGGAAACTGAGAAATCTTGTTCATAGTCACAGAGAAAATTATCAGCAGAACCAGAAATAAAATCCCTATCTCCAGACTTCCTCGCAGAGTTCCATCCACTGGGAATCACAACCTCACTGGGAGTCCCTAGGGGCACAGGGTGAGGTACCTCAAAGGTATTTTAGGCACCAATATGCCTCTTTAGTCACCTAAGTCCACCCAATTTGTTGTTGTTAAACACTGTCACCGTAGAAAATAAGTTGGTTCAGTTTTAAAATATCCTACAATGGCACAGTAATACAGACCAGAGATAGTAGGGAGCAGATATGGAGGTGCCTACATTGCTCCCAGAGGCCTGACAAAAGTAAGCACAACATTAGAGTATGTGATTTACAGTTACAGCTCACAAAAATGAGAGTAGGTTTTCATCATTTGGTAAAGCCTATTTTTACCAATATGGAAGGTCATGATCACAGATGAAAAGTACACTTCTTCTGAGGAGAGCAGGAGAAGGAAGGCATGGTGTAAGGAGCATACAAAGAGATACCGAGCCGAGGAATGTGTTGGCTGCCAGTGGGAGCCGCGGCCAGTGGGAGCTGCAATCAGCCGAACCTGCGGAAGCTGCAGGTAAACAAACCATCCCGGCCCGCCAACAGATTTCCCTGACTGTCCGCATGCCAAAGGTTGCCGATCCCTAGACTATGTATACTCAAAAGAAGTGAACTCTTTCAGAGTGAATTCCACCTGCAAAATAGTTATTTTAGAACAGCTTGAGGGTGGATGTAATTATCACTTTACTTTCACTTTTAACAATCAGTGCCTGGTGTGATGCTGGCAGACCAGGTGTCAGCTTGTGCCAAGACCCCCAGGACTGAACTGAACACTGGCCAATGCATAGCTGGCTCATCTGTGTTAGCATTGTTAAAATTGATGTTAGGCTTATTAGAATGTGTTTAGTGTTTAGACTTTAGGAAATGCTTCTAGGATGCTGCAGGTAGTATTCTCACTTATAACATCTATACCCCATGTTATAAGGTTATATTAAGCCTCTGTAAGCGTGTAACTCACCAAACAAGAAAGAAGCATTAACTAATGTAAAATGCTGGCTTCCTACAAAAGGCGTTAGGTCCTGCCCACAACAAGGCCCATAGAAGCAAATGAACCTGTGTAACATAAAAGAACAAAGACTTTAGTAATAGAATCATAGGCTTTTGCAACCTAACACTGTAACTCACTTGTGTGTGTATGTTTACCTGCTTTAACCTTGGAAATAACTCTTATCTCTTTTTCTTAGTTAATACATCTTTAGTTGTTGTTGTTGTTGTTGTTTTTAGGATTGACTACAAGTGTTATCTTTGGCAGAAGATCTAAAGTGCAGTTGACCTGGGGTAAGTGACAAGTTCTTTGGAACTGGGAGTACCCTTTATATTGTTGTGATTTTTGCTGTAAGGGACCATCTATCACAAAGGCAAGTATTTTTCAGGGTGGCAAGACTGGAGTACCCAGAGGGACTGTCTGTGACTCATTGTTAAAGATGTTGTAGTGTTTACAGAGTTCACACTTGCTACTTGGTTGGTGAAATCTAAGTATAGAATTCACAACCAGTTTGGGATTTGGCCTTGCTTCTTAACAGTCCTCCCTGAGGTTGATACTTATGTTCTTGAGCCACTCCAGAGAGCTTGATACCTGATTTCAAGCTGGGCCTGAACCAAGTCTTTAATTTTATGCATTCTGCTTCAATTCCACAGCTAAATATTCTAAAGCATCCATTAATTTTCGGTGCTTCCATTTTTTGATACCATCATGAGACACCTAGGGCCTGATTTTTCAGAGGTGCTGAACACCCAGTTAAAAACACTGAGAATTTTGTGCACTCAACACTGAAAGTCAGAACCTGTACATCTCAAATTGTGTACCTCAAGCAACCAAAATTAATGATGAGTTTTTAAATGGTTGGCCACTTATACCTGACTCGTGGGTGCAAGCAGATGATTAAATGTCTAATGCTAGCAACTTTGCTCACAGTTCATTCTGGGAGCAAAACTACACTTATAAAATTAGAGCCCATTACTGAAAATCAGGCCCTTAGTATTCTTAAGTTATAATCTTATTGATATTTACACATCATTAAGAAAAGTAAAGAAAAAATCGTGGAAGGTTTTTGTGATGTTGTCTGATTAAACTATAATTATGCAAACTATTTTTGCTACCATTGCTATATCATTGCAGCAAATCTGATACAAAATATAACTCATGGCCAGAAAGGGTTAAACAGCTTGCAGGCTAACTAACCCAAACCTGACCTTTAAAGTCATGTTAAAAAGGTATGGGAATGGAAATTAGGGGCATTTATGCTAAATAGGCTAGAACTTTGAAATGCAAACCTATATTGTTAGAAGTTAGAAGTGATTACTAATTGTGTGTATCTTAGATGCTACCTGTCTGTCACTATAGCTACTAATTCAAAGATCAAAAGGGAATATTAACATTTAGATGAATCTTGGGTGAAATAATCTCATTTCTATATGTCTGTTTGAAGTTTATAATAGACTGCCTAATGGATGAATTGCCCTATGTTAATTTGTGTAATTACTGGTGGTGTTTAGGAAGTAGAAGGTTACATCAAAAGCCTATTGTTTCCCCAGGACCCTGTGGTCAAGGAATGCTATAACACTGTTTAAAAAGACCTTTGGATCTTGACTGTGTCATCTCAGATCTCAGAGGCTTCATACAGGGGAAGCTTAAGCCATAAGGACTGAGATCCCAGTCCTAAGATGGAACACCCTGAAATGATATTGGACCTATGAACTAAATTCTAAAGGAACACTTTGCAACTACAAAGCTCACCATCTCTGCTATGAATCTGAACCTCAAGCATTAAACTCTTGTCTATATGTATATTGATCTTTTAACCATACTTTCTCTTTCTTTTGTTTTTTAATACATTTTAGTTTAATAATAAGAATTGGCTGTATGCATGTATTTGGGTAAGATATGTAATAATCATTAACCTGGGAGATAATGTGTCCAATCATTTGGCATTGGTAGAACCTTTTCTTTTATATGATGAAATAAGATTTTCAGAAATCTTCATCATATTTGACTTGGATACCTGGATGGAGGCCTGAGGCTGGGTACTTTAAAGGAACTGTGTTATTGACTTCTGAATAACCAGTGAGGTAATTAAGAAGCTGTTTTATGCTGGCTTGGTAAATCCAAGTGTAATGGGTCGGGTCACAGACACCCCCTTGGGACTGCCACCTGATGTGCTGAGACTACCTCTGAGCCCATTTTCCCTGATAGCTTGGGACTTCAGTACCCTGTCTTGCTGAGCCAGACACGCTAGCCTGCTGCACACACAGACCCAGGTCTGAACCATGTCCCCCAATAGATGCATATTTAACTGAGAAGAGCTGAAGTCATGCTCCCGTCTCTAGCACCCAGACACCCAGCTCCCAATGGGATCCAAACCCCAAATAAATCCATTTTACTCTATATAAAGCTTATACAGGGTAAACTCATAAATTGTGCACCCTCTATAACAGTGATAGAGTACTATGCACAGCTGTTTGCTCCCCCAGGAATTAATTACTTACTCTGGGTTAATTTATAAACAAAAGTGAGTTTATTAAATATAAAAAGTAGGATTTAAGTGATTCCAAGTGATAACAGACAGAACAAAGTACGTTACCAAGCAAAATAAAAGAAAAACACACAAGTTTAAGCCTGATACAGTATGAAATTGAATGCAGGTAAATCTCACCCTCAGAGATGTTCCAATAAGCTTCTTTTACAGACTAGACTCCTTCCTAGTCTGGGTCCAGCAATCACTCACACCCACATAGTTACTGTCCTTTGTTCTAGTTTCTTTCAGACATCTCTTTGGGGTGGAGAGATCATCTCTTAAGCCAGCTGGAGACAAAACGGGGAGGCTTCCAGGGCCTTTTATATTTTCTCTCTTGTGGGTGGAAACCCCTTTGTTCTTCTGTGCAAAGTCACAGCAACAAGATGGAGTTTTTATCCACCTGAGCAAGTCACATGTCTATAAATAATTCAGCTTTTTGCAGGCTGACACCATTGGATACATGTTAGTTTGAACATTCCAAGGAAAGCTCAGATGTAGATTGGTGTCTCCCAAAGTCCGTTGTTAGTTAAGTGTTTCTTGATTGGGAACTTACTGAGAATAGTCCTTTCCCAAGAAGCTGACCAAATGCTTCACTGAGGCTACTTAGAATCAAACACATTGAGATACAAGTACATAGCCAATATTCATAACTTCAAATACAAAAATGATACACACATACAGACAGCATAATCACAACCAGCAAACTACCTTTCCATAGACACCCCACTTGACCTTCTCTGAACAAGTTGTAGTGTGGTGGCTGCCCCACTCCTGAGGAACAGGAGTTAAAAGCAGCCCTGAGGAGGGCTGTGGCTGGGAGAAAGCAGCTACTAGGCTGATTGGAGAAGCAGCCACAGCTGGGCCACACCCCAATCAGGCAACAGCTGGCCCTATCGGAGGCGAGTGACCCAGGAGCTGGCAGAGACTCTCTCTAGCTTTGAGAGGGAGGGACCTGGCTGCAGGGGAGCTGAGAGACGGTACCTGGACTGGAGCAGGACTGGGGGAGGGCTGGGGGAACTGAGGAGCTCCAACCTGGAAACTCCCCAGGCTGTGGCCTAGTGGAAGGCCATTTAGTTACTGCGGTTGCAGGGGGCGGCCCATGGGTAGGCGGAGGCAGCGGGTCCAAACTCCCATTGCCTATGATGAGTGTCTTTTACACTGCAGTCTGCCCCAGTGAGTGGGGGCTAGGGCTAGATGGTGACTGACAGTAGCCTGCGACTGAGGTAAGGTGGGGATGAAGGGTTGGGGTGGGGAGACCCTGAGACTGTGGGGATATTGACAGGCGGTAGCACCCCAAAGACACGGGGCACCGGGTCCTGAGAAGGACACGGGGGGTCAGCAGTGGTGGGATACCAGCTGCACAGGGCGCTCCAGAGGCTGGAAACTCTAATTCCCTGAGACAACCAGCAGGAGGCACCACCAGGGTGAGTCCCGCACTGACACAAAGACCAGATGCAACTAGTGATCTATACGGTCACAGTTCATGTCAATAACATCACATTAAGTATTGAATTATCCACCAGTTTTGGGGTTTGTCTGCCCCATTCTTTGCGGTTCATCCTAATTGAGTAACCTCAGCTGGCCCCCACTAGGACCCCAGTCACAGTTATGAAATTAATATTATTTACCAAGGACCTGAACAACTATTTTGGATCAGAATTGCATTTATTTGGGCACATTTGTGCATTGTTAAGGTTATTTACTCAACTAATTCTATTTTGGTTCTTTTACTGACTATGGGCCTATTTCCCTCCTAATCTCACTGGTGTCAATCAGGAGTAACTGTTTATATCAGTGGAGTTATATTAAAGTAAAACTGATATAAAACTTGACCAAATCAGAGTTCCAGGATTGTTTGAATTCTATGGGAGGCTGGGGAAAATCATCCAGTCCTTACTCTCACTGACCTCCGCCTTTCAATGTGAGTTCTGCCTGAGCAAGGACTTACACTAACTCAAGAAAATATATTTGTGGAAGAACAGACAAGCCAGTGAAAGGATTTTATGTGAAGCTCAACATGTTTGTACTATTGGGCTAAATAGATGATTTTCCAGCATAGTTGTGGACAGATAGACGGGGTCTGAGGTGTACCAAGAAGGTCAGAAATGAGGATATGGCGATGGTCAAGATGTGAGAGGTAAATGGGTGTAAAACATCCATTTGTATTTGACAGTTTTATATTCTCTTTGCAAGGTGTAAAGAACTTCAGAAGCTGCAAGGCAGTAGAGAATCAGGACTTTGAGTAGAATAAGAAATTTCGCTGCCTGTATGCAGGCATAACACACCTAAGAGAGCCACCTAGCCCTAAAACATAGGAATTGCCATACTAGATCTGACCTTTGGTCCATTTAGTCCAGTATTCTACCAATGACCATAGCCAACACCAACTGCTTCAGCTCACCATGTAAGAAATCCTGTACTAAGCAGATGTGGGACAATCTGTGCCCCAAGTGCATCCTGAAAGAAATCCTTCCTGAACGCCCTCTTACGGCCTTCAAACAAGCTCATAATCAGAAGCAAGCTCCCCAAGATCAGGACGCACCAACTCAGAGTGGCACCAGACCCTGCCAGAACAATAGATGCAAACCTGGAGACATATCTCCACTGCTACAATGATCAACAGCCCCCCACCCCACAACACACCCAGGGCCGGCTCTAGCTTTTTTGCTGCCCCAAGCAGCAAAAAAAAGCGCCGACCCCGAGGCCCCCCGCAGAGCGCCGCCAGAACCCCCCCCCAGCGCCGCCCTCCCACATCGCCCCCCCGCAGAGCGCCAGAACCCCCCCCGAGCGCC